>NC_138771.1:671138680-671258680 GCF_965119305.1 Pelophylax lessonae
CCCCATCAGTGATCGTCACTTGTCACCCCATCAATCATCGTCACATGTCATCCCGTCAGTGATTGTCATCTGTCACCCCATCAATCATCGTCACTTGTCACCTCATCAATCATCGTCACCTGTCACCTCATCAATCATCGTCACCTGTCACCCCATCAGTCATCGTCACCTGTCACCCCATCAGTCATCGTCACCTGTCACCCCATCAGTCATTGTCACCTGTCACCCCATCAGTCATCGTCACCTGTCACCCCATCAGTCATCGTCACCTGTTTGCCATATACATGCAATCACTTACTGACCGCCTGACGACTATATGCGTCGGCCATTGAAAGCTAAATACTGGGGGTTATGGCAGCAGTCCCCATAACCCCGGTATTTTTTGAAATGGTGGGAGGTCGGCTTTCAGATAAGGGTGGTCCCAGTGGCGGATTTGCCGCGGAATTACCCTTACGGTGCAGGGGAAGAGGTGCCCCCCCCCTCCTGCCGCGTCCCAGACGTTTTCCCAGCTTACCGGACCCGCCGGCAGCGGGGAAAACTATCCGGTCCCGGATCCTCAGAGACAGGAAGTCGAGTGAGGGCAAGATGGCCCTCACTCAACTCTATGGTCTTGGAGGACCGGAGCTACGTCAATAGACGTTGCCTAGCAACCGGTTAAAAGGGCCGCTTTTTTTTTTTCTTTTTTTTTTCCTCATTCAACATTTTTTTTTCTTTTTTAGTGTAGTTGTGAGGTGTGAGATCTTTTTGACCCCAGATCTCACAATAAAGAGGACCTGTCATGCCTATTTCTATTACAAGGGATGTTTACATTCCTTGTAATAGGAATAAAAATGATCAAAACATTTTTTTTTTTAAACTGTGTAAAAATAAAAAAATAATAAATAAAATAAATAGGAAAAAAAAAAAATAATTAAAGCGCCCTGTCCCCGTTAGCTCGCGCGCAGAAGCAAACGCATACGCAAGTCCCGCCCACATATGTAAACGGTGTTCAAACCATACATGTGAGGTATCGCCGCGATCGTTAGAGCGAGAGCAATAATTTGAGCCCTAGACCTCCTCTGTATCTCGAAGCTAGTAACCTGCAGAAATTTTTAAAATGTTGCCTATGGGGATTTTTAAGTACCAATGTTTGGCGCCATTCTGTGAGCATGCGCAATTTTGAAGCATGACATGTTGGGTATCTAATTACTCGGTGTAACATTATCTTTCATATTATGGAAAAAAATTGCGCTAAATTTACTGTTTTCTTATTTTTTAGTTCAAAAAAGTGAATTTTTTTCAAAAAAATCGCATTTGGAAGACTGCTGCGCAAATATGGTGTGATAAAAAATATTGCAACGATCTCCATTTTATTCTCTAGGGTCTCTGCTAAAAAAAATATATAATGTTTGGGGGTTCCAAGTAGTTTTCTAGCAAAAAAAATGATTTTAGCTTGTAAACACCAAGTGTCAAAAATAGGCCCAGTCTTAAAGTGGATAAATGGACAACTTTGTGTAAAGCGCTACTTGGATGTTAGGCGTCTGTATGTGGCCAGGCTGTGAAAAAGTGTTACACATGTGGTATCGCCATACTCAGGAGGAATAGCAGAATGTATTTTGGGGTGCAAGTTTTGCTATGTACATGCGATGTGTTAGAAATATTGCATAAATGGACAGCTTTGTGTAAAAAAAATGTGTTTTCATTTTCTTTCCACATTTTCCAAAAACTTGTGGAAAAAAATTACATATTCAAAAGACTCATTATGCCTCAAAAATTATACGTTGGGCTGTTTGCTTTCCAAAATGGGGTCATTTTATGGGGGTTTCCATTGTCCTGGTGCTCCAGGGCCTTCAAAAGTGCGATAGGTTGTCAGGAAATTATATGTGTAATTTGTGCTCCTAGAATGCCGGACGCTGCTACTCGGATGTTAGGCCTCTGTATGTGGCCAGGCTGTGAAAAAGTCTCACACATGTGGTATCGCCATACTCAGGAGGAGTAGTAGAATGTGTTTTGGGGTGTAGTTGCAAGTATACATGTGCTGTGTGAGAGAAATAACCTGTTAATACGGCAATTTGTAAAAAAAATAAATAAATCTTCATTTTGCAAAGCATTGTGGGAAAAAATTACAACTTCAAAAAACTCACCATGCCCCTTATTAAATACCTTGGAATGTCTACTTTCCAAAAAGGGGTCATTTGGGGGGTATTTGTACTTTCCTGACTTTTTAGTGTCTCAAGAAATGAGATAGGCCTTCAGTACATCAGGTGTGATCAAGTGTGATCAATTTTCAATGATTCGCACCATAGCTTGTGGACTCTATAACTTTCACAAAGACCAAATAATATACACTTACTTGGGTTATTTTTACCAAAGATAAGTAGCAGTATAAATTTTGGCCAAAATTTGTGAAGAAAAATGACTCATTTGCAAAATTTTATGACAGAAACAAAGAAAAATGCGTTTTTTCACGATATTTTCAGTCTTTTTTTATTTATAGCACAAAAAATAAAAAACCCAGTATTGATCAAATACCATCAAAAGAAAGCTCTATTTGTGTGAAAAAAAGGACACAATTTTTGTATGGGTACAGTGTTGCATGACTGAGTAATTCTCAGTCAAAGTGTGAGAGCGCTGAAAGCTGAAAATCGCTCTGGGCAGGAAGGGGGTGAAAGTGCACTGTAGTCAAGTGGTTAAGGAAACAGACAAAAACAGTTACATTCCAACGAATAGCTGCCACCACCCAAAATGGTTGGGAGCTATCCCAAAGGGACAATTTATACGTATTTGTCGGAATTGTAAGAAAAATGAAGATTATGACATTCAGTCCAATCTACTTATTGAGAGATTTGTGGAAAAGGGGTATGATAGGCATGAAATTTCAAAAACTAGAGACAAGGTGAAAGTGATACAGAGAAAAGACTTGCTAGTTAATAAAAATAAAAATGATGTAAATAAAGGTGAATAGGCATTCTTCTCTAATTTTAACCGTGACTACAAGAAAGTCGAGGCCATTATGCGTAAGCATTGGCCTATTTTAGGGAAGGATAGGACTTTGGTGTCTATTCTCCCTGATAGGCCACATTTTATTTATAGGAAGGCCCCTAATTTAAGACATAACCTAGCCCACAACATTCCAGATCCTCCAAAAAAGACGGTAACCTTTCTGGATCAAAAAGGTTTTTTTCTGTGCAAAAGGTGCAAAACATGTACTACCACAAAGAACTATAAGAAGATATCTTCTTTTAAGTCTAATAGCACTGGTTTTTCTTACAATATTAAAAAAAAAATTATTACTTGCCACTCTACTCATGTCACTTACCTTTTGTCCTGCCCTTGTGGTCTCCAATATACTGGGAGGACACACGCAAGCTGAGTACTAGGATTAATGAACATATAAATAATATCCGTAAAGGATACCCTAAGCATAGTCTTTCCAACCATTTTCGACTATGCCATAACAGGGATCCCAGTGGCTTATCCGTATGTGGCATTGATAAAATAGAACCCCATTGAAGAGGGGGGAATCTAACACAGAAAATATCCATGAATGAGACCGAATGGATTTACAGGTTACATACTTTAAATCCTCTAGGGCTAAACATTCATATAGACCTAAATTGTTTTATATCCAATTACCAATATTTATAGTTTTAATACTCTCCACTATTTTAACCTTTTTCCTTTTATGAACTAATAAATGATATATATTTAGATTTAATTAAATATTAATTATTAAATGAATTTTTATAATTTTTTTCAGCTCTTTGATCACCGTATAATATGATTATTAATATTGATATTGGTTAATATTAACTATTAATTTTAATTAGTAACCATTAAAATTATTGACAATCGTCATCTTGGTTTTAGATAAATTATAGAGTTTTGTTTTAATATCGATGTAAGATTGGGATTAATGATTTAATATAAATTAGCATTGTTCAAAATATTTATATATATTTTTATACATTAATGTATATCAATTTAAGTTATTATTAGCATTGTTGAATTGTATACTTATACATTAATGTGTATAGCTTAATGGGCACTTATCCCTCTGCCTTTCTATGGTAATTTATTGGTATGTGCATAATATCCTGTTTTGGATGTTTTATTGCCAACATTTTTATTGCCAATTCTTTCCCACTTCTTTGCCAGTACTCCGTTCATTGTATTGATGTTAATATGGCTCCCGTTTTCTTCCTTATTCCAGTGGGCGGGTGATTGATGTGGCGGAGTTGGATGGATATGCAAATGAGGCTTGGTTGTATAAATAGTGCAGACGTAGTCACAGTCACATGACCCTGATGATGACAGATTACGAGCTGATGAAACGTGTCGGAACATAGGACCTGTGACTGCGCCAATACGTCATTTCCGGCTCCCTGTGGAACGCAGATGGAATGCGGAAGGCGTTCCTAGCCCGGAGACTGCGATCATCCTTAATGCCCTGACATCGGTTATGTTTGTAAGCGCATCCATTCTTTAATAAATTATATTATTATAACGTATTTCACTATCGAGATCCTTCTTTCCTTCTGGGTATTGTGTGGGAGCCTATCCCCAGATCTTATGGTATTGGAGGAGGAATCGCTTTGGAGTATGGGAAGTTGATGCCTATTTTGAAGCCTGGTGTCTATTATATCCACTCGCTTGTTATAGACCCCTTATAACTGAAGGGATCCACGGAATCTGGTAAGCATTCATACACTCTGCGTGTTCTGGTGGAGGTGTATATTGCTACCAAGTGTGATTTTGTTCATCTACACTTGGATATTCATCGTCAACTCATGGACTATTTGGCAATTTATCCATTTATGGACATTTTGCAGTGATTTTGCATATTTTGGGAATAATCCATAACTTCCATTATTGCACTTTATTTGGCATTATTTGCACAGATTTGGCAATATTTGCACATTTGTATATATTGCACTTTATATATTTTTTATTTTGCATTATTTGCACAGATTTGGCAATATTTGCACAGATTTGGACACTTTGCAGTGATTTTGCCCATTTAGCGAATAATTCATATTTCCTATTATTGTACATTATATTTATTTGGTATTATTTGCACAGATGTGGTGTGTTTATTTATATATGCACTTTATTTTGCACTAATTGTACAATATTATATTGTGTTCATATTAGTGTTTTATTTGAGCGCAATCTCATAATTAGTATTAATTATTTATTTTTGCACTTTTCACAGATCACGTGCTGGATTGCTGCTTCTAAATTAGGATTTTCCTACACTATTAATATTGATTTCACTCATGAATTCTATTCACCAATTATACAATTTATTTCCTTTGCGTGGGTAGTTGGGTTATACCACATTCTAATTTTCAATGGTTCGGGACCCACTGGTGGTAGGTTCCCTCTGGTGCGTTCCAGTTGATGTCAGTTTGACTGGAAGGTAAAATGGGTACACTGTGAGTAGAGTGTTGTCTCTGAGCTGGCGTTTTGCGGTTGGAGGCCTATTATGTTTAAGTGGTCCCCCAGTGTAGTATTTATTGGAACATTAAATGGGGGGCCTCAAAGACCAACAAAAGCTTTAACTGTTTTTTACGTTTCTGTTTTAAGGAATGTTTTTTTCCTTTATGTTAATTTATGTTAATTTAATTTGGAATTGGTTAATAAAAGGGCTGCTATGGCCAATTTTATTCCACTCAGTGTCGTCTCGATTATTGGGATAATTTAAAGGTGAAAGGGTGCAAGTGGGTGGTGGTTGACCTTTCACTCAGGTTAATAGTGACATCTGTTCTACACTGGTCAAGCAAAAACTACAAATAGAATACATCTCAGTAAGGCTAAGCAGCAGGCAGCCCCAAACAGAAAAATCAAAAATGGGGAGAAACAAGGAAAAACTACTTAAAAAACAGGGAAACCAATGTCTATGAGTTTCAAATTTAAAGGAAGAAAAATGTGTACAGATTTTTAGCACACCTATAAAGTCTTGGATAGACCACAATTTCTGAGAGAGAGAGCAAGCACATTGCAACTGGAAATAAAAAAAATTATGAGTTATTTTTAAAAGACTAAAGGTGGAAAGATGTTACAGAATTGAAAAACAGATATAAAGCCTGTATGGAGAGGCTACAAAAAAAGAAGGTTCTTTTTATGCAAAACTGAAAATAAAAACATTGAACATAATTCCACCACACTTTTCAATTAGGGATGGGCTTTATGTTCGAGTCAAACACATACGAACAAATGGGGCACTTGGCGGGAAGTTCGTCGCCAATGAGTGCCCCATAATGCACTGCGTATTTGCAGTACATTAGGTGCTTGTGATTGGCTAAAGCAGGGGTCTTCAAACTTTTGGCCCTCCAGTTATTCTGGAACTACAATTCCCATTATGCCTAGTCATGTCTGTGAATGTCAGAGTTTTACAATGCTTCATGGGATGTGTAGTCCTGCAACAGCTGGAGGGCCGTAGTTTGAGGATCCCTGGGCTAAAGCATGCACCTGACCTGTATGCTTTGGCCAATCACAGCACAATGTCCTGTCAGAGCCATGATTGGCCAAAGGCAGGGTGCCTTTAGCCATTCATAGCTCAAGAGTCCACGTTCCACACTATATAAGGCTGCAACTGACACAGCAGCTGTGTATGGTGTGTTATATAAGGGATTAGGCAGGTAGTTAGTGGATAGTGTGTTGAGTTAGTTTAGTGCCGTCAGTGTAGTGTACAGGCATACCCCACTTTAAAATGTATAGATATGTTGCAGTCCTGGGTCCTCTCTCAGTGCTCCCGAAGTTTTGTGTCCCTGTCACTTATAGTTTGTGAGCAGTGCCATGCCAAGCTGACCAAGACCATAGATGCCAATGTTAAAGACAAGGAGCAGTGCCATGTGAAGCTGACCAATGTTTCCCATAGATGCAAATGTTAAAGACAGGGAGCAGTGGTCTATGGGACCAATATTTCCCATAGATGCCAATGTTAAAGATGGGGAGCAGGGCCATGCCAAATTAGCCAATGTTTCCCATAGACACCAATGTTAAAGACAGGGAGCAGTGCCATGCCAAGCAGACCAATATTTCCCATAGATGCCAATGTTAAAGATGGGGAGCAGGGCCATGCCAAATTAGCCAATGTTTCCCATAGACACCAATGTTAAAGACAGGGAGCAGTGCCATGCCAAGCAGACCAATATTTCCCATAGATGAGCACTGAAGGATGAAAATTGGTCTAGGCAGGAAGGGGGTGAAAGTGCCCTGTGTTTAAATGGTTAAGGGGAACCCTGTGAGAGAACTAAAAAAAAAAAAGGTATGGGGGTCCCCTCCAAAATCTTTACCAGGCCCTTTGGGTCTGGTATAGATTTTAAGGGGAACTCCATGACAAAGCTAAAAAAAAAATGGCATGGGGTCCCCCCCAAAAAATCCATACCAGGCCCTTTAGGTCTGGTGCAGATTTTAGGGGAACTCCACGCCAACATTTAAAAAAAAAAAAACAGCATGGGGTACCCCCCAAAATCCATACCAGACCCTTATCCGAGGAGTCAAGGAGTTTGGAGGAAAAGGGGAGCAAGGAGATGTTGTTAAGTTTGGTGTGGTCCAATGAAGGCTTTTTAAAGAGAGTTGGGGAAGATGCCAGAAGAGAGGGAGAGAGTGAAGATGTGAGTTAGAGAGTGTAGGATAGAGCCCGAGGGTGACTGCAGTATTTGAGAGGGAACAGTGTCCAGGGAGCAGGTGGTTAAGTGAACATTAGAGAAGAGTTTAGCGACCTTGTAGTAGGGTTGAATAAGGGAAGTATTGAGTGTACCTGTGGACATGGGGTGTTAAGTGGAGGGGATATCTCTAGAGTTGAGATTTATTATGAATTGTATCTTATCTTATTTTTCAAGTGATTAGGAAAAAAAAATGACAGATTTTTCTCTGAGTTTGTAATCCTTTTTTGTCAGGATAATTTTTCTGAGGGAAAGAGCAAGTAGATTGCAGCTAGAAATATGAAAATATTTTCCTTTTTTTCCCCCCCCAAAAATGAATAAATGGGGTACATTTCAACAAAATAGCACCACAGCTTTGAAGGCTGTTTGGACAGCCTGGCATATGTCAGCTACACAAAAAGCAGATTGTATTAAAAAAAAAAAAACACTTGAAAAAATCCTCCCATACAGAAGAGAGAAACATTATATAAAATCGCAGCACGGCTTTTATACCCTCCTGGACAGGCTGATAAAGCTGAAGTAGAAAGAAGGCAGATTGCATCTGGTAAAAAAAAAAAATAATTTCTTCTATTTTTTTTAATCATGTGAAACAAAAAAATGGACATGGTTTTAATGCATCTATTAAAATTTATTTTCATTTTTGCAGTCAAATTTGGGAAAACCCCACTAGATGTTTTCTACGTTCTCCCATTCACACAGCATATTAAAAAAAAATAAAGAAAAAAGATTTCTTAACTTTTAGATGATTCTGAAGATAAGGTATCATGGCAGATTCTAGAAAATCTTATGGTGTTTTTGTCCCCACACAGACTGGGGACTCAATGAATTATCCTTTAACCACTTTAGCCTCAGAATGTGATACTGCACACGTTACTTTAACTGACAATTGCGCGGTCGTGCGACACTGTACCCAAATAAAGTTTGTGTCATTTTTTTCCCACAAATAGAGCTTTCTTTTGGTGTGCCATAAACAAAAAGTAAGTGTATATTGATTGTTTTGCACAAAAGTTATCGTGTCTACAAACTAGGGGATACTTTTATGGCATTTTTATTTTTTACTAGTAATGCCAGAGATTTTTACTGGGACTGTGACATTGCGGTGGACAAATCGGACACCTAACTGACACTTTTGACCGTTTTTGGGAAACACTGACATTATTAGAGTATAAGAGAGCGTATCTTTTGTTATTTGTAAGGGATCTGTCAGAAATGCACTCAACAGTCAGAACTTACAAAGATCTAATATCTTTATTATGGAAGTGAAGGAAATGTCAAGGTACACTGTGTTAATCCCATCCTTCTTGAATTAATCTACAATGTTCTTCCACACACTTGCGTAGTGTCCATTTGGTTCAGCCAACATGTAACAAATTGCAGGGACAATGTAGCACATATATCACATATTCAGTCGAGCAGCTGATAAATTGTTTGATGTAAAATGCCTGGGCTGCATGAATGCTGCCAGCACTGGGGAGCGACAGTTCATTGAGGAAACCATGAATGCCAACATGTACTGTGACATACTGAAGCAGAGTATGATCCTCTCCCTTAGGAGACTGGGACGCAGGGCAGTATTCCAACATGATAACGACCCAAGACGACCACTTCCTTGCTAAAGAAGCTGAGAGTAAAGGTAATGGACTGGCCAAGCATGTCTCCAGACCTAAACCCTATTGAGCATCTGTGGGGCATCCTCAAAAGGAAGATGGAAAAGTGCAAGGTTTCTAACATCCACCAGCTCTGTGATGTCATCATGAAGGAGAGGAAGAGGACTCCAGTGGCAGCCTGTGAAGCTCTGGTGAACTCCATGCCCAAGAGGGTTAAGGTAGTGCTGGAAAATAATGGTGGCCACACAAAATATTGACACTTTGAACATTTTCACTTAGGGGTGTACTCACTTTTATTGCCAGCGGTTTAGACTTTAATGGCTGTGTATTGAGTTATTTTTAGGAGACAGAAAATTTACACTGTTATACAAGCTGTACACTCACTACTTTACATTGTAGCAAAGTGTCATTTCTTCAGTGTTGTCACATGAAAAATAAAATATTTACAAAAATGTGAGGGGTGTACTCACTTTTGTGAAATTCTGTATATGTATGTCTGTTCCTGCCTTGGATCTTCAACTTACTTGGAGTGATAATATTCTTCAGGGTGCATGCCCTTTTGAAGGCACTTTGTGGAGCCGAAGGAAGGGTAGGACCTAACCTTGGATCAGGTTTGAGAATATTCCAATGTCTATGGATATTTTTTAGTAATAGTTTGATATTTGATATTAAAACACGTGATAAACCTCACACTGAATGTTGTGCTTATCTCTGAGTCATCCTCTTGAGGTTACTAAAAAGGGGGGGGGGGGAATAGATGTTTGTGGTATGCTTCTGTCACTACAGTATCTGGATAGCCCTTATCAGCAAACTTATTTGACAAAGTGATATTTTGGTGTATTCCTCTACTTTAGAGTAATTCCTTTTGAGTTTGTAGAATTGTCTGCCTGGAATATTATTACGCCAAGCTGGATGGCAGCAGCTAAAATTATGGAGGTAGGCGCTGCCACTAGTGGGTTTACAGTGATTGCTGGTAATATTAGTCCCATTATCATGAGAAAGGTCTAAGTCCAAAAATACCAATCTGTCAGGTTTAATGACATGTCTAAACTGTAGGCCCAAGGTGTTATTGTTTCAATGGGATATGAAGGAGGAGAAGACGTCCAGATCCCAGCTCCAAATGAGTAGGGTGTCATCTATGTTTCTTTCATAGAAAACAATATGTCTAGCATACGGGTTGCTATTCCAGATGTTCAACTTCTCCCAGTATTCTATCTCAACATCAGCGTAACAGGAGGCAAAATCTGTTCCCAGAGCTGTACCATTTATCTGGAAGTAAAATTGGTTTAAGAGCAAAAAATAATTATGCTGTAGACAAAATGTTGCACTATCAGACCGAAACTGTGCTTCTCTAGAATTCATGTTGGAGTCCTTGGATAGAAAGTTGTGAAGAGATGTTAACCCTACTTGATGGGGATTTGAGGTGTAAAGAGAGCTGACATCTAAGGATTCCCAGAGATATCCTTCTTCCCATTGATATTGTCTCAAAATATTTATCACATTACCTGAGTCACAGATAAAAGAAGGTAACTAAGCCACTATTGGCTGGAGAAAAGAAAATCAATGTAATGTGACAGATCGATCACTATTAAAACTATTTGTGCTGGCTATAATTGGTCTAACAGGAGGCCATTGAATTGATTTATGCACTTTGGGGAGGTGGTAGAAATATGAAATGCAGCACTCTGAGGGCAACAGGAATTGCTTCTCCCTTTTTTCCAGCACCCCATCTAGGTAGGCCTCCTCCACTAATATTGTTAGGGCTTGTTAGTATTCAAGGAGGGGGTCCCACCATAATTTGATATATGTATTACTATCTGATAAAAGGCGATATGATTCCTGAAGGTAATAACCTTGTCTTGAACCGCTAGACTTTTTCTGCCTGTTTGACCTCAATATCACTATTATTCTTGTAGTTCTTTTTATGCATTATGCTCCGAGGGAGAGAGGTTTCTATCATGTTCATTGGACACTCAAAGGTCTATTTAGATTGAGATGGAAAAAAAAGGTGGAATTGGATCTAAAACCTGAATGCATAACTATTGGGTTTACGTATGCTTGACCCTCTATATTACCCTCTTGCCATATTTGACTCAATATTGCTGGAGCCTCATTATCTGTATCCTTATTAAAGTGATAATAAAGGGAATTATTAAAAAAAAAAAATATATATATATATATATACTGTATATATATATACATATACACTTAGCCGCTCTGTGGAGCAGTTTTGCACAGAGCAGCCCCAGTCCTCCTCTTCTCGGGTCCCCTGTCAGGGCTCCTAGCCCCTCCCTCCTTCCAAATGCCTCCACAGCAAGCAGTTTGCTATTGCAGAAGTTGAAGGGTTTGTCCCACTCTATACACTTCCTACTCTTTTTTGCAATCTGTTATTCTTTTAAAATTTTTGGCGACATTGATGTCCTTTTTACATATTCTGTTATATTCTTTATAACATTTAAATGATGATAGTGTTCCTTAACCACTTGCCTACAGTGCACTTTCACCCCCTTCCTGCCCAGACCGATTTACAGCTTTCAGCGCTCTCACACTTTGACTGAGAATTACTCAGTCATGCAACACTGTACCCATACAAAAATTGTGTCCTTTTTTCACACAAATAGAGCTTTCTTTTGATGGTATTTGATCAATACTGGGTTTTTTATTTTTTGTGCTATAAATAAAAAAAGACTGAAAATATCGTGAAAAAACGCATTTTTCTTTGTTTCTGTCATAAAATTTTGCAAATTAGTCATTTTTCTTCACAAATTTTGGCCAAAATTTATACTGCTACTTATCTTTGGTAAAAAAAAACCCAAATAAGTGTATATTATTTGGTCTTTGTGAAAGTTATAGAGTCCACAAGTTATGGTGCTATTCATTGAAAATTGATCACACTTGATCACACCTGATGTACTGAAGGCCTATCTCATTTCTTGAGACACTAAAAAGTCAGGAAAGTACAAATACCCCCCAAATGACCCCTTTTTGGAAAGTAGACATTCCAAGGTATTTAATAAGGGGCATGATGAGTTTTTTGAAGTTGTAATTTTTTCCCACAATGCTTTGCAAAATGAAGATTTATTTATTTTTTTTACAAATTGCCGTATTAACAGGTTATTTCTCTCACACAGCACATGTATACTTGCAACTACACCCCAAAACACATTCTACTACTCCGCCTGAGTATGGCGATACCACATGTGTGAGACTTTTTCACAGCCTGGCCACATACAGAGGCCTAACATCCGAGTAGCAGCGTCCGGCATTCTAGGAGCACAAATTACACATATCATTTCCTGACAACCTATCGCACTTTTGAAGGCCCTGGAGCACCAGGACAATGGAAACCCCCATAAAATGACCCCATTTTGGAAAGCAAACAGCCCAACGTATAATTTTTGAGGCATAATGAGTCTTTTGAATATGTCATTTTTTTCCACAAGTTTTTGGAAAATGTGGAAAGAAAATGAAAACACATTTTTTTTACACAAAGCTGTCCATTTATGCAATATTTCTAACACATCGCATGTACATAGCAAAACTTGCACCCAAAATACATTCTTCTATTCCTCCTGAGTATGGCGATACCACATGTGTAACACTTTTTCACAGCCTGGCCACATACATAGGCCTCACATCCAAGTAGCGCTTTACACAAAGTTGTCCATTTATCCACTTTAAGACTGGGCCTATTTTTGACACTTGGTGTTTACAAGCTAAAATAATTTTTTTTGCTAGAAAACTACTTTGAACCCCCAAAGATTATATATTTTTTTTTAGCAGAGACCCTAGAGAATAAAATGGAGATTGTTGCAATATTTTTTATCACACCATATTTGCGCAGCAGTCTTCCAAATGCGATTTTTTTGAAAAAAATTCACTTTTTTGAACTAAAAAATAAGAAAACAGTAAATTTAGCCCAATTTTTTTCCATAATATGAAAGATAATGTTACGCCGAGTAATTAGATACCCAACATGTCATGCTTCAAAATTGCGCATGCTCACAGAATGGCGCCAAACATTGGTACTTAAAAATCCCCATAGGCAACATTTTAAAAATTTCTGCAGGTTACTAGCTTAGAGTTACAGAGGAGGTCTAGGGCTCACATTATTGCACTCGCTCTAACGATCGCGGCGATACCTCACATGTATGGTTTGAACACCGTTTACATATGTGGGCGGGACTTGCGCATGCGTTTGCTTCTGCGCGCGAGCTAACGGGGACAGGGCGCTTTAATTTTTTTTTTTTTTTCCTATTTATTTTATTTATTATTTTTTTATTTTTACACAGTTTAAAAAAAAAAATGTTTTGATCATTTTTATTCCTATTACAAGGAATGTAAACATCCCTTGTAATAGAAATAGGCATGACAGGTCCTCTTTATTGTGAGATCTGGGGTCAAAAAGACCTCACACCTCACAACTACACTAAAAAAGAAAAAAAAAAAAAAAATTGTTGAAAGAGGGAAAAAAAAAAAGCAAAAAAAAAAAGCGGCCCTTTAAACCGGTTGCTAGGCAATGTCTTTTGACGTAGCTCCGGTCCTCCAAGACCATAGAGTTGAGTGAGGGCCATCTTGCCCTCACTCGACTTCCTGTCTCTGAGGATCCGGGACCGGATAGTTTTCCCCGCTGCCGGCGGGTCCGGTAAGCTGGGAAAACGTCTGGGACGCGGCAGGAGGGGGGGGGGCACCTCTTCCCCTGCACCATAAGGGTAATTCTGCGGCGAATCCGCCACTGGGACCCCCCTTATCTGAAAGCCGACCGCCCGCCGTTTCAAAAAATACCGGGGTTATGGGGGCTATCTGCTGCCATAACCCCAGTATTTAGCTTTTAATGGCCGACGCATATAGTCGTTAGGCGGTCAGTAAGTGATTGCATGTATATGGCAAACAGGTGACGATGACTGACGGGGTGACAGGTGACGATGACTGACGGGGTGACAGGTGACGATGACTGATGGGGTGACAGGTGACGATGATTGATGAGGTGACAGGTGATGATGATTGATGAGGTGACAGATGACGATGATTGATGGGGTGACAGGTGACGATGATTGATGAGGTGACAGGTGATGATGATTGATGGGGTGACAGGTGACGATGATTGATGAGGTGACAGGTGATGATGATTGATGAGGTGACAGGTGATGATGACTGATGGGGTGACAGGTGACGATGATTGATGAGGTGACAGGTGATGATGATTGATGAGGTGACAGGTGATGATGATTGATGAGGTGACAGGTGACGATGATTGATGGGGTGACAGGTGACGATGATTGATGGGGTGACAGATGACGATGATTGATGGGGTGACAGATGACAGTCACTGACGGGGTGACATGTGACGATGATTGATGGGGTGACAAGTGACGATCACTGAAGGGGTGTCAAGTGACGATGACTGATGGGGTGACAGGTGACGATGACTGATGGGGTCACAGGTGACGGTGATTGATGGGGTGACAGGTGACGGGCGATGGTCACTGATGGGTGACAGGTGACGGGCGATGGTGCACGGCGGTACTGATGGCAGTCTCTGGTGACCGGTGAACTTTAGGCTATGTTCACATGTGAGCGTAGCGATCACGGTCAGAATCACTGCGATTCTGCCCGTGATCCAGAAATCATTGCAAATTGCGGGGCGCCTGTGCAATGCCTGTGATTTGCAATAGCACCCCAAATGCTGTGCGATGTTGCTGCGATTTCCGCCTGCTGAATCGCGGTAACATCGCGCAAACAACGCATGACGCTCCAAAGAAACTCTTGTACCTTTTTTGGGCGTCATGCGTTGTTTGCGCGATGTTACCGCGATTCGGCAGGCGGAAATGGCGACAACATCGCACAGCGTTTGGGGTGCTATTGCAAATCAGGGGCAACGCACAGGCATCCCGCGATATGCAATGATTTCCGGATCGCGGGCAGAATCGCGGTGATTCTGCCTGCGATCGCTGCGCTCACATGTGAACGTTATGGGTGT
The DNA here is from genome assembly GCF_965119305.1 of Pelophylax lessonae. Taxonomy (NCBI): domain Eukaryota; kingdom Metazoa; phylum Chordata; class Amphibia; order Anura; family Ranidae; genus Pelophylax; species Pelophylax lessonae. The sequence continues at coordinate 671,153,920 of NC_138771.1, forward strand.
CAATTTCTGGGCACTGATGAGGTGACTGTTGGGTGACAGGTGACATTGGGGGGGGCTGAGGACTGTGTGGGGACCTTTATCTGTGTGATTTTTACTTTTTACAGGGGTACTTTTTACAGGGGTACAGAGCAGTAAATCACTATTTCTAGCTCTTCTCCCCTCATACTGGAAACTGTATGAGGAGAGAAGAGCTAGTAACACTGAGTTACTGCTCTTTGTTTACATTTTCTGATCGGCTGTGAATGGATTCACAGCCGATCACATAGTAAACAGTCACTGTCAGTGACTGTTTACTACCGCCGGTGACAGCTGTGTTCCTACGGAACACAGTGCCACCGACATGACCGCGCTGCGCGCTCCCGATCGCGCATGCGCGGTCATCTAGTGGGCGCCTTCATTGTGATTGGCTGTGTCATTGGAACACAGCCGATCACGTGGGAAACAGCCACGCCCTTTGGCTGTTTCCCCCCTGCCGGTGACGGGGGGTGTCCCGGGGACACCCCGACACCGGCAGTGCAGGGCGGCGCGCACGCGATCGCGCGCCTGCCCTGCTTAAAGTGCCGCCGTCATATGACGGCGGCCCAGGATAATGGTCGCTCCGCTCCGCCGTCATATGACGGCGGGCGGGCGGCAAGCGGTTAATTTTTATATATTTAAAAGCACTTTTTTTTTAACTTTGGCCGTATGTCACATTTAGTTTTAGCCTTTTAACCTTATCCCCCATGGGAATATACTTTCCAGTGAGTTCACATACAGTCGTTTGGAAGAATTCCCATTTATGTTCTGTGTTCATTGATGCCAATATTCCCTCCTAGGTTATTTTGAGCATATACAAAACACTTACATCTAAAAAATTTTAAAAGTTGTGCCATATCAATAGAAACGTTTAAGAAGTGTTATCTCAATTTAGCTGCAAAAGTGGAAATACACTTTAAGCCTTTTTTGATAGACCACTATTTCTGAGGGAGAGAGCAGGCAGATTTCATTCATAAATATAAAGTTAGCAGTGGCGGCTGGTGAAGTTTTAAGATGGTGGGGCGCAAGACCCCGCCCTTCCATTTTGACCCCTCCCATTTCTCAGAAGCCCCACCCCTTATATACTCCACCCATTTTGTCCTCTGTATTTTGCTTGCGTGAACAAATTCTCCCAATATATCACATATTAAGGGGTCCATCAGTACTAGTATATCCCATAATAGGGAACAGGGGCCCTATTATGGGATATACTTTGAGAGACACCCTATTATGGGATACACTGACTGAGAGTGGCACAAACCCCACAGTACAGACCCCCCCAGCACAAACCCCTCAAGCACAAACCCCCTACATGTTAAAACTGTGTTGTGAGAGACACAGGACTCTGATCTGGAACAACGGATGTTTATTCAGTACTCACTGTACACTCCAACATGCATTACAGGACAGCTCGGTATATCAATGCATCTCTTACATGTGTCTAAGATGGCCACTCTGCCCCTTGACCCTTGTCATCACTCCTGGGTGGAGCCAGCCTTAAAGTAACAGTACATGTGAAACCCTTCAGGTCTAACACCTTCCATCCATCCCTAAAAAACAAAACAAAAAAAAAAAACATAACAAAACGAGAACATGCATAAAACAGTAACTAATAATTGTCCAATACAGTTCTCCAACTCAGGAGATTTACATGGCTTCTTCCGTGTTCGGATGTGAGAACAACTTCCAGGGATGCTACGGGGAGAAAATGGCAGCGGATCACTTTCGGCGGGCCCGTTGAAAGTCTCGTAACTGGTCTTGCAGCTGAAACCGGTCAGGAGGGCGACAGCGTAGTTGAGGACGGGCACCCAGCGACTCGGGCCGGAGGAAGCAGGGCTGCCCGGAATGGACACGGTGGGGCCAAGAGGGGATCCCCTAGCTCAGAGGGTGAACAGACCTCTGGACCAGGGCTGGAGGGCTCTGTTGGAGCTGAGTTCAAAAGTTCAGAGTCCTCCCAAGCATCAGTCTCAATGCATCCTGATCCAGTAGGAGCAGATCATTGAGACACTAGAGGTGTAGCCGATGTCAGGGATTCGGTCAGCTGAGAACGAGGACGCAATTGGTCTGCATGCCGTCTGCAAATGGAACCATCTTCCAGGCAGACCCTATACATTTTGGGTCCCAAAGTCTCTGCGACGATAGCAGGAAGCCAACGAGTGTTGGAAGCGCCATAGGATTGAGCCCATACCTTTTGCTGGGCTGTAAACCAGGGAATTTCATCGTGTTTGATCCTCTTGTCTTGGGACTGCCGTACATGTTCTTGGACCATTTGAGGGCGGAACATGTCCAAAACAGTCCATGGCTGCCCACCCAAAAGAAGTTCAACTGGAGTTTTCCCATTGGTTGCATAGTTACATAGTTACATAGTTACATAGTAGGTGAGGTTGAATAAAGACAATAGTCCATCCAGTTCAACCTGTGTAGGTGTGTGTGACTGTAATCATCTAACATAGCCCTCAATCTCCTGATCCTTGAGATGTAAGTCTAAGAGTCTTTTGCATGTGGTGTGTTTCTGTAAGCAGAAAGGAAGGAGTCCAGCTGCTGGGGTGACAGGGACTGTTGTTTACTTGTAGCCACAGTAGCTTTGAAATAGCATTTGAAGGTCTGTACAAACCTTTCTGCTTGACCATTTGTAGCCGGGTGGTAAGGTGCGGTCAACTTGTGTTTGATGTTGTGGGCAGTCAGAAAACTCTGAAACTCTTGGCTTGTGAATTGTGCACCGTTGTCTGTGACAATTTCTCTGGGGTATCCAAACATAGCAGCGAGATGTAACAGTATGGAAATCGTCACCTTAGTCGTCGGCTGGGTAACAGGAATGACCTCAGGCCACTTTGAATGGGCATCAATTATGATCAAAAAGGTGTGTCCTCTGATCGGGCCTGCAAAGTCCAAGTGTAGGCGAAACCAGAGAACTGTGGGCCAAGTCCAGGGCTGGACGCACCCTCGAAGTGGGTCTCTTGCAGTTTGTGCACATCCAACACACGCATTCACATATGTCGTGATAGCTGAGTCTAGGTTCGGCCACCACACATAGCCTCGGGCCTTTTGTTTCATACGTGTGCCCCCGGGGTGACCAGTATGTAGCAAGTCCAGAATGTGTCTCCGGAAGGTCTGTGGAACGATCACTCGGTCTCCCCATAAAACACAGTTGCCAGCCACAGTTAATTCCATGACACCTACGGAAGTAAGGTTCATAATCCTGTGTGACAGTTGCAGGCCAACCGTACCGTAGCCAGGAGAGTATTGTCTTAAGGAAGGTATCCTTGGCTGTATGGGCTGCTACCTCCCCAGAAGACAAAAAGGACAGGCTGGTGTAACGACAACTCTTGACTGGTGGAGAAGAGTCTGTTAATGTCTTTGGCAGACGGGACATGGCGTCCGCATTAGCATTGGCATCATGGCTGCGATACTGGATTTTGTAGCTATATGCTCCCAAGAATAGGGCATAGTGTTGAAGACGGGCCATCGTCGTCTGGGAGATGCCTTTGTCAGGGCTAAAGGTCTGAAGGAGTGGTTTATGATCTGTCAGTATGGTGAATTCCCTACCATACAGGTAAAGATTAAACTTCTTAATTGCCCATATGAGCACCAGAGCCTCTTTGTCAATGTGAGAGTAATTGCTTTCTGCTTTTGTCAAGGACCTGGAGGCGAATGCCACTGGTTTCTCTGACCCATCTGATAAAACGTGAGATAGTACAGCCCCTAGACCATAGGATGAGGCATCACAAGCCAAGGTGAGAGGCCTTTGGAGGTCATAGGTCACGAGCATGCGTGACGCCGACAGTTTTCGCTTAGAAACTTCAAAAGCACGTTGGCATGCAGCCGACCAGTTCCATCTGGAGTGTTTCTCCAAAAGCTTGCTTAACGGAAACAAAGTGTGTGCTAGATCTGGCAGGAATTTGTGGTAATAGTTCAGCAAGCCCAGGTATGATCGCAGCTGTTGGACGTTGGTTGGGGCTGGAGCTTTTACTAAAGAATCAACTTTGGCTTCCGTGGTGTGTATACCCTCTGCATCCACAAGGTGGCCACAAAACTCCAATTTAGGTACCATGAATTGGCATTTCGCTAAGTTCACTTTTAGACCCTGCTCTTGGAGTCTCGTCAACACAAGCTCCACATTCTGATTGTGTTCCTGGTCCGTTAGGCCCGTGATGAGCATGTCATCTAACAAGCACTGTGTGAAATGAATGTCCTCCAAAATTTCATACATTTTGCGTTGCCAAATGGCTGGGGCGGAGGCTACACCAAACACCATCCGATTGTATTCATACAGTCCCTTGTGAGTGTTGATGGTTAGAAACTTGCGGGACAAAGGGTGGACCTCAAACTGTAAATATGCTTGCCTGAGATCAAGCTTGGGGAACTTTTGACCTCCTGCAAGAGAGGCAAAAATGTCATCTACTCTGGGTAGGGGATACTGGTCTATCTCCAGTTGAGAATTTATTGCCAATGCGGAAATCGCCACAAATGCGTAAGTCCCCATTCTCTTTCTTTACTGGTACAACTGGTGATGCCCACTCACTGTGCTCTACCTTTGAGATGACACCTTGTTCCTCCAGCCGGCTTAGTTCAGCTTCCACACCTGCTCGGAGAGCGAAAGGTACCGTCCGAGCTTTGAAGAACCTAGGCTGGGCGTTGGGTTTCAGCCTGAGTCTCACACAGTCATGCTTTATTTTCCCCAAATGGTTATCAAAGGCTTGTGGGAATTGCTGTTTCAGGGATTCCACCCATCCCTCGTTATCTCCTGATGGGATGGTCACGGTGTTGCAGGGGTTTATGGCGATGTCTGGCATGCCAAAGTGAGCAATTCAGTCTCTCCCAAAGAGAGGGGGTCCCCCATGTTCTAGGATATATAATGGCATTCTCTTCATCTGACCCTTGTAGGATACCTGTACTTTCACGTAACCCAGTGGGTGGAGTATCTGCTTTGAGTATGTCTGCAGTTTGATTGGTGTTGGACGAACAGTTGTTTGGATCAGAAGTTTTCTCCATTGTTTCTGGGTGATAACTGAAACTGCTGCTCCTGTGTCTACATCCATCTTGAGTTTCTTTTCTTCCACGGTAACCTCTGCAGTCATTGCTGAGGTGCTGAATGCATATGATGTATGTCCAATCTGTGGAGCACTTCCTCATCCTCTGATTCAGATGACGATGTATATCTTCCCACATATATGCCTTTGTCCTGGTGTTCAGAGGTTGTTTATTTTGCACCTTCTTACAACGGCAGAATCGTTTCAGGTGGCCTGCCTTACCACAATTATGACAGAACTGATCCTTAAACCGGAAAACTTTGTGATCATGGTCTGTATTCCCACAAAGGTAGCAAGCTGACTCCCGGCATGGTGAGGGTCTATATTTCCAGTTTGCTGCAGTTGGCTTGACTGCTGTTCTGAAAACTTCCTCTTTAACCTCTTCCTTTCTGCTCTGGGGGTTCAATGCCTCTGTATCTTTCACAGCCATTTCCATCACTGAAGCTATCTCAATTGCCTTTGTAAGGGTAAGGTCTTTCTCTGTTAACAGTCTCTTTTGGCTAGACTCACTATTTAGTCCCATGACAAACTTATCCCTCAGTGCAGTCGGTAAGTACTAGTGACAAAATCTGAGTTTTGCCTGTAAGAGAGAGGGTTAGTTTTCAACAATGTCTCTCCAAGTTGCTCTGTGAGACCTGTGGCCAGTTGCCATAAAGTCTGTAACTACTAAATAATTAAAGCCATGCTAAGATGTGTACAGATACTAATGTCATCAGTTCAACCCTCTGTCTTTCATGAGCTTGAGTACGGCCGTCTGCAAGTTAATTAGCTCAGGCTGATTGAGCCATTGTCATCTGTTAAGAATGCTGTTTGTGGTCGTTATTCCTTAGAAATGCTAATGAACTCACATTGGTGTGGTCATTCAACCCCTGACCTGTGTGTAGTAATTTGATGAGGAGGGGGATGTGCTCATGTGTGTATAAATTGAGTATGTGTCTTTTTAATAAACTGTTTGTTTTATCCCATCATGAAGTCTGGACTCATGTGTGGGGGAATGGGGAGCTATTTTCACTTCTTGATGGTATTGTCACTGGGATTTCGGGAGAAGCTGCACGGATCTCTCTCATAGAGACTATAGGATCCGTTACACTGGTGGCAAGCGGTGGGATTTTTCTCCCGAATGGATATCCTGAACTGAAAGAGGTGGTAAATGGCGCATATATATGAACGGCTGAAACGATCGACGCTTAAGGAACTGCTTGAAGCTCGAGGCTTAGGGGCGAGCAACAAGCCAAAAGCCACGATAATAGCCGAACTACTGGAGAGCGACCGAACCAGCAACCTGCAAATGGCAAACACAGAGGAAACAGAGTTCCAAAGGGATGTAAGATGGAGACTAAGTATGTTGGGACCTAACCCCTCACAAGAAATTGTGGTGCAAATCATGGCACAAGCTACGGAAGCACAGAGTATCCGGGAAGCTCGGGAGGCCAGAGCCAGATCACTACAAGGGGATATGTTGTCGCTACCTGGATCTACAATAGGACGGCCACGTAAGATCAACTATGCTGCATTTAAAAGCTTCACAGAGGGTGAGATGGATATTGATAATTATTTGCAAGACTTTGAGAGACAGTGTGTATTAGAGGATCTGGAAAAAGCTAACTGGGCTGCGATATTGAGCAGCAAGTTATCAGGCAGAGCAGCAGAAGCCTTTAGAGCAGTGCCTGATGAGGACATTCACAATTATGACAAAGTAAAAGAAATTTTGTTGGCTCGTTATGCTGTTACACTGGAGGCGCACAGAAGAAAATTCCGGGCCCTCAGGAGACAGGGCAAAGAGTCATATACAGAGTGGGCATTCCGCATGCACCGCGCTGCCAGCAATTGGATGCAGGGATGCCAGGCGACTACATTATCGGATGCCATACAGTTGCTATTGCTGGAACAATTCTTCGACCACACTCCAGCAGATGTCAGAAACTGGGTCAAAGACAGGAAACCTCAGACAGTGGAGGAGGCAGCCAGGCTGGCGGACGAATTCTATGAGAGCAGGCGGGTCGAGCTTCACAGAGGATCATCAGGATTATGTCCCCAGTACTATCCTCAAGCACCAGCACCACAACAATCAGGACTAATCCCTAATGCCCCGGCAAATCGATATCATAGGCACAATGGAGTGCAGTGCTATTTGTGCAAGAAATTTGGGCACTATCAGAGAGACTGCACTCAGAAACGGAACCACACTTCATGGATTAGAACAGGGCCACCTTCCCCAGCGCAAGCAGCAGTTCACTACTACCACACCCACAGGCAGACACCCAGATACCGGTCCCACAGTGGGGTACAGTGCCACAGGTGCAAGCAGTTTGGGCACTATCAACGAGACTGTACCCAGAGCAGGAACCAAGCTGCATGGATCCGACCAGGGTCACCCCCTTCAGCACAGACAATGGTCCCCCACTATCCCGCAGAGGTTTCCCCAGTTGTACCCAGGTTTGAACCCACTGAGAAGCAATTGGGTACCCTTCACAAGGCTAACCCAGTGCAAGCAGCTGAGGACAACAGGGCTCACCACAGACAGACGGTGAGACTAAATGGACAAGAAGCCAGGGGACTGAGAGACACTGGAGCCACCATAACCCTGGTACAACCGCACAGGGTTAAACCCTCACAGCACACTGGGCGTGCTGTGGCTGTAAGGGTGGCAGGGGGAGCCATCCACAAGCTACCCACAGCCAGGGTGCATATTGATTGGGGCACCGGGGCTAAGTCAGTGGAAGTGGGCATCATGCCAGATTTACCAGCTGAGGTCTTGTTGGGGAATGACTTGGGGTGTTTAACCTCACAATTTATAACCCCGACTTCGGAAGGAGCACTCCCAGTCACTACGAGACAGCAGGAACGAGCTATGAATGCCTCACCCTCTCCAGATACCCAGATGACTCAATGTTTTGACTGGGAGATGTTTAAGCCAGGTTGGGGAGGATGGCATGGAGCCTCTGGTGGCATATCTGAGCAGAAAACTTCTACCCAGGGAGGTCAGTTATGCCACCGTTGAAAAGTGTTTGGCCCTAGTTTGGGCGCTCAAGAAACTGCAGCCGTATTTGTATGGACATTCCTTTACAGTAATGACGGACCATAACCCACTTATTTGGCCCAACTGAGTAGCCGGAGATAACCCCAGACTGTTGAGATGGAGCTTGGCACTGCAGCCCTACAACTTCACCATACAATATCGGCCAGGGAAGCAGAACGCCAATGCTGATGGGTTATCCTGGCAGACAGAACTAGAGAAATAGATTCTACTAACCGGACATCCCCAAGCCGACCCGTCAGGGTCTAGGCCGGTATGCTGTCCCATGGAACTAAGGGGGAGCTATGTGACAAAATCTGAGTTTTGTCTGTAAGGGAGAGGGTTAGTCTTCAACAATGTCTCTCCAAGTTGCTCTGTGAGACCTGTGGCCAGTTGCCATAAAGTCTGTAACTACTAAATAATTAAAGCCATGCTAAGATGTGTACAGATACTAATGTCATCAGTTCAACCCTCTGTCTTTCATGAGCTTGAGTACGGCCGTCTGCAAGTTAATTAGCTCAGGCTGATTGAGCCATTGTCATCTGTTAAGAATGCTGTTTGTGGTCGTTATTCCTTAGAAATGCTAATGAACTCACATTGGTGTGGTTATTCAACCCCTGACCTGTGTGTAGTAATTTGATGAGGAGGGGGATGTGCTCATGTGTGTATAAATTGAGTGTGTGTCTTTTTAATAAACTGTTTGTTTTATCCCATCATGAAGTCTGGACTCATGTGTGGGGGAATGGGGAGCTATTTTCACTTCTTGATGGTATTGTCACTGGGATTTCGGGAGAAGCTGCACGGATCTCTCTCATAGAGACTATAGGATCCGTTACAGTACTCCCCAAAAGAACAGTTTGAAGCTAGTCTGCGAAGGGTGAGCACATAAGCCTTAATATCTTCACCCGGCTGTTACTGTCGCTGATAGAACCGGAATCTTTCTGCAATCTCTAGTGGTTTAGGCTGAAAGTGATTTCCTAACAGTGTCAGGAGCTCTGCCAAAGTCTTAGTTGCTGGTTTTTCAGGAAAAAGGAGAAAAGTGTCATATGTCCTAGCACCAACCACTGTCAGAAATACTGCTACTTGCCTTTCGCCTGGGATGGCATTTGCACCAAAATACTGTTCCAGTCTCTCAGCCCAGGAACTCCAGGATGTCTGTTCTCCATCAAATTCACTTAATGTCCCAATCAGTGACATTTCCCTGCTGGTCTCTGTGAGTGTTTTTATCCAGGTGACAATCCACAATGTCTTTGTCTCTCTCTCAGACTAACAGTAACTTTGTAAATCCCATCCTCGTCACCACTGTTATATTCTCTGTGGTGTGAGAGACACAAGACTCTGGTCTGGAACAATGGATTTTTATTCAGTACTCACTGTACACTCCAATATGCATCTCAGGACAGGCATATATCTCTTGTGCTTCTATTACATGTGATCTGAGATGGCTGCTCTACCCCTTGACCCTTGTCATCACTCCTGGGTGGAGCCAGCCTTAAAGTGACAGTACATGTGGAACCCTTCAGGTATAACATAGTCAACATTCCAAAACTGTTTACTTGACCAATAACACTAACCTCCGATCCAAAACGTGTTCATATTTGAAATAGTCTGGGATGGCATTTGCACCAAAATACTGTTCCAGTCTCTCAATCCAGGAACTCCAGCATGTCTGTTCTCCATCAAATTCACTTAATGTCCCGATCAATGACATTTTCCTGCTGGGCTCTGTGGGTGTTTGTATCCAGGTGACAATCCAGAGGTTTTTTTTTCTTTTCTCACACGGATAGTAACCTTGTAAATCCCACCCTCGTCGCCACTGTTATATTCTCCATGTTGTGAGAGACACAGGACTCTGATCTGGAACAACGGATGTTTATTCAGGACTCACTGTACACTCCAACATGCATTACAGGACAGCCTGGTATATCAATGCATCTCTTACATGTGTCTAAGATGGCCACTCTGCCCCTTGACCCTTGTCATCACTCCTGGGTGGAGCCAGCCTTAAAGTAACAGTACATGTGAAACCCTTCAGGTATAACAGTACAGGCCCCCTAGCACAAAACCCCACAGTACAGGCCCCCTAGCACAAACCCCACAGTACAGGCCCCCTAGCACTAATCCCACAGTACAGACCCCCTAGCACAAACCCCACAGTACAGGCCCCCTAGCACAAACCCCACAGTACAGGCCCCTTAGCACTAATCCCACAGTACAGACCCCCCTAGCACAAACCCCACAGTACAGGCCCTATCACGTACCTGGTGGAGACCAAGCTGTAGAGGGGGCTTCTCTTGCACCTCCTGTCCAACACCCCTGATAGAGATGACAGGCAGTGTAGGACACAGAGTGGCACGAGGGCTGGTATAGCAGGTGATGTTTTGGCAGAAGACTGATGGCTGTGGATCACCGGATGAACACCTGGAACTGGAACTCGGTGATGCTGGATGAGAAGGCAGGAGCGAAGTTGGAACACAAGCCAAGGAGTTGTCAACAGCCGGACAGCACGGGTACAGGAACGGGAGACAGAAGCGGAGTCAGGATACAAGCCGAAGTCGGTACACAGTCTGGCAGCAAGGTACAAAGGCATAAGGCAAAGGCAGGGTCAAACACAAGCTGAGGTCACAGGTAGGCAGGCAGGAATCCAAAGGAGAGTCAAAGGCAAGCCGGGTCGGTATAACAGGAAATCCAGAAGCAGGTCAGGGCACAGGTAAACAGGAACAAGCTGAAAGACCACTCAGCAATGTGCTCCTGTCACTGCTCAGTATAAATAGGCCGTTTGGCGCCAATTGCGTGCGCACATTGCGTATGCACGTTCGCGCGTTCGCGCATTGGCGCATGTGCATTCGCACATTCCTTCCTGTGTATCTGGGCATGCGCACAAACATCCGTTTGGATACAACTAAGCGTCTCTTACCGGCCCCCTAGCACAAACCCCACAGTACAGGCCCCTTAGCACTAATCCCACAGTACAGTCCCCCTAGCACAAACCCCACAGTACAGGCCCCCTAGCACTAATCCCACAGTACAGACCCCCTAGCACAAACCCCACAGTACAGACCCCCTATCACAAACCCCACAGTACAGGTCCCTTAGCACAAACCCCACAGTACAGGCCCCTTAGCACTAATCCCACAGTACAGACCCCCTAGCACAAACCCCACAGTACAGACCCCTATCACAAACCCACAGTACAGGCCCCTTAGCACTAATCCCACAGTACAGGCCCCCTAGCACAAACCCCACAGTACGGACCCCCTAACACGAACCCCACAGTACAGACCCCCTAGCACTAATCCCACAGTACAGGCCCCCTAGCACTAATCCCACAGTACAGGCCCCCAATGTAGTGACCAGCATACATGCCCCCAATGCAGAGATCAGCGTGCGTGCCCCCAATGTAGTGACCAGCATACATGCCCCCAATGCAGAGATCAGTGTGCATGCCCCTAAAGTAGTGACCAGCATACATGCCCCCAAAGTAGTGACCAGCATACATGCCCCCAATGTAGTGACCAGCATACATGCCCCCAATGCAGAGATCAGCGTGTGTGCGTGCCGCCTTCAAAGCAGACAGTACTGTGTCAGTGTCAGTTACAGTGTGTGGGCCAGGCCACCCGAGGCATCACTTGAACTTACCTTGGTCGGTCGGCTCACTCACGGACGGTGACCTGCGTGCACTGCTGCTCTGAGTCGGGCCCCGGGGCGGCGGCGGGATTACTCACTCTCGGATGCAGAGTTGCGGACTCTCTGACTTCCGATTCTCCTCACGCGCGTGCGGCTCTCCTCTCTGCTGGTGGGCGGGAAGCTCTCCTCTCTGCTGGCGGGCGGGCAGGACTGGCGCACACACCGCCCCCACGCGTCACGTCACCAGGTCCCGGGAATCATGTCCTTCTGTGTGATTGGTCCAGGCTGGAGTCTGGACCAATCACAGCCAGGACATCACAAAAGTGGGGAGTGTCAGGGCGATGACCCCCAGAAGGCTGCCAATCGGCGCCTCTAAACTGCCGCACGTGGGGTGAAACCCACCACTAGTCCGGCGCCCCTAGTGGGCTGAAAATTAGATTTTATTTTTTAAATCTTTTTTTCTGTGGCCACAGATTGGGGGGGGGGGGGGGTGCGGCGCCCCTGCGCCCCCTATAGACAGGCCGCCACTGAAAGGGGAAATCTTTGCAGAGACATAATCTTAACATTGTTCAGATTTGCTGCAGAGAATCTCATCTCTAATAATTCAAGAATTTGACAAAAATATCACCTTAAAATTGTGTAGATTCAGACACAGCTTTAAAATTGCACATATTTGCCAAACAGAATCTCATCCTTTTTAATAGGAGGAACATTTGGAGACAGAGAGTGGACTTTTGCCTTCCAGAAATATGGATAACAAATGTGTTTTCTAGAATATATGCAAAGATTTGCACTCAGTGAGGGTTTGGGAGGAGAAACATGTGTGCTGGGTGAGTGGCTGAAAGGGAGGATTTTGGGGAGGAAGATGATTTTTGCTGTGACAGGAGCTTGGGGGAAGGTTATTTGTGCTGGGAGGGGGAGATGGGATGATTAGTGCTGGCAGGAGAGATTTTGGGTGGGATATTTGTGCTGGAAAGAAGGATTGAATGGGTGACAACAAACTGACCTGGGAAGAGAATTTGGGGGTTGAGAAGCTGTTCTGGGGGGGGGGGGGGATGATTTGGTGGAAAGAGGATATGTTCTGGGAGATTATTGTTTTAAGAGGGTATTTGGGGAAAAGAGAGGATTTGTACTTTAAGGGGTGATTTGACGGAGGGATGGTATGGGAGGGCAGATTAGGGGTGGATTGTGCTGGGGATTGGGGGAAAGGATTTGCACTGGGATGGGGTATTTGGGGGAAGAAGAGAATTTGTGCTTGAAGGAGAAATGTTTTTTTGCTGGGAAGGGGGATTTAGGTGGGTGAAAAAGATTTGCGCTGGGAGGAGAGAAATGGTTGGGGGAGAAGATTTGTCCTGGGAGATGTTTTTTAGGGGTAAGAAGATTAGTGCTGGGAAGGGGGATTGGGGGAGGGGATTTGCACTGGGATGGGGTATTTTGGGGAAGAAGAGAATTTGTGCTTGGAGGAGAAATGTTTTTTTGCTGGGAAGAGGGATTTAGGTGGGTGAAAAAGATTTGCGCTGGGAGGAGAGAATTGGTTGGGGGAGATTTGTTTTTTAGGGGTAGGAAGATTAGTGCTGGGAAGTGGGGTTGAATTTGCACTGGGATGGGATATTTGGGGGAAGAAGAGAATTTGTGCTTGGAGGAGAAAATGATTTTTGCTATGAGGGGGATTTAGGTAGGTGAAAAAAAATTTGCGCTGGGAGGAGAGTATTGGTTGGGGGAGAAGATTTGTTTTTTAGGGGTAAGAAGATTAGTGCTGCGAAGGGGGATTGGGGGAGGGGATTTGCACTGGGATGGGGTACTTTGGGGAAGAAGAGGGTGGGAGGATTTGGGATTAGATGGGCTGTGCTGTGAGATAAATGAGGTGGATGTTGTGTGCTGGGAAGAGAAATTTAGAAGAGGAGAGAATTTTGGGGAATTTGTGCCTGGAGGGGGGATTGGGGGGGGTGGGATTTATGTTAGGAGTGGGAGATTTTGTCGCCAATATTTATGGTGATGAAGAGGATTTTTGCTGAGGGGGAAATTTGGGGGTAGAAGAGGATTTGGGCTTTGAGAGGAGATTCATCTTGGGGAGGAAGAGGACTTTTGCTGGTAGGGGGAATTTGGGGGTTTGTTTGTTGGGAGAAGAAATTTTAGTGGGGTAGAAAAATCCTTTTTTTTTATTTGCAGCTTTATTGGTTTGCGGAGAGGATTTCCCGCACATTTCTAGTTGTATAGAAGAGCGGTATTATATTATAAATGAAAAACTCTGATGTGTTTCTACCTAAACAGTCTTCATCAGGGGGGGTATATGGATGTCAAAGCAATGCTATTGAGGTGGAGATGGTCAGCAGTGTGCGCCCAATCCAGAGAAATAATCCCCAGACATGTGCAGGACAAAAACATTCCTTTTGTTTCAATTTGTTATTTAAATAAAGTTATTTAATTAATTTTTCTGAATTTGTTTTGTTTCATATTGCTTATTCATTTTTTTAAATTCAATTAGAATTTTTTGAATTTGGTCGAATTGAATGCAAATCGGCATTCAAATTCAAATTTATTCTATTTGAAATTTGAATTTTGGAAGATTGTTAAATTATTTATATTTTATTCTATTCTATTGTTTATTTATTCTATTCTCTTATTCTCCATTCCTGTTCTATTCTAATCTATTCTATTCAAAATTCTAATTTTGGAAGATGAATATATTCTTTCTATTCTTTTGTTTTGTTTTTTCTATTTTGTTTATTTTCAATTTTAGCGTTTTATGTTCTATTCTATTCTTTTCCATTATTTTATATTCTAATCTAATCAGTCTATTCTATTCTAATTTCGTCTATTCAAATTTGAATTTATTCTATTCAAAATTCAAACTTCAAAAGACGTTTTTATATTCATTATTTTTAATTCAATTCTATTCTAGTCCATTGTTTTTTTTTTTTTTCTAATCTATTCTTTTTTATTTTAATCTATTTTTTATATTCTATTCTGTTCTAATCTATTTTATTCAAATTCAGATTAAATCTATTCAAACTTTGAATTTCAGGCGCTTCTTTTATTCTTCCCATTCTATTCTATTGTTTTTTGTTTTTTTTTGTTTTTCTATCTATTCTATTATATATTTTTTTTATTCTATTTTAAACTATTCTATTTAAATATGAATTTATTCTATTTGAAATTTGAATTTCAGAACACAGTTATGTTCTGTTTTATTCTATTCCATTCTACTTTATTATAGTCTTTTATTTTCTATTCTAAGCTATTTAAAGTTCAAATTTCAGAAGATGGTTACATTCTTTTTATTTTATTCTATTTTTTTTTTTTCTCTATTACATTCTATTTCATTCTGACATTTTTTTTCTAGTTTATTTATTTTTTTCCTTTTTTATTCTATTCTTTTATATTCAACGGTTTTCTATTCTATTTTAATCTTTTCTATTCGATTTTGAATTTATTCTATTCAAAATGTTAATTTAGGAAGGTGGTTATATTCATTCTGTTATATTGTATTTTCTATTCTGTTCTATTCTTTCATTTTCTATTCCTTTATTATTTTCTATGTTAGTCTTTTCTATTCTATTGTAATCTATTCTATTATTTACTATTCTATTCCCTTATTTTCTTTTCTGTTTTTTCTGCAATTTTTTTTTAATTCAATCACTTTATTTTCTATTCCATTCTATTCTTTTTTTTTTTTTCTTTTTTGTTTCAAACTCTTTTTATTGGAAAAACAAAGCCACAGAATACAACTTTATGAAGGTAGCATAAAAATTCAGGAACAAATTACAGAGACAAAGCACATAAGGTCTATGTAGATACATCCTTGAATAGGAAAGTAATTGTGACCTGAAAGGTAATGATAAGCAATATATAATACTGTATCACTTGGAGATTAAGGGTGAGGAATCCAGTTCCTTTTTTTTTTTTTCTATTCTATTTTTTTCTTTTCTATTCTAGTCAATTATTTTCTATTCCTTTGCTTTCTTTTATTTTTATTTATTTATTTGTTTAATTTATGTTTTATTCCTTTTTTGTTACTCCTTTATTTTCTATTATATTTTATTCGAATCTTGTTTCCAAATTCGATTTAAAATTAAGTTTGTATTCCATTTTGACTTCAGATTTGATTCAAATTCAAATTTTGGCCAAATTTCGTTTCGTTGTTTTATATTCATTTAAATTCGTTACTATTGTAATTCAGAAATTCGGATACATCTGAATTTCTGAATAATGAAAAATGTGTCTGAATTCCGTTTTGGAGCCGAACAAACCGCACACATGTCTACCTGAAAAGTTTAGCGTTGATGCAGCGTTGAAACCATACTATTCGGAAAGACTTTCATAAGAGTCCAAAGGGTCATCTACAAAAAGAGGGGCCAAGGAGGTAAATGGGGAAAAAAAAGAATGGCCAGCAATCACATCTGCTGCTATTGGTGCAAAATGACCGCGTGGAGCTGGATGTGAGCGCTGCTGCTGGTTATATCATGAGATTTATAAAGTTGTATTGTTTAAAGAACCTAGTCTTCTTGGGTGCTTAAAAAAATTGATTATTACACATTTTTAAAAAGGGGGTTGTGTACCAGCGCTATGGAGTTTCAGTACAAAATCAGTACAAAATCAATTAGTGGTGTAAGCTGCCTCCAACCTACCTCTGAGGTAGTAGATTAGGAAAAATTGCAAGAAATGTTGGACCCGGCGCTACCACTTTTAAATTAGTATTTGTGCAAATATGTGCTTTATGTGCTATAAAGTGCATGTAGTGCAATCAATACATAGAAAGTGCTACGTGCCGTTAAAAACATCAATAGGTTTAACCTGGGCTGTGCTCAGTGTACCACATTAAAAGTGTCATATATCATACATCTGTACAAAGTGCCAAGTGCTAATAATACCAAGTGCCACGTGTTGTGATCCGTGCTAAAAACAATATATGGCGCCGGCGGATGGTCCACCAAAAAGCACCGCTGCTTACCGCACTCTTAAGCCTTGACGTAAACAAGCCACGCCCTACGCGTTTCGTCATATGACGTGATGCTCCAGATGACGTCGTATGATGAAACGCGTAGGGCGTGGCTTGTTTACGTCAATACGTCACTTCCGGGAATGGTGGCTTGAGCCGGTGGAACGTGGAAGCGGCCCGGCGAACACCTTTCAAGCTGACAGTGAACTCCCCAAACTGTGAGTGGATGCTAAGATATTTTGCTACACACAACATATGCTACGCAATGGAGGTTTATTCTTTGTTCTAGTGACCAAGAAGTGTCGAGTCAAAGGCTTAAGAGTGCGGTAAGCAGCGGTGCTTTTTGGTGGACCATCCGCCGGCGCCATATATTGTTTTTAGCACGGATCACAACACGTGGCACTTGGTATTATTAGCACTTGGCACTTTGTACAGATGTATGATATATGACACTTTTAATGTGGTACACTAAGCACAGCCCAGGTTAAACCTATTGATGTTTTTAACGGCACGTAGCACTTTCTATGTATTGATTGCACTACATGCACTTTATAGCACATAAAGCACATATTTGCACAAATACTAATTTAAAAGTGGTAGCGCCGGGTCCAACATTTCTTGCAATTTTTCCATTACACATTTTTACCCCCCCCCCAGGTCTTTTACATTCCTAGCAACACCCCTGGATGGACAGTGCTGGGGACACCCCTCTCCGGGCTTGTTACTATTAACCCTTCACCAGTGGGAGTCTCACTGAAACTCCAGATCCCATCATCCTCCCCCTGCATTGCTTGTTAATATTATTATACAGGATTTTTAAAGCACCGACAGTTTGCACTGCACTGTACAATGTTAGAGCAAACAGTACAGTTACAATACAATTCAATACAGAAGGAAGCAGTGTCCCTGCTCGTTAGATCTTACAATCTAAAAGGTTGCTGTGTATTGGTTTGTCACATTCCCCTCAGTAGCTCATCATTCCTTCAGGGTGTGTCTGTCCTGTTTGACCGGTTCTCCTTCACCTGAAGGGTTCCCACTGACACCGAGAGACACGGAGAGTGAAAATTCCTGTACTATATCTCACAATCACATCAAGTCATTTGTTTTTTCTGCAGGCACTTTTCTAAGTTTCTATGTAACAGGCGGCAGCGTGCTCTCCTCTAGTCTGCATCTTTTATAAGGCAGACCATAGATTATACAATTATCTTACAGCTAACTTTCTACCTTCAGCAGGCAGAAACATGGTCAATAAACAGGCCAGGGTCAGTACAGGCAGCAGACAGAAATGTGTTCCGTAAACAGGCCAGGGTCAGTACAGGCAGCAGGCAGAAATGTGATCAATACACAGGCCAGGGTCAGTACAGGCACCAGGCAGAAATGTGGTCAATAAACAGGCCATGTTGAGTACAGGCACCAGGCAGAAATGTAGTCAATAAACAGGCCAGGGTCAGTAAAGGCAGCAGGCAGAAATGTGGTCAATAAACAGGCCAGGGTCAATACAGGCAGCAGGCAGAAATGTGGTCAGTAAACAGGCCAGGGTCAGTACAGGCAGCAGGCAGAAATGTGGTCAGTAAACAAGCCAGGGTCAGTACAGGCAGCAGGCAGAAGCATGGTCAATCAACAGGCCAGGGTCCATACAGGCAGCAGGCAGAAACGTGGTCCATAAATAGGCCAGGGTCAGTACAGGCAGCATGATGAAACATGGTCAATAAACAGGCTATGGTGAGTACCGACAGCAGGCAGAAACATGGTCAATAAACAGGCGAGGATCAGTACAGGCAGCAGGCAAAAACGTGGTAAAATAAACAGGCCAGGGTCAGTACAGGCAACAAGCAGAAACGTGGTAAAAAAAACAGGCCAGGGTCAGTACAGGCAATGGTGAAAATGTGGTCAATAACCAGGCCAGGGTTATTACAGGCAGCAGGCAAAAACATGTTCAATACTAGGCCAAGGTCAGTAAAGGCAGCAGGCAGAAATGTGGTCAATAAACAGGCGAGGGTCAGTGCAGGCAGCAGGCAGAAATGTGGTCAATAAACAGGCCAGGGTCAGTACAGGCAGCAGGCAGAAATTTGGTCAATATACAAGCCAGGGTCAGTAAAGGCAGGAGGCAGAAGCATGGTCAATAAACAGGCCCGGGTCAGTACAGGTAGCAGGCAGAAATGTGGTCAATATACAAGCCAGGGTCAGTAAAGGCAGCAGGCAGAAGCATGATCAATAAACAGGCCAGGGTCAGTACAGGCAGCAGGCAGAAATGTGGTCAATATACAAGCCAGGGTCAGTAAAGGCAGCAGGCAGAAGCATGATCAATAAACAGGCCAGGGTCAGTACAGGCAGCAGGCAGAAACATGATAAATAAACAGGCCAGGGTCAGTAAAGGCAGCA
The DNA here is from genome assembly GCF_965119305.1 of Pelophylax lessonae. Lineage (NCBI taxonomy): Eukaryota > Metazoa > Chordata > Amphibia > Anura > Ranidae > Pelophylax > Pelophylax lessonae. The sequence goes on from NC_138771.1 coordinate 671,172,929, forward strand.
GGCAGAAACATGGTTGAAAAATAGGCCAGGGTCAGTACAGGCAGCAGGAAGAAACATGGTCAATAAACGGCTCGTCCGGAATACATTAATTATTCAGGGATAATTTATATTGTTCTGCTATAGTAGGCTTTGTTCCTACATTGTGCTTCCGGGGACACTTGGTTAGCCGCGCCTCCTTGAGGAGGAGTTACGTATATTTATATCCCTGCTGGACCGTCTGGTCTCCACCCCTACTGGCGAAGTTGTGACGCGAAAGCGTATGACGTCACGCGTATAGGGGGCGGAGACTCCGATGGATGAGTGGCGATCGAACAGCACGGCTCCTCGCGGCTCCTTACAGCTCTTGTTTATACTGCCTGCGTTGGCTCACACAAGCCTGATTGTGCTATTTGATGTGAGTGCAATAATTTTATTTTTAATAAAGGGTTATGTTGCAGCGAGCACTTAGGTCTTGTGCTTCTTTTTTATGTCCCTCCTGTAAACTAAGCCCCTGAGACTAGCAGCTTAGCAAGTGGCATCTGTTTACCTGGAGTTACCTGGATTCACCTGGTTTGAGGACTTATCGCCTATCTGTGTCTTTATTGAGGTGAGAGGCCATCTGGTGGCTAATTGGTGGTGGTGTTATGAGCACATTCCCTGAGACACCTATCAAGCACTTTATATGACCAATCTATACTTGGCAATTTTTGGATTGGACTGTATTTATATAGATAGCACCTTATTGTGGACTGCACTTTGCCCACACCTTTATATGCACTTTGTAGATATGTGTTGTATCATTTTGGGCACATTGTCACTTTATTGAATATTTGAAGAAGAGTTTTATATAGCGCTGTATCCTTACATATTTATTGTCTACTAGACATTAAGCCCGTTAAATTAACGGGCGCTAGAATGTATGTATGTATATATGTATATATATATATATATATATATATATATATATATATATGTACACATACATATATACATACATACGTATATATACATACACATATATATATATATATATATATATATATATACAACCCAAATTTTAAACTGCCAGGCACTGGTACACTAGTATTTATTAAGTATTGTGTGCCATGTGTGCCTCATACCTCCCTCACTGTGTGCCTCATACCTTTTCCTCATTACTTTACCCCATTCACTCAGTGCCTCATACCTCCTCCGCAATACTGTAGCCTTCCACTCAGTGCCTCATACCTCCTACTCAGTACTTGGCCCCTCCACTCAGTGCCTCCTACCTCCTCATTACTGTACCCCATCCACTCAGTGCCTCATACCTCCTCCTCATTACTGTACCCTTCCAATCAGTGCCTCATACCTCATCATTACTGTACCCCTCCACTCAGTGCCTCATACCTCCTCCTCATTACTGTACCCTTACACTCAGTGCCTTATACCTCCTCCTCATTTCTGTTCCCATCCACTCAGTGCCTCATACCTCCTCCTCATTGCTCTACCCCCATCACTCAGTGCCTCATACCTCCTCATTACTGTACCCTTCCAGTCGGTGCCTCGTACTTCCTCATTACTATACCCTTCCACTCAGTGCCTCGTACCTCCTCCTCATTACTGTACCCTTCCACTCTGTGCCTCATACCTCCTCCTTAATACTGTATCCTTCCACTCTGTGCCTCATACTTCATCCTCATTACTGTACCCTTCCACTCTGTGCCTCATACCTCCTCATTACTGTACCCTTACACTCAGTGTCTCGTACCTCCTCCTTATTACTGTACCCTTCCGCTCTGTGCCTTGTACCTCCTCTATACTGTACCCTTCCACTCAGTGCCTCGTACCTCCTCCTCATTACTGTACGCTTCCACTCTGTGCCTCGTACCTCCTCCTCATTACTGTACCCTTCCGCTTGGTGCCTTGTACCTCCTCCTCATTACTCTACCCTTCCGCTCTGTGCCTTGTACCTCCTCCTCATTACTGGGCCCCTACACTCTGTGCCTCATACCTCCTCCTCATTACTGTGCCCCTCCACTCAGTGCCTCATATCATCTCCTCATTACTGTACCCCTCCACTCAGTGCCTCATACCTCATCCTCATTACTGTACCCCTCCACTCAGTGCCCCATACTTCCTCCTCTGTACTGTACCCCATCACTCATACTGTACTCCATTCACTCAGTGCCTCATACCACCTCCTCATTACTGTACCCCTCCACTCAGTGCCTTGTACCTCCTCCTCTGTGCTGTACCCTCAATTCATTGCCTCATACCTCCTCAGTACTGTGCCCCTTCTCTCAGTGCCTCAATACTGTACCCCTGCACTCAGTGGCGGAGAAGAGCGCGGCTCCGGAGGAAGAGGCCTGTCGGATGATGCCTCTGTCGTGTCAGATAATGCCTTTGAGTCATCATCCTCCGGAGCCGCGTTCTTCTCCGCCACCGAGGTGAAGTACTTCTCCTTCCCCAGCTGGATCGGAACACCAGCCAATCCTGAGGATGAAGTGAAGTGGCCGGGGATCCGCTCCTGTGTATCATGCCCACCCAGCGCCGGCCGGCCGCCCGAAGTCTCTCTGCGTCCCAACGGCTGTCCTGGGGCAAATGCGCAGTAGCGCATTTCCATGGACACAGGGAAAGCGGACGCAGAGACACATGGCTTTTATTAATATAGATTATACTTTTTGAGTGAGAAAGTTTTTGATATAGCTGCTGTATATTGCATATTTGCACAGTTGTTTGTTATATTTGCACATTTTTATTTATTTAGAATTGTGTTGAAGCACTAAGTCACTTTTTATATTTATTAATTGCGCTGATTATCTTTGCACACAATAAAATTCTATTGATGATTCATTTAATGGGGACACATTATATTAGGTTTCTTTATAAAAGTGATCCCTCAGAATTCTATTGATCCATTCTATGGGGACTCATAGGATCCATTATAAAAGTGATCCAAAATAATGCTATTATATTAGGATCCATTATAATAGTGATCCAATATAATTCTATTGGCGATTCATTCTTTGGGGACACATTATATTAGGATCCATTATAAAAGTGATCCAATAGAATTCTATTAGTGATCCATTCTATGGGATACATTATATTGGAATCGATTATAAAAGTTATACAATAGAATTCTATTAGTGATCCCTTCTATGGGGACGCATTATATTAGGATCCATTATAAAAAAGTGATCCAATATAATTCTACTGGTGATTCATTCTTTGGGGACACATTATATTGGGATCCATTATAAAAATGATCCAATAGAATTCTATTCATGATCCATTCTACAGGGACTCATTATATTAGGATCCATTATAAAAGTGACCTCATAGGATTTTATTGGTGATCCATTCTATGGGGATGCATTATATTAGGATCCATTATAAAAGTGATTCAATATAATTATATTAGGGATTCATTCTATGGAGACACATTATATTAGGATCCATTATAAAAGTGATTCAATATAATTATATTAGGGATTCATTCTATGGAGACACATTATATTAGGATACATTATAAAAATGATCCAATAAAATTCTATTGGTGATCCATTCAATGGGGACACATTATATTAGGATCCTTTTTAAAAGTGACTCCCTAGAATTCCATTGGGATCCATTCTATGGGGAAACATTATATAAGGATTAGTGTTGAGCGAACACGGACTGTATTATTCGGGTCCGTACCGAATAACTGGATTTTTGTTACCCGAACACGGACCCGAAAACTTTACTGTATGTTCGGGTTTAAAATCCGTGTTCGGTCTTTTTGTTTCCTGTTTTGTATGTAATGGCGCGCTTTTAATGGCGGGCTTTCAACAGCCAATCAACATGCGTTTAACTGGTGTGCCTTAAGCCATCCCAGCCATGCCTACTAATGTATTAGTAGCTGTGATTGGCCATCTGAAGCATGTGACCATGTTTTTATAAGTTTGAGATCCCCAGCGCGCTGCGTCATTCTGCTGTAGTTTAGGGACAGAGCACACATCATACGTGCTGGCTGCTGATTAGGGACAGACAGTGATTCTGCGAAAAATTGTGTCCGAAAAGAATGCAGGGACAGGTCGGAGTGCAGGCAGGGAAAGTTATTAGAGCATTTTAGGGACAGGCTGGAGATTAGGCAGGGTCAGTGTTCTACATCGATTTTGCTGTGTGGGGAGTTGTGCAGTGAACGATCTTATTGAGCATATTAGGGAGAGGCTGGAGAATAGGCAGGGACAGTATACATCGATTTTGCTGAGTGGGGGGTTGTGCAGTGAACGATCTTATCAAGCACATTAGGGCGAGGCTGGAGATTAGGCAGGGTCAGTGTTCTACATCGATTTTGCTGTGTGGGGGTGGTGCAGTGAACAATCTTATCGAGCATATTAGGGCCAGGCTGCAGAGATTAGGCAGGGACAGTATACATCGATTTTGCTGTGTGGGGGGTGGTGCAGTGAACACAATCTTTTTGCCCTCACTTGAGCCCACTGGGGAGGAGGAGGGAGAAAAAAATCTATTTTTATCAGTCAGTTGTGTGCAGCGTTCATCATAGATCTATTTTACTACAAGTTAAAAGGGTTTTTGTTTTCCCCTTCATAGCCTTTTTGCTCCAGTGCTGACTGTGATAAGACACTGCTGTGTTCACATGTGTTATTGAGTGATTTTCAATTTTATACACTTTTTTCTATTCCACTATTCAATATACACCCTTTTGGGTTAAAAAAATAAATTCTGGCATAGTCTGTACTAATCTATTTAAAAATTACAAACTTAAAGGGGAATTTTCTTTTTTTTTCCCTTCATAGCCTGCAGCAGAGCTGACTGACATAAGACACTGCTGTGTTCACATGTGCTATTGAAAAATCACCAATTTTATATCATATTTTCTATTCCGCTATTCAATCTACACCCTTTGGGGTAAAAAGAATTAAATTGCGGCATAGTCAGTATCGATATGTGTGAGATACACCTTTCCAATTTTTGGGGCGCATCTTACACCGCCAAGGATTGTAGGGTGCTTCAGTTTGCCTCCTGCCTGTTCCGAACTCCTCCTACTCCTCATCCTGCCTTTAGGGTACAAAAAAATAGTAATCAGGGCCTAGTCTGGGTCTGTACGTGTGAGATAGGTACACCTTTTGATATCATATTTTCTATTCCGCTATTCGATCTACACCCTTGGCGTAAAAAGAATTAAATTGCGGCATAGTCTGTATCGGTACGTGTAAGATACACCTTTCCAATTTTTGGGGCGCATCTTACACCGCCGAGGATTGCAGGGTGTTTCAGTTTGCCTCCTGCCTGTTCTGAACTCCTCCTACTCCTCATCCTGCCTTTGGGGTACAAAAAATAGTAATCGGGGCCTAGTCTGGGTCTGTACGTGTGAGATAGGTACACCTTTTGATATCATATTTTCTATTCCGCTATTCAATCTACACCCTTTGGGGTAAAAAAAATTAAATTGCGGCATAGTCTGTATCGGTACGTGTCAGATACACCTTCCAATCTTTTGGGGCGCATCTTCCACCGCCGAGGATTGCAGGGTGCTTCAGTTTGCCTCCTGTTCCGAACTCCTCCTACTCCTCATCCTCATCCTGCCTTTAGGGTACAAAAAATTGTAATCGGGGCCTAGTCTGTGTTTGTACGTGTGAGATACACCGTTTTATAAGGTTTTTACTATTCGGCTATTCAATATACACCCTTTTTGAGTGTAAAAAATTAAATTACGGCATAGTCTGTATCGGTACATGTGAGATACACCTTTTTAAATTTGTTTGGCGCATCTCCTTCCACTGCCAAAGATTGCAGGGCGCTTCAGTTTGCCTCCTGTTCCGAACTCCTTCTACTCATCATCCTCATCCTGCCTTTAGGGTACAAAAAATTGTAATCGGGGCCTAGTCTGTGTTTGTACGTGTGAGATACACCTTTTTATATCTTTTTTCTATTCCGCTATTCAATATACACCCTTTTGGGGTGAAAAAAATTTAATTTGCAGCATACTTTGCATATTTGACTGTGAGATACACCCATTGTATTTGTATACTGTTTTTCTATTCCGCTATTTAATAAACACCCTTTTGGGGTAAAAAAAATTAAATTGCGGCATAGTTTGCATATTTGACTGTGAGATACACCCGTGCGATACTGTTGTTGTTTTGTTCCGCTATTCAATAAACACCTTTCTAGGGCAAGATCATAAATTACAGAAATATGAGGAGAGCGTCAAATAGGGGCCGTGGCCTGGGTCGTGGTGCTGCTGGTAGAGCTCCTGTTGCAAGGAGAGGACGTGGTCGATCTGTGCCAGCTACACGCACAAGTGAAACACCTTCCTCAAGTGTGAGTAGGTGACAGAACCTGCAGCAGTATTTGGTAGGGCATCATGCGCCTCTACAAGTGTTGAGGCCAGAACAAGTAGAGGCGATAGTAGATTGGTTTGCTGCTGAAAGTGCCTCCAGTTCCTTCACATTGTCTCCCACCCAGTCTACTGCAGAAAGGTCAGAGTTGGCACCTGCAGCCAATGTCCAACCGTCTTTAACCTCATCCCCTTGCAAATCAGGCAAGCAGTCTGAGCCCCAAGTCATGCAGCAGTCTCTTCTTCTTTTTGATGACTCTGTCAGCAGGGTTTCCCAGGGCCATCCACCTAGCCCTGCCCCAGAAGTGGAAGAGATTGAGTGATGCCCAACCACTTATTTCTCAAGATGAGTACATGGAAGGACCATCGCAGCACGTCTCAGATGATGACGAAACGCAGGTGCCAACTGCTGTGGCACTCAGAATTGTGGAGACCGACAAGGAGGGCAGGGGTGAAGACTGGGTGGAAGATGATGTGGAGGACGATGAGGTCCTCGACCCCACATGGAATGAAGGTCATGCAGGTGACCTGAGTAGTTTGGAGGAAGAGGCGGTGGTCGCACAGAGCCACCAGCACAGCAGAAGAGGGAGCAGGGTGCAGAAGCGGAGCGGCCGTGCCCTAGACACTACGCCTGCTACTGCCCAACGCAGCAAGGGACCGAGCGCACCAAAGCCAGCTCAAAGGAGTTCTCTAGCGTGGAAGTTCTTCAGAAAATGTGCTGATGACAGGACACGAGTGGTTTGCACCCTGTGCAATCAGAGCCTGAAGCGAGGCATAAACCTTCTCAACCTGAGCACAACCTGCATCATCAAGTGCAAAGCATCTAAGTGCAAAGCACGAGCTGCAGTGGAGTAGACACCTTCAAAACCAAGAAAGGTCTCTGGCTCCTCCTGCTTCCTCTTCTGCTGCAGTCTCGGCCTCTTCATCCACTTCTGTAGTGATACCGGCACCTGCCACCCCGCAAACAGACGATCTGTCAGCAACACCACCACCTGGGTCACCAACCATCTCCACAATGTCCCGTGGAAGCGTTCAGCTTTCCATCTTCCAAACACTTCAGAGGAAGAGGAAGTACCCCCCCTACCCACCTGCGATCCCTGGCCCTGAATGCCAGCATTTCAAAATTCTTGGCCTTTGAAATGCTGTCATTCCGTCTGGTGGAGACGCACAGTTTTAAAAGCCTTATGTCGGTGGCTGTCCCACAGTACGTCGTGCCCAGCCGCCACTACTTTTCCAGGCAAGCCATCCCTTCCCTGCACAACCAAGTGGGGGAAAAAATCAGGTGTGCACTGCGCAACGCCATCTGTGCCAAGGTCCACCTAACTACCGATACGTGGACCAGTAAGCACGGTCAGGGGCGTTATATCTCCCTAACAGCACACTGGGTAAATGCAGTGGCGGATGGGCCTGAGGCGGATAGCAATTTGGCACATGTCCTTCCACCACCGAGGATTGCAGGGAGCTTCAGTTTGCCTCCTGTTCCTAACTCCTCCTACTCCGCTTCCTCATCCTCTACCGCCTCCTCATCCGGTCAGCGTAACACGATAGTATGGTGAGCACTCAGTAATAGTATTCAGGAGAGTGGTAGGTGATGGTAGTATGCAGATAGGTTCTAGTAATCATGTATAGTACAGATGGTAGGGTATACAAGATAGAGTAACCTAGTGCAATGATAGATGATGGTAGTCCCAAGAGCTAACAATCTATGCAGATGATAGGAATAGCTTAGATAGTAATAGTCCTTGTAATATGCAGTAGATGATAGTGAAAGTATAGGTTAGGAACGAATCCCCTGGGGGGTACTTATCACTAGATAGTTAGTAGTAGCAAGGTCCAGTAGTAAGGAGTGATCCGGTAGCGAGATACGGGATCGGTAGCGAGGTTCCGGTTCAGTTCAGGCAAAGGGTATAGCTAGAAGCTCCGGCAGCACAAGACAAGGTAAGGTGAACATGTGGTTTGAACGAGCAATGAGTGAGAGCAAACCGGCGATTGAAATAGCCGCTCATAGCGGAGCTTGGCGATGATGTCATTGCCCTTAAAGGTGTATGCGTTCCATTTGGATAGCAAGATGGGACGCAATATTAAGAGAGAAATGGAATTAAGGGTACCATAGGTACCAGAACATTACACAGTGTATTATCTGAACGTGTATTTAGCACGGCTGGGGGCGTTATCACAGTGGCCAGGGTTTATTTTAGCTGCCCGCAGCACTCCACCATATGTGAGGGGTTAGCTCGGTAGCGGATGAGGGTGACCCCTTGGGGGGGTTGGTTCGTTACACAGAGAGATAGCCGAGGAGTGGTTTATTCTTGCAATTTTCTTCAAACAAGTGCAAGCATCAAAACAGCATAAATCAAAATAAACATAAAATAAACTTCATGATTGTGTCCCACTTGTTGTTGATTCTTCACATAAAAATACAGAATATATCTTTATGTTTGAAGCCTGAAATGTGGCAAAAGGTCGAAAAGTTCAAGGGGGCCGAATACTTTCGCAAGGCACTGTATATTAGTGCACTGTGTGATAGGGAGTGAAGGGGTTAACTGGGGGAGATCAAGGGGTTAAACCTTTATAGGGGATAGATGGCAGGTGGCCTAAACCTATTTGGGCTTAGCGCAAATTAGGCTCAAAAGTGACACTTATACAGTGATCAGTAAAAGATCTGTATACCACTGTATATAGTGTTCACTGTGAGGGGTTTGGGCGGTGATCAGGGGGTGATCAGATGTGATCAAGGGGTTAAATGTGCCTATGTGAAGTGTGTCAGTGTGCTGCTTGGTGGAACTCACGTTTTTGATGTCTCTCAGTCTTCTCCTGGAACAGAAAGGGCTCCAGAAGGCACAATGACATCACTTCCCCTGCCTGTGTTTACATTACACAGGCAGGGGAGAGGTTACCATTGGCTGAAACCGATCGCCAGATCCAGACCAAAAATCATTGGTCTGTATCGGGTGACTGATCGGTTCCCTACCAAATCACACCAGAATCGGGTCCCGCGGCACGTGGGAGCGTGCTCTGGGAGCCGTGATCGCGCCCGACGTAGGTCTACGTCGCTGGATGGGATCGTGCCACTTTGCTGCAGTAGTGTCAATGTGAGCCGTTGGCAAGTGGTTAAGGGTGAGTGATCCAGTTCCTTTTTTTATTCTATTCTTTTCTTTATTTTCTATTCTATTCTAGTCAATTATTTTCTATTCCTTTGCTTTCTTTTATTTTTATTTATTTATTTATTTAATTTATTTTTTATTCCTTTTTTGTTATTCCTTTATTTTGTATTATATTTTATTCTATTCTTGTTTCCAAATTCAATTTCAAATTAAGTTTGTATTCCATTTTGACTTCAGATTTGATTCAAATTCGAATTTTGGCCAAATTTCGTTTAGCTATTTTTGATTCATTTAAATTTGTTACTATTGTAATTCAGAAATTCGGATACACCTGAATTTCTGAAGAATGAAAAATGTGTCTGAATTCCGATTTGGAGACGAACAAACCGCACATGTCTACCTGAAAAGTTTAGCGTTGATGCAGCGTTGAAACCATACTATTCGGAAAGACTTTCATAAGAGTCCAACGGGTCATCTACAAAAAGAGGGGCCAAGGAGGTAAATGGAAAAAAAGAATGGCCAGCAATCACATCTGCTGCTATTGGTGCAAAATGACCGCATGGAGTTGGATGTAAGCGCTGCTGCTGTTCTTATCATGAGACTAATAAAGTTGCATTGTTTTAAGAACCTGGTCTTCTTGGGTGCCTAAAACAAATTGATTATTACACATTTTTACCACCCCCCCCCAGGTCTTTTACATTCCTAGCAACACCCCTGGATGGACAGTGCTGGGGGCACCCCTCTCCGGGCTTGTTACTATTAACCCTTCACCAGTGGGAGTCTCACTGAAACTCCAGATCCCATCATCCTCCCCCTGCATTGCTTGTTAATATTATTATACAGGATTTTTATAGCACCGACAGTTTGCACAGTGCTGTACAATGTTAGAGCAAACAGCACAGTTACAATACAATTCAATACAATACAGAAGGAAGCAGTGTCCCTGCTCATTAGAGCTTACAATCTAAAAGGCTGCTGTGTATTGGTTTGTCACATTCCCCTCAGTAGCTCATCATTCCTTCAGGGTGTGTCTGTCCTGTTTGACCGGTTCTCCATCTCCTGAAGGGTTACCACTGACACCGAGAGACACGGAGGGTGAAAATTCCTGTATTATATCTCACAATCACATCAAGTCATTTGTTTTTTCTGCAGGCACTTTTCTAAGTTTCTATGTAACAGGCGGCAGTGTGCTCTCCTCTAGTCTGCATCTTTTAAAAGGCAGACCATAGATTATGCAATTATCTTACAGCTAACTTTCTACCTTCAGCAGGCAGAAACATGGTCAATAAACAGGCCAGGGTCAGCACAGGCAGCAGGCAGAAATGTGGTCAGTAAACAGGCCAGAGTCAGTACAGGCAGCAGGCAGAAATGTGGTCAATAAACAGGCCAGGGTCAGTACAGGCACCAGGCAGAAATGTGGTCAATAAACAGGCCATGTTGAGTACAGGCACCAGGCAGAAATGTAGTCAATAAACAGGCCAGGGTCAGTAAAGGCAGCAGGCAGAAGCATGGTCAATAAACAGGCCAGGATCCATACAGGCAGCAGGCTGAAACGTGGTCCATAAATAGGCCAGGGTCAGTACAGGCAGCATGATGAAAAATGGTCAATAAACAGGCTAGGGTCAGTACAGGCCGCAGGCAGAAATGTGGTCAATAAACAGGCCAGGGTCAATACAGGCAGCAGGCAGAAATGTGGTCAGTAAACAGGCCAAGGTCAGTACAGGCAGCAGGCAGAAATGTTGTCAGTAAACAAGCCAGGGTCAGTACAGGCAGCAGGCAGAAGCATGGTCAATCAACAGGCCAGGGTCCATACAGGCAGCAGGCAGAAACGTGGTCCATAAATAGGCCAGGGTCAGTACAGGCAGCATGATGAAACATGGTCAATAAACAGGCTATGGTGAGTACCGACAGCAGGCAGAAACATGGTCAATAAACAGGTGAGGGTCAGTACAGGCAGCAGGCGGAAACGTGGTAAAAAAAAACAGGCCAGGGTCAGTACAGGCAACAAGCAGAAACGTGGTAAAAAAACAGGCCAGGGTCAGTACAGGCAATGGCGGAAATGTGGTCAATAACCAGGCCAGGGTTATTACAGGCAGCAGGCAAAAACATGTTCAATACTAGGCCAAGGTCAGTACAGGCAGCAGGCAGAAATGTGGTCAATAAACAGGCCAGGGTCAGTGCAGGAAGCAGGCAGAAATGTGGTCAATAAACAGGCCAGGGTCAGTACAGGCAGCAGGCAGAAATGTGGTCAATATACAAGCCAGGGTCAGTAAAGGCAGCAGGCAGAAGCATGGTCAATAAACAGGCCAGGGTCAGTACAGGTAGCAGGCAGAAATGTGGTCAATATACAAGCCAGGGTCAGTAAAGGCAGCAGGCAGAAGCATGATCAATAAACAGGCCAGGGTCAGTACAGGCAGCAGGCAGAAACATGATAAATAAACAGGCCAGGGTCAGTAAAGGCAGCAGGCAGAAACATGGTCAATAACAGGACAGGGTCAGTACAGGCAGCAGGCTGAAATGTGGTAAAAAACAGGCCAGGGTTAGTACAGGCAGTGGCGAAAATGTGGTCAATAACCAGGCCAGGGTTAGTATAGGCAGCATGCAGAAACATGGTAAAAAAACAGGCCAGGGTCAGTACAGGCAGTGGCGGAAATGTGGTCAATAACCAGGCCAGGGTCAGTACAGGCAGTGGCGGAAATGTGGTCAATAACCAGGCCAGGGTTAGTACAGGCAGCAGACAGAAACATGGTCGATAAACAGGCTAGGGTTAGTACAAGCATAAGGCAGAAATGTGATCAATAAACAGGCTAGGGTCAGTACAGGCAGCAGGCAAAAACATGGAAAAAAAAACAGGCCAGAGTCAGTACAGGCAGTGGCAGAAATGTGGTCAATAACCAGGCCAAGGTCAGTACAGGCAGCAGGCAGAAATGTGGTCATTAACCACTTCCCATGAATCGATGTACCTGTACATTATATTAGGATCCATTATAAAAGTGATCCAATAAAATTCTATTTTTATTTCTATTTTCATTTTTTTTTTTCTTTTATTTTCATTTTTATTATTCTTCATTATTATTTCTAAATTATTCTTGTATAATTCCTCTTATATACTTATTCCTATTTATTGCTATTATTTGTATTAAGGTTTTATAAAATTTTGCACTTTGAAGTGTTCTGAGATGTATAATTGAGATTGTGATGATAAGCGGAGTCTTGCTGTGAGGTCCCCCCTTCGTCCGGAATACATTAATTATTCAGGGATAATTTATATTGTTCTGCTATAGTAGGCTTTGTTCCTACATTGTGCTTCCGGGGACACTTGGTTAGCCGCGCCTCCTTGAGGAGGAGTTACTTATATTTATATTCCTGCTGGACCGTCTGGTCTCCACCCCTACTGACGAAGTTGTGACGCAAAAGCGTATGACGCCACGTGTATAGGGGGCGGAGACGGCCGAGCGGCGATCGAACAGCACGGCTCCTTACAGCTCTTATTTATACTGCCTGCGTTGGCTCACACAAGCCTGATTGTGCTATTTGATGTGAGTGCAATAATTTTATTTTTAATAAAGGGTTATGTTGCAGTGAACACTTAGATCTTGTGCTTCTTTTTTATGTCCCTCCTGTAAACTAAGCCCCTGAGACTAGCAGCTTAGCAAGTGGCATCTGTTTACCTGGAGTTACCTGGATTCACCTGGTTTGAGGACTTATCGTCTATCTATGTATTTATTGAGGTGAGAGGCCATCTGGTGGCTAATTGGTGGTGGTGTTATGAGCACATTCCCAACTGAGACACCTATCAAGCACTTTATATGACGAATCTATACTTGGCAATTTTTGGATTGGACTGTATTTATATAGATAGCACCTTATTGTGGACTGCACTTTACCCACACCTTTATATGCACTTTGTAGATATGTGTTGTATCATTTTGGGCACATTGTTACTTTATTGAATATTTGAAGAAGAGTTTTATATAGCGCTGTATCCTTACATATTTATTGTCTACTAGACATTAGGCCCGTTAAATTAACGGGCGCTAGAATGTATGTATGTATGTATGTATATATGTATATATATATATACACACATATGTGTATGTATATATATATATATTTTTTTTTTAAATATATATATATATATATATATACATAGTTACATAGTAGGTGAGGTTGAATAAAGACAATAGTCCATCCAGTTCAAGCTGTGTAGGTGTGTGTGGCTGTAATCATCTAACATAGCCCTTAATGTCCTGATCCTTGAGATGTAAGTCTAAGAGTCTTTTGAAAGTCACCATACTTCCCGCAGAAACCACCTCTTGTGGTAGAGAATTTCACAATCTTGTAGCCCTAACAGTAAAGAACCCTCCTCGTTGCCTGAGGTTAAAACGCTTCTCTTCTAATTGCATTGTATGTCCTCGAGTCCTCATGCAATTCCTTCGAATGAACAGCTTTTTTTCTAAGCTGAGATTCCCATTAAGATATTTATAAATTGCTATCATGTCCCCTCTCAGACGTCTCTTCTCCAGGGAAAATAAATCGAGCGATTGCATCCGCTCTTCATAGTTAAGGTCCTCCAACCCCCTAATCAGTTTAGTTGCCCTTCTCTGGACTTTCTCCAGCTCCAACACATCCCTCCTGAGGACTGGCGACCAGAACTGGACAGAATACTCTAGATGCGGTCGGACCAGAGTTTTATAAAGTGGAAGGATTATAGTCTTATCTCTGGAATACATCCCTTTCTTTATGCATGCTAATATTCTGTTGGCTTTGGAAGCTGCCGCTTGACATTGCATGCTGTTGCCTAATCTATCATCAACCAAGACTCCCAGATCTTTCTCCATTTTTGATTCCCCCAAGGGTTCCCCTCCTAACGTGTATTGTGTTTTTATGGTTTTAGTCCCCAAGTGCAAAACCTTACACTTCTCCACGTTAAACCTAATTTGCCATGTCGTTGCCCACTCCGTAATTTTGTCCAGGTCATTCTGTAGGATATCTGCTTCATGCTGTGCAGTTATTGCCCTGGCCAATTTTGTGTCATCTGCAAAAACTGATATTGAACTACTGACCCGGACCTCAATGCTGTTTATGAATAAATTGAACAAGGTTGGTCCCAGGACTGAGCCTTGGGGGACCCCGCTTACTACCTCAGACCAGTCTGAGTATGCGCTGTTTATTACCACCCTTTGGACACGGCCTTTTAGCCAGTTCCGTATCCAAGAGCAAACCCTGCTGTCGATACCTGCAGACCTTATTTTATAAATTAAGCGCTTATGGGGAACTGTATCAAACGCCTTAGCGAAATCTAAGTACACCACATCCACTGGTCTGCCCTTATCTAGCTCACAGCTCACCTCCTCGTAGAATGTTAAGAGATTGGTTTGACAAGAACGCCCATTTGTAAACCCGTGCTGATTACCGCTTATGATGTTGTTGTCATTAGCAAACTCTACGATATAGTCCCTTATCATCCCCTCCAGAAGTTTACATACTATTGATGTCAAACTGACAGGCCTATAATTTCCCGGTATATGCCTCTGCCCCTTTTTGAATATCGGAATCACGTTAGCTTTCTTCCAATCCCCTGGTACATCTCCTGTCCTAATACTGTCAGCAAAGATCAGGAACAGTGGTCTAGATATAACCTTACTGAGTTCCTTGAGTACTCTCGGATGTACGCCATCCGGACCTGGTAATTTGTTGTTGTTAAGTTTATCCAGCCTTTCCCTAATTTCACCCTCTGTTAGCCATAGTGGCAAGTCCTGTGTATTACTACTAACCATACAGTCATGGTCAGTGTACCCCATACAGTCATGGTCAGTGTACCCCTCCGTTTCCTGTGTAAATACTGAGGAGAAAAAAGCATTCAGCATGGTTGCTTTTTCAGTGTCCTCTGTTACCATCCTCCCATCATCGTTAATTATTTATGCAATATGCTCTGCCTTAGTTTTTTTGCTGTTGATATATTTAAAGAATTTCTTTAGGTTTTTTTTACTATCCTCCGCTATTTGTCTCTCAAAGTTGATTTTAGCCATCTTGATTTCGTGTTTACACTTCTTATTTGCCTCCTTGTATTGCTCGAAAGCCGATACTGTGCTTTATTTCTTGAAGGCCAATTTTTTTCCCCTAATAAGTTTTTTAACGCTACGGTTTAGCCAGCCAGGTTTGGCTTTGTCTCTTCTAAATGTATTTCCCATAGGAATGCACTGCAAGATGCATTTGCTTAATGTGTTCTTAAAGCATTCCCATTTTTCCTCTGTGGTCAGGGATCCCAGGGTTTGGTCCCAGTTTACCCTTTCCATCAATGAGTACAATTTTGGAAAGTTTGCCCTTCTGAAGTTTAGGGTTCTTATGTTCCCTACTTGCCTTGTTATATTGTTATTTACACTAAATGTGATCAGCCTGTGATCGCTAGAGCCCAGGTAGTCCTGGACTCCTACCTCCGAGATTAGGTCTGGGTCATTAGTGATCAATAGATCCAGGACTGCATTTTCCCTAGTCGGAGAATCTATCAACTGTGACATGTAGTTATCCTGTAAGGTTTCTGTGAATAGACGGGCCTTCTGTGAGTGTGTAGTCCCCTCTTCCCAGTCAATGTCGGGATAATTAAAGTCCCCCAATATGATGACTGATCCCAGTTTTGCCACTTTACCCAGTAGTGCTAAAAATTCCAGCTCTACCTCCTCCCCTTGTTTAGGTGGCCTATAGCAAACCCCCACAATTACTTTTCCCTTTTCTCCTTCCCTATGGAGTTCTACCCACACAGATTCTAAATCCATGCTCATCCCTTCCGTAATGTCACTCCTCTCTATCACCCTTACATTGTTCTTGACATAGAGACATACCCCTCCCCCTCTATTTCCTACCCTGTCCTTCCGGTACACCGAAAACCCTTGGAAATTGGCCAGCCAGTCATGTGAGGGGTCGAACCAAGTCTCCGTTTTTCCCACAAGGTCTATGTCATCCTCATGTACTAACATTTCCAACTCATCCATTTTATTAGCTAGGCTCCTGGCATTAGCATATACACCTCTTAGTTTTATGGAAGTTAAACGTGATTGGTGGTTATGTTTATTCCTGTTTGGTCTGAGGTTTTCCTGCACAGACCTACCAATTGACGTTATGGACCTACTGTTGCTGCTGACTCTACAACTGCCTTCTGTCCTTTGCTCCCTCCTGACTGACTCTACTTCTGAACCCTCCCCATTTTAAATGACTTTTGTGGACATTGACAAAGTGATTTCTGTGCGACTGCAGCCAATATCTAACTGTCCCTAAAGCAACCACAGGATACCTGGCCCTAATGTTAAAGAGACTGTAATAGACCCTAAAACGACATTGTAGCATTTTAAAATGACTTTGGTGGACATTGACACAGCGATTTGTGACTGCAGCCAATCTCTAACTGCCCCTACAGCAACCACAGGATACCTGTCCCTAACCTGAAAAGAGACTGTAGAAGGCCTATACCGAAATACCAGCCCTGAAAAGGACTTTTGTGGATCTTCACAGCGCTATATGTGTCTAGCAAACCTTCCCTAATGAGCAAAGCAGACCTCTCCCTACACTGGCAGCAAGCAGAATGTGAAAAGGCCGCCAGGTCAGGTCTATTTATAGGGTATGGGGACTGTCCATGTGCTGGAATATTTCAATTGGCTGTCCCGTTCCACCTGACAGCTGTCATGGGTCAAAGTTCTCCCCAATGTAAACAAATTTGGCCGCCGCGAACGACGCCATGTGTCCAAAAAATTGGCGAGTAGCGAACAAGCAAAGTTTGCCGCGAACCGACCGCCGGGAGAACCGCAAGGCCATCTCTACTGTCCATCTCCCTCCCAAGAGGAGATGAGATGGATGTTTTTGCAGGCTTCCTCTCCCTGTTCACTTACCTTTGCTTGAAGGTAAGTGGACAGGGAGTGTGGTTATTATTATTATTTTTTTTTTTTTTTTAATTATTAAAAAAAAAATAATAATAATTATTTTTCTTTTTTTTCAATTTTTTATAAAAAAAAAATATATATATATATATATATATATATATTTTTTTTTTCCTCATCAGCCACACACCTGAAGGCCCCTTTCACACTGGCTGTCTGATCAGGTCCGCCTGTCAGTTTTTCAGGCAGTCCTGATCGGACCCTTCAGTCTCCTATATGGAGCTGTAATCTGCCGCCATCTGATCCTGTCCGCCAAAAACAGACGGATGGTGGTTCTATTTTCTATCCATCCCATGATTGGATCAGATGGCATCGGATGGAAACAGACAGTTATTGTTTTTGGACATGTTATTTTTTTGGAAATAAAGCTTGGTTGTTTGTTAAAAAAAAAAAAAACTGGCTCCTAACTTTTTTAGCTGGCTCCTAGATTTCAGGCAAATTTGTCAAGCTCTGACCTTTACAGACTTTCAAGAGACAAAGGAAAAGCAAAAAACAAAAATTACCAAAATTGTATGAACATATATATGTATATATATATAATGAATTCAGGTGTGCCTAAAGCCTCACCCTATCTTTACCTTATAGTTACATGCTTACCATACTTCATATTTTGACATTTTCAATCGGATACTGATTCGGCCATGCATGCCTTGGATAGATGAGGAACCACAATCCTCCAACCATCACACCATCACACCAGGGAGGGGGGGCCCACATGTGGCATCCAACCTTGGCGACAGCCCAAATGTTGCAGACTGAACCATGCTTCTAAGGGGCAAAGAACCCCCTAATGGTGCAAATGTTCCCGCATAATGATGTCAGTTCCTAGAGTATATGGGTGACATCTACATGAATAGAAAATGGAGATACTCTTGGTCCCATTTTGCAATATTTCCATATTCCCATGTAGGAGTACATTTATCCCAACATTGTCCTAAGATATTTCCTTAGACTATATTAATCTCTGGGGAGCTAATACAACCAAGTTCAATTTGCCCCTTGCAGCAATCATCGAGGGTGGTATATTCCCTTTCTCCTCCATTTCCTATTTATAAGTGTTACATTCCCACAATCATGATAGCTACATATTTCCCCTATAAGAGATCCTATAGCTGTTTGCTCAATGATATATAGTGCATATCCCCTATTGCAGATCCTAATAGATTCCCTGTGGTCTATGGTTTCCATACCTAATCAATTGGCGTGTATTCGCTGGCAAGTCCAGAGGAGCCTACTGTTGGCGTCCTCTGCACGCTGCCAACTAAAGAAGCCGGTCCCACCGGAAGTGATCACACGTCGGTTGCGTCGATGTCACTTCCGGTGCGGGCGCAGTACATCCGTGCAGTGCCTCGCTCATGGAGAGGAAATAGAGCTCCCCCCCCCCCACACACAGCGATACCACTTGGTCCCGATCCGTAGGAACAGGAAAAGACAAGAATGGGGGGACCTGACCCTGTCCCTGCCTGGTGCCCGAATCTGCATCGAGAGGAGTGTATGGGTTCTCAGCCAAGGCATGCATGCAATCAGTTAAGATATACAGATAGCTTATAATATACATACATTTGGAATAACAGTTTCTACATATTAATCATAATACATTTCAGCAGCACTTCCTATCTTGATATAGCATATCCTATTAGTGATACAAGAGCATTGTACATTGGCCCTCGTGTAATGTATTGGATAAGCATCACAACTACAAAAAGGGCTTGGGGGGGCGTGTCCAAGATGGCGACCGGAGCGGACGTCTAGGAAGGGAGCTCCGCTGACCTGCCTGTGTTAATCCTGTAGCACTGCTGCCCTGCCACCCTCTGCCACACCGGAGGGTTCGGGTGACTTACCTGTACTGCTATGACCAGGGGCAGACAGTCCTCGACGCCCCGTTCGTCCGCATCGGCCCCCGTTGCTCCTGCCGGCGCCAAAGCCGGGCCTCGTGCTCCCGCCAATATGGCCACCCAGACGGAGGATGCGGACACTGCCATCCAGGAGCAGGACAACTTTACTGCTCTCATGCAGGCTATCTCCACCTGTCAGTCCACCCTGACCTCCAAGATAGAGACCGTTCAGTTGGACATTGGGCTGATCCGGCGGGACATGGATAAGTTCCGCACAAGACTCACTGAGGTGGAACGCAGGGTGGGGGATACGGAGGATACTCTGAGAGACCACGCGGCTTCCCTGCATACCCTCCGTGTGAAGGTGAAGGCTCTGGAGTTTCGGGCGGAGGGTTCTTAAAACCACAACCACCGCAATAACTTGAGGATCCTGGGCCTCCCGGAGGGGGCTGAAGACCCTCATCCTGCAGACTTTGCGGAACACCTTCTCCGTGACTTGCTCCCACAAGCCACCTTCTCCCCGTATTTCGTGGTTGGACGGGCACATCGCATGCCCGCTCGCAGGGGGCCACCTGGAGCCCCACCGCGCACCTTTATCCTCCGTCTGCTAAACTTTCGGGACCGAGATACGGTACTGAGTGAGAGTAGGAAACAGGACGCTCTGCGGTTGGAAGGGGCCAGATTGATCTTCCCGGATTTTTCGGTGGAGACGCAAAAACTGCGCAAATCCTTTGACCGCGTCAAGCTGGCACTGCGGCAAAGGGGCCTGAAATACAGTATGCTGTTCCTGGCTAGGCTTCGGGTGCAGGATGGCGAATCCCTTCGCTTCTTCACTTCCCCGGAAGAGGCCTCCACCTGGCTGGAATCCTTGCCTCGTCGCTAGATTGTGGAACACCTGTAACGTCTCTTCAGGTACTGGCCTGGTTG
This sequence comes from Pelophylax lessonae, assembly GCF_965119305.1. Classification (NCBI taxonomy): domain Eukaryota; kingdom Metazoa; phylum Chordata; class Amphibia; order Anura; family Ranidae; genus Pelophylax; species Pelophylax lessonae. The sequence continues at coordinate 671,193,030 of NC_138771.1, forward strand.
GGTCCGGGGTGTTGTCAGCGTGATGCTCCTGCCTCACTTCTGTGAGTCCTGAGACCTGCATGGACTTTCTCAGGTGGACTGTTTCCCCTTTTCTTTTCCCCCCCTGTTTTATTCCGATTTCACAGTGACTACACTTCCCCTGGAACTATGTCCCCCCTGTTATCATCTGTGGTCCACCTTTTTTGCTTATCCCTCCACTTCTATGGCCATGGACTCACTTGATCACTTTTCTTAATTTCCCCTGGGCTGAATCGCTGCTGGGACGGTCATCCCCCCCTGGACACCTTTTTTCTTTTCTTTTTCTTTGGTCTGGTGCCCTCATCTCAGTCTCTGCAGAGGGCGGATATTTTTATTTTTCCTATTTTTCTTCTATAGGCAGTGTGATCGGCGCTCCTGGTATGTTTGACTGTTCCTGCCAGGCGCCCTTTTGGTATAGTGTCCCCCATTTGACACTGGTCATGTTTGGTTTGGGGTCTCAAGCTCACCCATGTTTTTGGGGTGCTGCGGGGTGGGGGGAGGGGGGTTGGGGTGTGTTGGGGAAGTTTCTGTTTGGGGATGTATTTAAATGCCTTCTGCCTTATTTGCCACCAAGGTCTGTCTATGTTTATCTGTGCACTTATATGACTTGCTGTTCTATGTTCCATATGTGTGGGGCTGGGTTAACTCCTCTAGTATGTAGCCTGGGTCTATTGGGGGGGATTGTCTCTGCTGGACAGTTCCGCCTTTTTTCTGTTCTCTTCCTGATGCTATGGCCCCCCTGAGGTTGGTCACGTGGAATGTGCGGGGCTTGAACTCTAAGTTTAAGCGTTCTCTGGTGTTTTCCTTTTTGCAGAAACACCGCCCGCACATCTGTATTCTTCAGGAGACCCACCTCACGGGCGCCCGGGTGTTGGCCTTGAAGAGGTCATGGGTGGGGGCGCATTATTTGGCACCTTGGCACCTTAATTGGATCACTATAAGGACTCTTTTCAAGCACTGAATATTTATTTGGACTATTTCTAACCACCTATTTGTTTATTGTGCACTATTATATATATTTATTTGTTACTGCTCTGATATTTATAAGCACTTAGCACTTTTTTATATTTGATCATACAGTATGCACTTTATAAAATATTGATTATTGTATTTATATCACAGCACTTAACACTTTATTTGAGCTAGCGCTGCATAATTTCGTTTTCAGCGTATTATCACTCTACCTTCTCCTCCTACTCCCGTGGGGTTAGTGTTCTTGTGCACTGGTACCTCTAATTTGTGCTCCTGGATCTCCACTTGGACCAGGACGGTAGATATGTCATCTTGCATGCCCTGTGTAATCAACTAGAACTGGTGATTGTTGGGCTGTATGTGCCTCCGCCTGCTGACCTTAGCCTGCTGCGTAGACTTCAGGGCCTGGTAGCTCAGTACCCTACTCCTAACTTGATTTTTGCTGGTGACTTTAATGTGCCGCCTAACCCCTTCCTAGATAAGCTTCGCCCTGGCCCGATGACTGACTCTGGCTTAGCCCGCTGGGCGGAGGCGCTTGGTCTGCAGGATGTATGGCGCTGGAAACATCCTTGTCAGCACCAATATACATGCCACTCGGCCACCCATGCTACGTTTTCACGTATTGATGTGATTTATGTCAGTTCGTCCTTGCTGCCCAGGGTGTCGGGGACCTCCATCCTTCCACGGGGCATTTCCGATCCGGTGATGATGGACCTCTCTACGGACTCGGCAGTGGGTCAGGGATTGTGGCGACTCTCTCGGTTTTGGGTGACGGATGAGAGGATTGTGCCGATATTGTCCTCTGAACTGTCCTACTGTCCTCTGAGGGCACTGCGACCCCGGCTATGGTGTGGGACGCCTTCAAGGCTTATGCTAGGGGTAGATACCAGTACAATATTTCTAAAGTGAGGGGGGAATCTCGAGTGCAGTTGTCTGTGGCCGAAGCCAAGGCTGCGTCTCTGGAGGCGGACTATCTGTCCACACTGGACAGGGGCACGTATTCTGACATGCAGTCCGCATATCGAGAGGTGGCGCTGATTCGTGCGAAGTCGTTTCTCCCGCTTTCTACTTTACCAATCCCAACGGGTGTTTGAGCAGGGGGAGCAATCTGGTTGGCTGTTGGCCTGGCTGGCATCAGAGAGATCCGGGGGGGGGCTAGCATAGCCAATATCAGGGCGGAGGACGGGACATTGCTCTCGGACCCGACATTGATCTCACAGAGGTTTGAGGAATACTACTCCTCCCTCTATGCCACTAGAGCGGCCTATCTGCCTGAGGACCTGTCGGCCTATCTAGACGAGATTGACTTTCCCTCCCTCCCCCCTGCTGAGGCTTTGAGGCTTGACGCTCCCATCTCCCTGCGTGAGGTTAAGAGGGCGATCAAATCCCTGCAGGCTGGGAAGACCCCTGGCCCGATGGCCTCCCCACTGAGTTTTTTAAAACTAACTTGGATATCATTGCTTCTTCCTTTCATGAGAGGCTCTGCGCGGCCTTAGAGGCGGGCTCCCTGCCACCTTCTATGTCGGAGGCTGTTGTTGTTGTCCTGCCTAAACCCGGTAAGGATCCTGAATTGTGTTCCTCCTATCGGCCCATCTCACTGCTAAATGTATATGCTAAACTCTTGACTAAAGTTCTGGCCAATCGCCTTAACTCTGTGATCCTCAGCTTGGTCCACGGAGATCAGACTGGATTTATGCCGGGTAAGGGTACGGACATCAACATTCGTCGCTTACATACCAACATAGCGTGTGCGGAGTCGAATGACTCACAGGGTGCAGTGGCATCGCTAGATGCAGAAAAAGCTTTTGACTCCGTGGAATGGGACTATTTGTGGCAGGTATTATCTAGATTTGGCTTCGGGCCCCGGTTTATTGCGTGGATCCGCTTATTGTACGCGGCCCCTGTGGCCCGAATCCGTACTAATGGCCTTTTGTCATCCCCGTTTCGGCTGGGAAGGGGTACGCGTCAGGGCTGACCGTTGTCCCCCGGTCTTTTCGCCCTTGCCATAGAACCCTTAGCTATCAGATTTCGCATGACGGATGATGTGGGAGGCTTGCGGGTGGGACAGGTAGTTGAACGCATCTCATTGTATGCAGATGATACACTTCTCTATTTAAACGACATCTCAGACTCTCTTGCCGCGGCCTTATCCATTATTGACAGACACGGGGTGTTCTCGGGGGTTCGGAGAAATTGGTCTAAGTCTAGTGTACTGCCCCTCACGGCTGCTACTCCCCCTCCCCCGGCGGATATACCATTGCAGTGGATTGACCAGTTTAGATACCTTGGGGTAATGGTGCGCACGGATCTATCGCATTACCTTGTGGACAATTTGGAACCTGTATTCCAACAATTGGTGAACAAATGTCAGGTATGGCGGAGGCTACCCTTGACGCCGGTAGGCCGCGTGAATTTGATAAAGATGGTTTTTCTCCTAAGTTCCTCTATATCTTTAGAAACACCCAGATTCCTGTCCCTGCATCATTTTTTCGCCGATTGGATGGTGTCCTCTCCTCCTTTATATGGGCGGGGGTGGTGCCTTGTATAGCCAGGTGGAAACTCCAGCTACCACTTTCCTCGGGGGGTCTGGCGTTGCCCTGCTTTAAGAAATACTACTGGGGAGGCAGTTCTGGTTACGGTGAGGTGGTGGTTTGCCCAGCCTCGCTCTAATCCGGCTGTCACCCTCGAGGCTGCCATTTTGGGCTCCTACGTGGCCCTCTCTAACCTGGTTTATAGGGGACGGAGTGCGGCTGCTCAGGCGACGCCGTCGATGTGTACGGTGGTACGGGTGTGGGAGCAGATGCTGGTGGCAGCGGGGGAGGGGGGGACGGTCTCACCCCATACTCCCTTGTGGGGAAACCCGAACTTGTCTCACCTCAGGTCTATCCCGGATCCCAGTGTCTGGGCAGGACATGGGGTGATCAAACTGCAACATATCATGCCGGCAGGCACCTTGCTATCCTTCCCGGAACTGCAAGAGAAATTTGGCTTTCCGTCCCGCATGTTGTTTCGGTACCTGCAGTTGAGACATGCGGTGCAGGCACAATTTCCGATGGCGGTCACTGTTGCCCCGAATCAGGTGGAGAGATTCTTGACCACGCGTAATGCGGACAAGATCTTGTCTTCAATCTATCTTTGCCTTACGTGTGGTCAATCTGATGGAGATCCCTCCCTGTTTGAATGCTGGTGTCAGGATGTTCCTACACTTATTGAGGAGGACTGGGGAATGGGGATTAGGCAGTACTTGCCCACGATGATCTCGGCTAGGGATAGGTTTATCCAGCTAAAATTTCTGCACAGGGCGTATTACACTCCCCAGCGCCTGGCCAGGATTTACCCTGAGCATTCAGAGTTGTGTTATAAGTGTCAGCAGGCGGTTGGAACTTTCTTTCATGTGGTATGGGACTGTCCCGAAATTCATGAGTACTGGAGGGGGGTGGTGCCCGAGATGAGTGCGGTGGTGGAGGTCCAGGTCCCCCTTGACCCTAGGATACTTCTTTTGGGGCTGGGTGGTTTGATGACTCAGGCTAAATATATGAAACTGTTATTGTTTTACTTGTCGTTTTATGCCAGGAAAACCCTACTGCAACATTGGAGGGGATCCGCTCCTCCGACGGTCGCCCATTGGCGGGCGCTGGTCGACTCTGCCCTTCCACTTTATAAACTGACCTACATGGGCCGTCAGTGCCTACAGAAGTTTGGAAAGATCTGGGACAAGTGGCTGGGGGCGCGGTCTATACGCCTTTAGTTCTGTTGGGATAGGGCTTGGTGGCAGGGGTGTTGTTCTGTCCCTTCATGCCCCTGGGTGTTGCTTTGGTTCTATTTCCCCTAGTGGGCTTGGGAGGTGGGGCACGGTGGTGGTGTCCCCTCCCTTAGTCCCCTGACCCCGCGCCTCCTCCTCCCACAGGGCCCCTGAATCTATCTGGATCTGGGATTTGGATAATGTTGTGTCTCCTGTACTGTATATGTCTATCACTCCAGGCTAGTATCGTGGGTTAACTTTGTTGATTGTATACCTTGCCTGTATCTGTGCACGGATTATTGTTTTATGCTGCTACTATTTCCTTATTGTTTTGGATAATGTACCTTGTTGGCTACACTACTGTATTGTTGCGCTGCTTTTCTAATAAAACTTTTTTGTTAAAAAAAAAAACAAAAAGGGCTTAAAGGACATGGCGGTATTCAGCCCAGGCCAAGATGTCGCCTGTAGGCTGAAAATCTACTTCACTTCTTTCTGCAAAATTCGGTTGTCGAAGTCACCCCCTCGGGGATTCCTGGGGATGACTTCAAGAACCGAGAATCGGATAAAGTTGGGGTCATAACCATGATTAAGACCCACATGTTTACAAACTGGTGTATATAGCAAGCCTGCGTCCAAATAATAGAGGTGGTCTTGAATTCTTTTTGCAAGTTTTCTCTTGGTTTTGCCAACATAAAAAGCGCTGCATTGGCAGTTGGCAATATAAACTACTCCCTCCGTTTGACAGTTGGTAAATGATCAAGCTTTCAAGATACCACCGCTAGGGAGGGGGAGGGTATTACCCTCCCTTACCCATGGACATTGGTCACAGTTGCCACATTGAAACGTTCCCATTCTTGCTGTAGTCCCCCCTCTGGACAATTCCATAGGAGAATACTGGCTATGTACCAATGAGTCTTTGATTGATTTAGATGGTAAAGGGTTTCCGCGCTAATGGAAAAAATTAAATATATGACTGCAGCCTACCTCAAAATATAGCAAGCTATATTTAACAAATATGGGGGGAGTGGAGGTAAGTGGCGCTGTCTGAAATAGGAAATAGGGAATATAAATATATTGGTGGGTCAATTTATATTGTGTAATAAATAGAGTAAAATGTGTTGAAATATTAAATACACAAAGTAAAAAGTGATATACAGTGAATAATTAAAAATATAAAGAGTGTTGAAAATTGTTAAATATTTTTGTGAAAGTAAAAGTGTATAAAGTTATTCCAAAATAAGTGTCACAAAAATAAATAAATTCTGTGTGTAACAACCAAATGTGTAAAACTGAGCCACTTATAAAACACACTTATAAATTCAATAAATAAGGTGATACATTGTTGCATAAATAAATAAATAAATTAAATATTGTTAAATTACAGTGCTCTTATTCAAGTGCATACATCTGCTAGTGATCAGAGGTTATATAGCAATATTTAAATTAGGTGAATCAAATTATAAAAAATCAGATCATATGCAATGTCCCAGCAACTTGCGTAAAAAGTTCAAAAAAATATATAAAAAATAAAAATATATAAAATATAAATAGTGCCACAAATACACAATCAGGTGTAAATAAGTTCCAAAATAGAGAGGAGGGAAAAAAATGTCAGGAGGAAGTGGATTCCAGGGATTCAGAAATGGTGGGGGTGCTCAATATGGAAATAAGTGCTCACAGTGTAGACAGGATCTAACAGCAGGTACAGGAGAGTCCACACAGTGAGTATTAAGTAATAAGTACAGAAGACCCCGAACTCCTCTTGAGCAGACAAGAAAGTCTCTGCTATGTTACGTAGTTTCATGTTCATGTGCAATCACTTGGATGTTCTATGTGATAACTATCGCAGTGTCCTATAATGGTTTCTTTACTGTTTAACCACTTTAGCCCCGGAGGATTTTCCTGCTTTACTTCCAGGTCACTTTTTGCAACTCGGCACTGCGTGATTTTAACTGACAATTGCGCGGTCATGCAACGCCATACCCAAACTAAATTTACATCCTTTTTTTTCCCTACAAACAGAGCTTTCTTTTGGTGGTATTTGATCACCTCTGCGCTTTTCATTTTTTGCGATATTAATAAAAAAATAGCGACAATTTTGCGAAAAAATGTACATTTTCTACTTTGACAGTTAAAAAATATCCAATATGTTCAATTTTTGTCATATATTTAGGCCAAAATGTATTTAGCTACATGTCTTTGACAAATAAATTCTCGATGAGCGTATTTTTATCCACTTTAAGACCGGAAGATTTTACCCCCTTCCTGACCAGGCCATATTTTCGATTCGGCGCTGCGTTATTTTAACGGACAATTGCGCAGTCATGCAACACTGTACCCAAATAAAATTGATGTCCTTTTTTTTCCCCACAAACAGAGCTTTCTTTTGGTGGTATTTGATCACCTCTGCGATTTTTATTTTTTGCGCTATAAACAAAAAAAGAGCGACAATTTTGAAAAAATAACAATATTTTTCACATTTTTTATATGAAATGAAAAAAAATGTAAAAATCTAAATTTTTTAACATTTTAGGCAAATTTGTTTTTTTTTTTATCAAAAATATGTAGCAGAAATCACAATACCATATTTTGATTGGTTTGCACAAAAGTTATCGCGTTAACTAACTACGGGAAAGATTTATGTCATTTTTATTGTTTTTTTTACTAGTAATGGTGGCGATCTGCAATTTTTAGCAGAACTGCGACATTGTGGCGGACAGATCGGACCCCTAACTGACATTTTTGACACTTTTGGAGGACCAGTGACATTATTACTACATAGTTACATAGTTAGTGAGGCTGAAAAAAGACATCAGTCCATCCAGTTCAACCTATGATGTGTGTGTGTGTTTGCTGTTAACCACACATTGTATACCCCTGTATGTTGTACATTGTATACCCCTGTATGTTGTACATTGTATACCCCTGTATGTTGTGGTCTTTAAGGTGTCCATCTAATAGTTTTTTGAAACTATCAATGCTCCCTGCTGATACGACTGCTTGTGGAAGAGAATTCCACATCCTTACCGCTCTTACAGTGAAGAACCCCTTACGCACTTTAAGGTTAAACCGCCTTTCCTCTAGTTTTAGTGAGTGGCCACGTGTCTTATTGTATTCCCTTTCTCTGAATAGTTTGTTCCTTATGCTAGGGTCACCAGTACAGTATTTGTACATTGATATCATATCCCCCCTCAATCGTCTCTTCTCCAGAGAGAATAAGTTCAGTGCTTGTAGTCTTTCCTCATAGCTGATGTCCTCCATTTCCCTAATTATTTTTGTTGCCCTTCTCTGGACTTTCTCCAGCTCCAGCACATCCTTCCTGAGGACCGGTGCCCAGAACTGGACAGCATACTCCAGATGTGGCCGGACCAGAGTCTTGTAGAGTGGGAGAATAATCTCTTTATTTCTGGAGTGAATCCCCTTTTTTATACATCCCAGTATTCTGTTGGCTTTGCTTGCAGCGGCTTGGCATTGCATGCCACTGCCAAGCCTGTTGTCTACCAGTACCCCTAAGTCCTGTTCCATCCTAGACTCACCCAGAGGTTACCCCCCTAGTGAGTAGCTTGCTTTCTGGTTTCTGGCCCCCAAGTGCATTACTTTACATTTATCAACATTAAACCTCATCTGCCATGTAGTTGCCCACCCCATTATTTTGTTCAGGTCCGCTTGTAAGGTTTCCACATCCTGCATAGAAGATATTGGCATGCTTAGTTTAGTATCATCTGCAAATACTGAGATTGTACTAGATATTCCCTTCTCTAGATCATTTATGAACAAATTAAACAGGATTGGTCCCAGGACAGAACCCTGGGGGACCCCACTTTCCACACCCGCCCAATCAGAGTACTCCCCATTAATCACCACCCTCTGTACTCTCCCCTGGAGCCAGTTCTCTATCCAGGTACTCACCTTATGGTCCATACCTACCTTCCTTAGTTTGTACAGTAATCGTTTGTGGGGAACGGTGTCAAAGGCCTTTGCAAAGTCCAGATACACCACATCCACAGGCTTTCCTTTATCTAGGTGGCAGCTCACTTCATCGTAGAAGGTTAATAGATTGGTTTGGCACGAACGATTTTTCATGAATCCATGCTGATTACTACTTATAATACCGTTTTCATTACTAAAGTCTTGTATGTGGTCCCTTAACGTCCCCTCCAAAATTTTGCAGACTACAGATGTTAGGCTGACCGGCCTATAGTTACCCGGGATATATCTCGGCCCCTTCTTAAATATTGGTACCACGTTGGCTTTTTTCCAATCAGCTGGCACCATACCCGTCTGTAAACTATCCTTAAAGATCAAGAATAATGGTCTGGCAATCACCTGGCTGAGCTCATTAAGAACCCTCGGGTGCAAGCCATCCGGTCCCGGGGATTTATTTATGTTAAGTTTCTCTAGTTTAGCTCTAAGTCTATCTTCTGTTAACCATGGCAGCACTTCCTGAGGTGTGTTATTTAGTTCGGCCTTACAAGCTGGGTTCGTGTAGCCCCCCGATTATTTTGTGAAGACTGAAGAAAAGAAATTATTTAACACTTCCGCCTTTTCTCTGTCCTCAGTGGCCATATTTCCTTTATCATCTTTTATGGGGCCAATGTGTTCTGGCCTCGCTTTCTTACTGTTTATATACCTAAAGAACTTCTTGGGGTTCTTTTTACTCTCCTCCGCTATATGTCTCTCGTGTTCTATTTTAGCCACCCTGATTTCATCTTTACATTTCTTATTGCACTCTTTGTAGTGCTTAAATGCTGCCAATGACCCCTCAGTCTTGTATTTTTTGAAGGCCTTTTCTTTAGCTCTAATATACATTTTTATGTTGGAGTTTAGCCACCCAGGGTTTATTTTTGCTCTTTTAAATTTATTTCCCTTTGGAATGCACTGGCCAATCCCCCTGTTTAGTATGCTCTTGAAGCACTCCCATTTTTCCTCCGTGTTCTTTGTTCCCAGGGTTCTATCCCAATTGATATTTTCTAGCTGCAAGCGCAGTTTAGGGAAATTGGCTCTTTTGAAATTCAAGGTCCTTATATTACCCCTCAGCTTCCTATTACTGTAATAAATACTGAAACTTATTGACCTATGGTCACTGTTTCCTAAGTTGTCCCGTATTTCTATATCCGTGAGCAGGTCTGTATTGTTGGTAATCAGTAGGTCAAGTACCGCATTGTTTCTTGTCGGTGCATTCACCATCTGACCCATGAAATTGTCCTGCAAAACATTTAGGAACTGCCTAGCCTTGGCTGAGTGCGCGGTTCCTTCTGCCCAGTCTATATCTGGATAATTAAAGTCCCCCATTATAATGACATTTCCCATCCTTGCTGCCAATCCTATCTGTAACATGAGGTCCGCCTCACCCTCCTCCCTCTGGTTGGGGGGCCTATAGCATACGCCCAATATTACCTTCCCCGCCGTGCCTTCCCTTTGAAGCTCTACTCATAGGGATTCTGCCTCATCCATAGCTCCATTATTAATATCATCCCTCATATTTACCTGTATACTGTTCTTAATATACAGACATACCCCTCCCCCTTTTTTACCTTCTCTATCTCTGCGATAAAGGGAATACCCCTGAATGGTCGCCATCCAGTCATGAGAGCTGTCAAACCAAGTCTCAGTTATCCCCACAAAATCTAAGTCCTCCTCAAACATCAGCAGCTCCAGCTCTCCCATCTTGTTGGCCAGGCTTCTGTCATTGGTATACAAACCTCTTAATTTTGATCGGTTACATTTATCCTCATTTGAGGTTTTTAGGCTGCTCTCTTGATTTTTCCCCGTACCCACCCTGGGTTTAGGAGCTCCGAACACCCTACCGCTAGTGCCCCCATTTCTGCCCTCTGAAACTTGCTTTCCACTGGCTAATTCTACATCTGTACCCTCCCCCCCATTCCCTAGTTTAAAAGCCCCTCTAACTTTTTGGCCATCCTTGCACCCAGTACGGCTGCACCCACCCCATTTAGGTGCAATCCGTCCCTACCAAAGAGCCGGTGACCGACTGAGAAGTCGGCCCAGTTCTCCAGGAACCCAAAACCCTCCTTACTACACCAGCTCCTCAGCCACTCGTTAACTTCCCTAATCTCCCGCTGCCTCTCTGGTGTGGCTCGAGGTACAGGTAGTATTTCTGAAAATACTACCTTGGAGGTCCTAGTCCTCAACTTAGCGCCTAAGTCCCTGAAATCATTTAGGACTCTCCGTCTTCCTCTGCCTATGTCATTGGTACCCACGTGTACCATGACAGCTGGGTCTTCCCCAGCCCCACCCAGTAATCTGTCCACTACAGTAATCAGTGCTATACATATGCACTGTTACTGTAATAATGACACTGGCAGGGAAGGGGTTAACATTGTGGGTGATCAAGGGGTTAAATGTGAGCCTAGGGGAGTGATTCTAACTGTGGGGGGCGTGGCTTGTTAGATAACCATAGAGACATGCGATCCTACATAGAAGGATCACATGATCTCTGTGGTCATTGCAGGCAGAAGAACGGTCAGCTGTGTTTACAACATCCGACCATCCTTCTCTCTTAGCGGGGAACGATCGCGGGGGTCAGGCGGCAAACGGAGCTGCCTGCCCTCTGCATCAGCTTTCCCGCTGCCGAGTGGGGTTGGAAGCGCGCCGCCGGCGCGGTGCACGCTCGCCCCCTAGCTGCCTGCTCGCGACCGATGTAGACCTATTTGCGCAGCAGAGCCACATTGCTGCAGTAAATAGGCGGCGGCCGGTCGGGAACCAGTTAAGGGCCAATTCACACCACATGCAGTCCAGTGCGTTTGTTTCTGCATCAAAAACGCATGGAAAGTAGGCTATATGGTTTTCAACGGCATAGTTCACACCTGTGCTTACAGTTCTAGAAAAAAAAGTAGAACATGCTGCATTTTTCCTGAACTTGAACACATTTAAACACGTAAAAAACGCACTGGAACGCACCAAAAACGCACTGGAACGCACGCGTCCTTATTTAACCACTTCCGGAGCGCCCACCGTTGATTTATGCCGGTACTTTGACGTTAAATCCCGGGGTTATGGCAGCAGACAGCAGATAGCAGATAGCTGCCATAACCCCGGTATTTTTTGAACCAGCGGGCGGTCTTCTTTCACATCAGGGTGGTGTCAGCGGCGGATTCACCGCGGGATCATCCTTATGGTGCGGCGGAAGAGGTGCCCCCCCCCCCCAGAGTGCTTCCCAGTCACTTTCCCCACTTACCGGACCCGCCGGCAGCGGGGAAAACAAGCCGGTCTGCACTCCACACAGGCAGGAAGTTGAGTGAGGGCAAGATGGCCCCCCACTCCACTCTATGGTCTTGGAGGACCAGAGTGACGTCAAACATCATCTCCTAGCAACCGATTTAAAGAGCCGATTGAAAAAAAAAGACTCTTTTTCTTCTTCTTTTTCTTTTTTTTTAGTGTAGATGTGAGGTGTGAGGTGTGAGGTCTTTATGACCCCCAGATCTCACATTAATAAAGAGGACCTGTCCTGATTATTTCTGTTACAAGGAATGTTTACATTCCTCATAATAGGAATAAAAGTGATCAAAATTTTTTTTTTTAAACTGCAAAAATAAAAAATTATAGATAAAATAAATAGGAAAAAAAATGAGAGCGCCCCGTCCCCGTTAGCTCGCATGCAGAAGCGAATGTATACGCAAGTCCCGCCCACATATGTAAACGGTGTTCAAACCACACATGTGAGGTATCCCTGCGATCGTTGGAGCGAGAGAAATAATTTGAGCCATAGACCTCCTCTGTAACTCTAAACTGGTAACCTGTAGATATTTTTAAAATGTCACCTATGGAGATTTTTAAGTACCAATGTTTGTCACCATTCCACGAGCGGGCGCCATTTTTCTACCAGACTCATCCACCTTACCAACCGCTCAGTGTCTGCTACCCCTCTCTGCCAACCCCTCCACTGGCTGCCACTCACCCAACAAATTCAATTCAAAATACTAACAATAAAACTTACAAAGCCACCCGCAACTCTTCCCCCAGTTACATCACTAATCTGGTCCCAAAATACCAACCAAATCCTTCTCTTCCTTCCTCCCAGGACCTCCTGTAGCTCTCTCTTCACCTCTTCCCATGCTCACCTCCAAGACTCCTCCAGAGTCTCTCCCATCCTCTGGAATGCTCTACCCCAATCTGTCCAACTATCTCCTACTCTGTTAACTTTCAGACGAACCCTGAAAACTCATCTCTTCAGAGATACCTCTCATGCCCCCACCTAACAAGTGTACTTTTATTTTCTCCAGCAGCCCATCCCCCACAGGTATTACCTCTTGTATCTCTTCACCCTCCCTCTTAGATTGTAAGCTCTAATGAGCAGGGCCCTCTGATATCTCCTGTATTATACTGTAATTGTAATGTCTGCCCTCAACTTGTAAAGTGCTGTGTAAACTGACGGCGCTTTATAAATCCTGAATAATAATAATAATAATAACAATAATAATAATAATAATAATAATAATAACAATAATAATAATAATAATAATAATAATAATAATAATAATAATAACAATAACAATAATAATAATAATAATAATAACAATAATAATAATAATAATAATAACAATAATAATAATAATAATAACAATAATAATAACAATAATAATAATAATAATAATAATAATAATAATAATAATAATAATAATAATGGTTTCATAGAGAAGAATCTTTATTTCACATTAACATTTCCTCTCCTAATTCCTCCTCCATCACCAGGACACATATAGTGATTATAAGATACAACATCACAATGATACGTTATATTAGGATCCATTATAAAAGTGATCCCTTAGAATTATATTGGTGATCCATTCTATGGAGACACATTATATTAGGATCCATTCTAAAAGTGATCCAATAGAATTCGATGGGTGATCCATTCTATGGAGACACGTTATATTAGCATCCATTATAAAAGTGATCCAATATAATTCTATTGGAGATCTATTCCATGGGGACACATTATATTAGGATCCTTTATAAAAGTGATCCCACAGAATTCTATTGGTGATCCATTCTACGGGGACACATTTTATTAGGATCCATTATAAAAGTGAACCAATACAATTTTATTGGTGATCCATTCTATGGAGACACGTTATATTAGGATCCATTATAAAAGAGATCCAATAGAATTCGATGGGTGATCCATTCTATGGAGACACGTTATATTAGCATCCATTATAAAAGTGATCCAATAGAATTATATTGGTGATCCATTCTATGAGGACACATTATATTAGGATCCATTATAAAAGTGAACCAATAGAATTATATTGTGATCCATTCTATGGGGACACATTTTATTAGGATCCATTATAAAAGTGATCCAATATAATTCTATTGGAGATCTATTCCATGGGGACACATTATATTAGGATCCTTTATGAAAGTGATCCCACAGAATTCTATTGGTGATTTATTCTATGGGGACACATTTTATTAGGATCCATTATAAAAGTGATCCCTTAGAATTGTATGGGGACACATTTTATTAGACTCCATTATAAAAGTGAACCAATACAATTTTATTGGTGATCCATTCTATGGAGACACGTTATATTAGGATCCATTATAAAAGTGATCCAATAGAATTCTGTTGCTGATCCATTCTATGGGGACACGTTATATTAGGATCCATTATAAAAGCAAACCAATAGAATTCTATTGGTGATCCATTCTATGGAGACACGTTATATTAGGATCCATTATAAAAGTGATCCAATAGAATTCTGTTGGTGATCCATTCTATGGAGACACGTTATATTAGGATCCATTATACAAGTGATCCAATACAATTCTATTGGTGATCCATTCTATGGAGACAGGTTATATTAGGATCCATTATAAAAGTGATCCAATAGAATTCTGTTGGTGATCCAGTCTATGGGGACACATTGTATTAGGATCCATTATAAAAGTGATCCCTTAGAAATCTATTAGTGATCCGGTTCTATGGGGACACATTATATTGGGGACACATTGCAGTTCTAGTAATCATACATTATTATAGTGATATCATTATATAAGTTATAAATCTCATTTTTTTCTTTCATTAGTAAATCTCGGGATCATTTCTTCATATGTTTCCTCCGAGATTTTTCTGATTTTCATCTCTTTCTATCTATTTGTAGATCTATTATTCATTTCTATTTCTTCACACAATAAAATCATCAATAGAATAAACTCATTGTAAATGTATCAATAATAAGGAATCAGACCGTTTACAAATTATAATCTGATAGATAGATAGATAGATAGATAGATAGATAGATAGATAGATAGATAGATAGATAGATAGATAGATAGATAGATAGATAGATAGATAGATAGATAGATAGATAGATAGATAGATAGATAGATAGATAGATAGATAGATAGATAGATAGATAGATAGATAGATAGAACATAACCCACCATGTATCTTACCCGGGTGAGGACTCAGGGCTCTGATATGGATTGATGGGGGAGCTATGAAAGTGGATAGAAGTGGGTTGGGGGGGAGGGGCTGTGACTGCTCTAAGTGAGTAAATGACGAGGTCTCTTTAAGGTCTCTGAATTTTGGGACACTAAAATAGTGTGACACATATAGGTTTCCATAGTAATGGGACATACTTGGGGCCCCAGACAAGGTTATATTATCCAGATTCCTGGCAATGTGACCGATTTGTGTGCTAAACAAACAAAAAAAGACCTAACATTAAAAAAAAAGAGGGCACTGATTAGCAGCACTGATTGGCATTAATAGATGGCACTGGAGGGCACTGATTAGCAGTACTGATGGGCACTGATAGATGGCACTGGAGGGCACTGATTAGCAGTACTGATGGGCACTGATAGATGGCACTGGAGAGCACTGACTAGCAGTACTGATGGGCACTAATAGATGGCACTGGAGGGCACTGATTGGCAGCACTGATGGGCACTGCTGGATTGCACTGGAGGGCACTGGTTAGCAGCACTGATAGATGGCACTAATTGGCACTGATTAGCAGTACTGATGGGCACTAATAGATGGCACTGGAGGGCACTGATTGGCAGCACTGATGGGCACTGATAGATTGCACTGTAGAGCACTGAATAGCAGTACTGATGGGCACTGATAGATGGCACTGGAGAAAACTGATTACCAGCACTGGAGGGCACTGATTGGCACTGATAGGTGGCACTAAGGGGCACTGCATAGCAGCACTGATGGGCACTGATAGATGGCACTGGAGGGCATTAAGGGGACCAATGTCCCTCTAACAGAAGCCGGGTAATGGCTTTCTTCTTTTCTCATGCTGACAGGGTGATGAAATAAAAAGCCGATGACCGCCTCCTGTTTACTCCTGTGATCAGCTGTCATTGGCCCATGTGGTAAAGGACTCGCTGTGATTGGCCCTTTACCCAATCAGTGATCAGCTGGGACGCATGGCCAGCGTGAGAATGGGGGGACGTCCATGTACGCCCTCCCGGTATTTTAAGGCAACGCTGTAGCCGTCTTTCTGTAGCCACCTAGTGCGGGCAACAAGTGGTTAAATCTGCCCAACAACAAATTTTCCAAAAAAAAAGCATAAAAAAGGCAAAAAGCAAATTACGGAGAAAAAAAAAAAAAAAAAAGCCGCAAAAAAGCACTGCAGAAACTCTCAAAAGCAAACTACAGAGATGTGGATGGAGCCTCAGGCTCAGTCACACTCATGCGATGCGGGAACCAGCGCCATTCCTATGCGGGTTCCCACATCACACCTGAATCGCCAGCACTTCTCACTGACATCTGTGAACCGCTGCGGGTGTCAATGTAAAGTTAATGACACCCCCGATCTGTGAACGCTGAGATGGTGCAGGAATCGGATTGCATAAGTGTGAACACCCATGTGATCCGATTCCAGTGCAGACCAAAAAATAGGGTCCTGCGCTATTTTGGTGTGAATGCGATTTCAGACACACAGTTTGTATTACTGAATTCGCATCGCACAGACATGGCTGTGATCTGCACAGCAATGATCACACAAGTATGAACCCAGCCTTAGAGAGATTTCCTCTCACTTCCTGTCCTGGTGACAACGGGACAAGGATGGAGGGGAATCTATAACAGGGACACAGACATATAAAATCTGACAGGGGCTCCAATCCTTCCCCTTCCTTACTATACTAAACATAGAATTCTTATTTCAGTCTGTCTTCCTGTTGGAGAGTTCTCCTCATTTCCTGTCTAGATAAATGTTGTCACCGGGACAGGAAGTGAGGGGAAATCTCTCTAATGGAGTCTCGGATAGAAGAAAAACCTGACAGGGGATCTAATCCTGACCCACTCCACCTAAAAACAGTCTGGGCTCTCTGATCACATTTCTCCTTTCAGTAGTAAATCTCTAGAAGACTTCTTCATATATTTCCTCTCAGATTGTTACATTTATTACCATCTCTTTGTAGTATAAAAATTGTATGGAGGAGGAGAGATGAGGGGGAGGGGCAGAGAGGAGGGAGGAGACAGAGGAGGGGGAGGGGCAGAGAGGAGGGAGGAGAGGGAGCAGAGGGGACCTCATCCTATCCCACCACAGTGACCACACCCCACCCTCTATGTATGCTCATGGTGTCCTATCCCCCCCCCCACACAAAGAGGGACCACATGTGGGGGAGGAGCAAAGAGGAGACGGAAGGGCAGAGAGGAGAGAGGAGAGAGAGAGGAGGGGACCTCATCCTATCCCACCACAGTGACTATACCCCCATATATGTCCGATCTTGGTGCCCCCCCAAACAGAGGGACCACATGGGGGGAGAGGGGAGCAAAAAGGAAGGAGAGGAACAGAGAGGAAGGGGAGGGGCAGGAGGAGGAGATAGATGATGTTACACACTATGATAACTTTCTGCTTAAAAATGACAGAAAATGTATTATATAAGATTGTCGATAGATAGATAGATAGATAGATAGATAGATAGATAGATAGATAGATAGATAGATAGATAGATAGATAGATAGATAGATAGATAGATAGATAGATAGATAGATAGATAGATAGATAGATAGATAGATAGATAGATAGATAGATAGATAGATAGATAGATAGATAGATAGATAGATAGATAGATAGATAGATAGATAGATAGATAGATAGATAGATAGATAGATAGATAGATAGATAGATAGATAGATAGATAGATAGATAGATAGATAGATAGATAGATAGATAGATAGATAGATAGATAGATAGATAGATAGATAGATAGATAGATAGATAGATAGATAGATAGATAGATAGATAGATAGATAGATAGATAGATAGATAGATAGATAGATTTCTCACTGACCAATAGGAACATGTTCCTGGTACTCCACTATTTGGACAGATATTCTACCCAATCACAGCGATCAGTAAGAAATCTCACATTTATTTATAGTAGAAAAACTTGCAGGAAGCCACACCCACTTCTATATACTATTGGATGAATATTAAATGAGTTCTCACATCTCCCCCCTCCCCCCACATATCTTTATACAACCTCTCCATACATATAATCCAGCATGGAGGGGCTCAGTGAAGGTGGTGGTGAAGGTGTGGAGGTGTCGGATCGGATCACACAGATCATAAAAGGAGATCCGCCCGGCCTCATAATCCAGATCTATCCTGACTCTGTTACTGGAGAGATTGGGGGGTAAGAGGGTCCAATCACTGTCATGTATCACCAAATACTGATTATTATACCTGACCAATCCCCAGGACTTCTTATTATATCCAATCTCTGACTCCTCCCCTCTCCTGTCTATACTGGGGTAACAAATCCCGACTCTCCATCTCTCTGACCCCCCGACATCCACATCCCAGTAATGTCTCCCTGAGGAGAAACTCTGACTGCTCATCACCTGAGGACAATACTGGAATCTCTCTGATGTTTCTGGGTGATTCTGGTTCCTATCTGACCTGGATACAGTTTTCCTGTCATCTGATATCTGTAGATAATTATGAGCGGTGTTTCCATCCAGTAATATGTCTGCAGCTCCCTGTATATAGAAATATACATTTACCTCTCTTATTATATCAGATAAACCTGTGTGTAAGACCCCCGCCACACCCAGACCCCCTCCATCATGGAGGAGTTCCTCATGTCTCTCTCTGTCCTCATTATCTCCATCCTCAGTATCACACAAGTCACCTGTGTCTGATTCCTGTAAGACAGTCAGTGGATCCGTCATGTTACACAGCTCCTCAATGTCCACCATCTTCCTGGACAGCTCCTCCTTCTTTATTTCCAGATCCCGGATGGAGATGGAGATCCGCTCTGCCCTCCCGGAGATCTCCCTCAGGACTCTCTTCTCCAGGTCTTCCAGATGTCTCCTGAGATCTCTAAACAGGGCAGTGACTCTCTCGGTGTCACCAGCTGCTTCTTCTTCTACTTTCCTCCTGTGCTCCTCCAGACTCTGGACTCTTTCCTCCGTCTCCTCTCTCTTTGTCAGAAGTTTCTGCAGAACATTCCTCAGTGTCTTCTTCTTCTTCTCAGAAGCCTCATCCTTTATATCCACCTGGTGTCCCCGATGTTCTCCAGTCACACAAAACTTACAGACACAGGTCTCATCCTCAGTGCAGTAATACTCCAGGATCTTCTTATGGACGGAGCATTTCCTGCTCTCCATGGACAAGGTGGGGTCACATAAGATGTGTTCTGGGGACTTTTTGTGGACTCTCAGGTGTTTCTCACACAGATAGGCCTCACAGTGTAGACAGGATCTAACAGCAGGTACAGGAGAGTCCACACAGTAAGTACAGAAGACCCCAGTTTTCTCCTGACCTGGCTGAGCAGACAGGAAAGTCTCTGCTATGTTACGTAGTTTCATGTTCTTCTGCAGTGCAGGACGATCCGGAAACTTCTCTCTGCATTCAGGACAGGAATATCCTCCAGACCCCCCCTGTGTATCCAGCACACCATCAATACAGACCCGGCAGAAGTTGTGTCCACATCTCAGGGTTACAGGATCTGTATAAATGTTCAGACAGACGGAACATTCCAGCTCAGCTCTCAGATCTGCAGACGCCATCGCTGACAGCAGAAGAGAAACGAAACTGAAAGTCTCTGAGACCGGAGAGGAATGCAGTGGGGGAGGGGTGACCTCCTCCTACACAGGGTGAGGCTGGATGAGTAATATAGGACACGGAGATCAGAGAACAGATGGAAGAAGATTATTTTTCAGTATAGACGGGAAGTTTGGATCTTTTATGTGAATCGGTTCATTTGGAACTACTCATTGAAATGAACGGATTCATGAATGGATTCTTCGGTTCACTTGCTGAGTCGGCTGACAAGTAAGAGACCCGAAACTCCGGATCTGACTCCACCTTATTATAGGATGTGATCAGAAGACTGCGATTCACAGAAGGTTGGCAGATCCTTGCTAAGTAAAAAGAAAATAAAATAAAAAAGTGATAATAAAAACTAAAAGGATCCCCACTAACCCCGATATCTGCATGTGAATAAGCGTGCGTAGGGCGTGCACGTGTACATAAGCGATGATTGCGTCACATGTTAGGTGTCGCCATAAATGTCAGAGTGAGAGCGACAATTCTAGAAATACAATTCATTGTTAACCACTTCAATACCGGGCACTTTCACCTCTTCCTGCCCAGGCCAATTTTTAGCTTTTAGCGCTGTTGCATTTTGAATGACAATTGCGCGGTCATGCAACACTGTGCCTAAACCAAATTCACATCATTTTCCCCCCACAAATAGAGCTTTCTTTTGGTGGTATTTGATCACCGCAAGTTTTTTTCTTTTTTGCTAAACAAATAAAAAAAAAGATCGAAAAGTTTGAAAAAAAAAAGTTATTTTGTTTATGTTATACAATTTTGTAAATAAATACATTTTTTCCTGCACTGATGAGCACTTATGAGGCTGCACTGATGGGGTGGCACTGGTGGGGTGGCCCTGATGGGATGGTAGTGATATGCGGCACTGATAGGTGGCACTGCTGGGCACTGATAGGCGGCATTGATAGGCGGCACTGATGGGCACTGATAGATGGCATTGGTGGGCACTGATGGTCACTGATAGGTGGCACTGGTGGGCACTGACGGGCAGCACTGATGGGCACTGATAGGTGGCACTGGTGGGCAATAATGGGCACTGGTGGGCGGCACTGATAGATGGCAATGATGGGCACTGGTGGGCAGCACTGTTGGAGAGGGCACTGGTGGGCAGCACTGATGGTGAGGGCACTGGGGGCTCCCTGAGCCCTGATTGCCATCCCTGGTAGCCATAGTGGGCATCCCTGGGGTCATGGGTGGGCATCCCTGGGGTCATGGGTGGGCATCCCTGGTGGTTCTAGTGGCACACCCCTCCCCCTCCCGAGGGTCTGTACTGGTAATCAATGATCTGATTACCAGTGCCTACCCCCCCTGTCAGGAGAGCCGCAGATAGGCGCCCATTTACTCGTGCCTGTCAGGCACGTACTGAGGAAAGCCGATCAATGGCTCTTCCTGTGTACTATGTGACCAGCCGTGACAGCCGAGATCGGAGATGCGGTGTGTCAGTGTGACACGCCGCATCACCGATCGCCGCTCTTCACGCGCCCCGGGGGCGCGCAGAGCACATTATCCTGCCGCCGTCATATAACGTCCAGTCAGGATAATGCAACCACATTCCCGCCGTCATTTGCTAATAGGGCGGGCGGGAGGTGGTTAATTCTAAACTGATGTCCTGTACTGGATTTTTAAATCATCACCTATGGAGTATTTAACCCTTTCCTTCCTTTTTAATCATTATGATTGGGGTTGCAATCAATTGGATGCTCTGTGTGATAACTATTGCAGTGTCCTATAATGGTTTCTTTACTGTTTAATTAACTAAAAAAAAAAACAATAACTCGCTTTTTAAGGGCCAATTCACACCACATGCAGTCCAGTGTTTTTGTTTCTGCATCAAAAAACGCATGGAAAGTAGGTTATATGGTTTTCAGCGGTATAGTTCACACCAGTGCGTTCCAGTTCCAGAAAAAAAAGTAGAACATGCTGGATTTTTCCTGAACTTGATCGCTTTAAAACACATCAAAGATGCACTGGAACGCACCTAAACCCACCAAAAACGCACTGGAACGCACATGTCCTTATTTAATGTTAAGAAAAAAGAGGGGGAAAAAAGGAACTGGACTGCGTTTCTATGGTGTGAACTAATAGTCTGTCTGTACCTTATCACTGCTGCTACCTGATCATTCATTTACTGTATTGTTCTACTGGTGGTGACTCGTGATTCTTTGGTTCTTTCAGTGTACTGTGTTCTAACTGAGGCTCATGATTCTGTGACTCAGTAACTGTTCAGGAGTCTCATATGATTCTGTGACTCGGAGCCTAATTCACTAATCTCACAGCCTAGCTCCTCAGCTTCCAAGCCACTTTTCTGATGTGCTAGGGTGTTCATGTTGATGATCAAGGCCAATTCTGGCCTTGTGCCTCCAAAAATATCCACTTGCCACAAATGAAGATAAGTGGAGATCATGAAGGTGGGTTTCTACCAGCTTCAACCGCAAGCAGTACCACTCCTGTAAAATGACATCAATGGATAAGCCATTTCATCATGACAATCACATCTTACTGCACGCTAGCTTGAGTTTTTCTTTCAGTCTTTTCTAGATCAGGAGTGAAGTTCGAAATTTTGTCCCAACTTACACAAACTATAAATCATTTACGCTAAGATATGAATACACACCTGTGACGCAAGACAGCCCATCACCACAGACTTCCCAGGGTACGTGCCATGATTCCCATCAAAGATGTTAATATTCTGAAAAATACATACACCCAGTGGCGGCTGGTGCTCCATGGGCCGGGGGGGGGGGGTGGCAGACCGACCGCACCACACCCCCCCGGACTACACCAGGCCGCACACCATAATCCCCCCAGATCACAGGGAGAGAGGAGAGCCAAGACAGACAGACAGACAGGATCCCCCCCCCTCACTCACCCTGCCTGGATGCAGCAGCAGCAGGCGGCAGCAGAAGCTTCAGCTTCTTCCCCGTCTTCTACGTCTCCTCCCTCCTCCTCCATGCCCAATGGCATGGCTTCTCCTTTCGGCCAATCGGGAAACGTGTCTCAAAACCCGCTTCCTGATTGGCCTGGAGTTGGATCCGTGTGACAATAGCGAATTTTCATTCACTATTGTCACACAACTGGGTGGCCTGGGGGTGCACTGCTCTGCACCCCGAGCCCACCATTTTTTGTAACCTGTGAAATCCTGTGGCTCTAATCACATGGCTAAAAAAAAAAAAAAAGCCCGATTGAACTCAATGCGTCCGGCGCCCCGCATGTAGATTAGGGGGCCAGATGCATAGATAGGGGGGGCGGTGCCCCTGCACCCTGTATGACCAGCCGCCACTGCATACACCATAAGATACCTAGCAGGCTTTAATATTTATAATAACTACACAGGTGGCACAGACGCCAGTAAACACCTGCCAGGGGTTCTCATCTCTCTCCACTATTTCAAATATGAACACGTCTTGGATTGGAGGTTAGTGTTATTGGTCAAGTAAACAGTGTTGGAATGTTGACTATGTTATACCTGAAGGGTTCCACATGTACTGTCACTTTAAGGCTGGCTCCACCCAGGAGTGATGACAAGGGTCAAGAGGTAGAGCAGCCATCTCAGAGCACATGTAATAGAAGCACAAGAGATATATGCCTGTCCTGAGATGCATGTTGGAGTGTACAGTGAGTTCTGAATAAGCATCCTTTAAATGTCTTCAAATAAATATATTTTGTGATACCCTTTACTAGCGATATTTGGTCTCATATCTATGCCAGTAGAGTCCTCCTATGCCAGGATGGGGTCATGTTTTTCTTTTTTTCAGTACTTATTTCAGGATGTGGCATAAAAGGTGGTCAACATACATTTGTTTTAGTATGTAAAAATAATTTATGAATTTATTGTTCAGCATCTAAATCTGTACCAGTAATAAGTTTTGTCTGTTTTCTTCCCTAGACTTGGAGGGTAAAGTCTTCGTCTTCCCCAAAGAAACCGACACAGATCATGTCATTCTAAGACCTACAATTACAGAGCCATTGAAGGAAGTCAGCGTCTGTCTACGTTCTTATACCGACCTTTCCCGCCCCTATACTCCCTTCTCTCTTGCTACTCCCGGGAAGGACAATGCCTTTCTCATCTACTTACAGCCTCCAGACATTTGTTCCGTATATATCAACCAGGAAGTCATTAGTTTTAAGACAGACTCAGAGTCTTTGGACTGGAGGCATATCTGTGTGACCTGGGACTCCAATACTGGAGTGGTCCAACTTATAGTCAATGGGAAACTCTACCCCAGAAGAGTCTCCATGAAAGGGTCTTCTATCGCAGCAGAAACCAGCCTTGTTCTGGGGCAGGAACAAGATTCTTTTGGTGGAGGGTTTGACGCTAAGCAGTCATTGGTTGGTGAAATAAGTGACGTCCACATGTGGGATTATGTCCTGACTCCGGAAGAAATCCATAAAGTCATCTCTGGTGGACACAATGGAAATGTCATTAATTGGATATCTCTATACTATGAAATTAAAGGGGAAGTTCTTGTCCAGTCCAAATTTCAGTGAAAGTGAATGAGCTCATTGTATACACTTTGTTTTTTTTTAAGACGCCCCAACTGCTGCTTCTGAATTACAGTGATAACAATGATTTGTCATCCCCATCACCCATGAAGGGTGACAATGACAATAAGTGTAGATCAAACAATCAAGGAATCAATGTTCCCATTGTGTAACTAAAACTAAAAATTGTAAACAGGATTCCAAATCATTGGAGTTTTTTTGTTTCTCATTGGTAACATAATAGTCCTGATTGTTTTATAATTTTATAATCTCAACTCAATGGGAGCGTGGAGCCTGGGAAACATGGAAATGAAGCAAATGGGTTAAAGGTGCCAATGCCTACCTTCATGGTAAATAATTATCCCAAAATATTTCTAAAAAAATATTACTTATTAACCACATTAAGACCGGAAGGATTTGCCCACTTAATGACCAGGCCCTATTTTGCGATTCGGCACTGCGTTCCTTTAACGGACAATTGCTCGGTTGTGCGACGCTGCACCCAAATAAAGTTGATGTCCTTTTTTCCCCTTTTGGTGGTATTTGATCACCTGTGCCATTTTTATTTTTTGCACTATAAACAAAAAAAGAGCGACAATTTTGAAAAAAAAAAAAAAAAAACAATATTTTTCACATTCTGCTATATGACATTCTCAAAAAAAAAATTTAAAAATCAAAATTTTTTAACATTTTAGGCCAATTTGTTTTCTGCTACATATTTTTGGTAAAAAAAAAAAAAATCGCAATAAGCGTACTTTGATTGGTTATCACGTCTACTAACTACGGGAAAGATTTATGTCATTTTTGTTGTTGTTTTTTTTACTAGTAATGGCGGCAATCTGCGATTTTTTGCGGGACTGCGACATTGCGGCGGACAGATCGGACCCCTGACATTTTTGACACACTTTTGGGGGGGACCAGTGACCTTACTACAGTAATCAGTGCTAAAAATATGCACTGTTACTGTAATAATGACACTGGCAGGGAAGGGGTTAACAGTATAGGTGATCAAGGGGTTAAATGTAAGCCTAGGGGAGTGATTATAACTGTGGGGGGCGTGGCTTCTGAGATGACCAGAGAGACATGTGATCCTATATAGAAGGATCACATGAGCTCTGTGATCATTCCAGGGAAAAGGATAGTCAGCTGTGTTTACAACAGCCGACCGTCCTTCTCTGTCAGCGGGGAGCGATCGCGGTTGTCAGGTGATAATCGGAGCCGCCTGACACACGCATCGGCTTCCCCACTGACGATCTGGCCTAGCTGCCACCAGGCGACCAACGTACCCATACGTGGTTTTGCCTGTAGGAGCCACTCTGCCGCTATATATATATATATATTAAGCGGTTGGCAAGTGGTTAATTCGTTTTACATTTTAAAACATTGACTACTTAAAAAGTATAGTATGGAGAAATACAATTTTTTTTAATACAAACTTTTGGAAATATTTTTGGGTAATTATTGATTGTGATGGCACCTTGGCACCTTTACATTCTCGATGTGTTAATTTGTTTTGTGGTTCAACAATGAGAGTTGACAATGGCAATGATTGGTGAAGGGAATGGAGGGTCTCGTAGCTTATACCTAAAACACATGGAAATTGTAAACAAGATTTTGAATGCATTTTTTTTTCTTTAATACTAACAATATTTCTCTCTTGTAATTTTATAATTTTGTTCAAAACAATAAAAAAAATAGTAACATAAACCATCTGAAATAAAATATATACATAGAAGCAATATAGAAGCTGCATTCTTTCTGTATGTAGCAGGTTTTCCAGGCCTGTGGCCTGATGTGGGTCTGCCATTGTTACCGGTTACCTCTCCAGCCCATGTGAGCTGAGACTCTGGGTGTGAGAACTGAGACATGGACGACTCCGGCATCTTTGTTTTGTGTTTTTTATTGTAGAAAAGGGGGATGGGAGAAGGGAATGAGTGGGATACTCCTTTAGGCCTAACTAATTACATTTGGGACTTAATCCTTGAAAAATGCCCGTTGGCGCTTCCTTGACGCCAGCCAACGCTCACTAACACTGAGAACACACTGTAGCTTGATAGAAGTATTGGATCCTTGACAATAAGTCCATAAGACCCAAGACTGTGAATTGTAGAATTACTGACACTGCTGTACTGCAAAGTCACTGAATACTCCCCTCCGCCTTGTACTGGCTTAAGATAGTACTTTGTAGAATTCTGTAAAGCTGCAACTGTTAACTGACACACTCTGTACAATTCAGGGCCCAACTGCAGGTGCCCTCTTTAACCTTGAATACTTTGAGGTCCACTGACTATGTACCCCCTCTGTACCTTAAGGGTCCTCAACCTAGGTACCCCCTTTCAGCTAGCTGGCACTGGATCCCAGAACCTCTCCCGGAGTGGTCCCCTCTGACTCTGGCAGACCCCCAGGGGCAATCCGCAGTACTCACGACCTGTGTAGGCTTTCCTGGGACTGGACCCCTCTCACGCTCTGCAGGCTCTCGGCTCAGCTCAGCACTCTCTGGATTCTCAGGCGACACCCCGAGACATCCGCCTTCCTCAGACAGGAGGAGAGACAGCCGTACTCTCCTTCCTGGGACTCTGCTCCCACCAAAGACACTGTGCCACGCACTTCCCCCAAACTTATACCCACTCCCAGAATCCTTTGCAGCATAATCTTCCTTCTGGGGTAGTTACAAGCTTGGATGTGTCCCCTGATTGGGCTTCCCACACTGTCCTATGAGAAGCCTCTCACAGGAGCCAGTGGGGATACTTCTCCCCTTAGCAGGCACATCTGGAAGCCCTGACACCCTAACTAAATAAATTCACAGCCCTGCTGTTAAGCAGACAAGGCCCACTATACATTTACCTAGCACCTACCTGTAGGGTGCTACATGTGATTTTACTTTCATATAAAATCTGACATCTGATTGGTTAGTTTTAATGACTTTTCCCCCCTTCATTCTATTTCAAGTATTTGTAGGAAGTAATGATGGTTAGAACCAAAGAGGAGATCCCTTGAACACTCCCAGCCTAGCATAGGGGGCAATAAGTGTGGTACTTACAAATAAATTAAAAATACTCCTGCACTACCACTGATAAGTGCTTTGTATATATACAGTGAGGGGAAAAAAAGTATTTGATCCCCTGCTGATTTTGGACTTTCGCCCACTGACAAAGCAATGATCAGTCTATAATTTTAATGGTAGGTTTATTTTACCAGTGAGAGACAGAATAACAACAAAAATATCCAGAAAACCGCATTTCAAAAAAGTTATAAATTGATTTGCATTTTTTTTCTCAAAACAATTGATTTGCATTTTAATGAGTGAAATAAGTATTTGACCCCCTATCAATCAGCAAGATTTCTGGCTCCCAGGTGTCTTCTATACAGGTAACGAACTGAGATTAGGAGCACTATCTTAAAGAGAGTCCTGTCCACAGAAGCAATCGATCAATCAGATTCTAATCTCTCTGCCATAGCCAAGACCAAAGAGCAGTCCAAGGATGTCAGGGACAAGATTGTAGACCTACGCAAGACTGGAATGGGCTACAAGATCATTGGCACGCAGCTTGGTGAAAGGGTGACAACAGTTGGTGCGATTATTTGCAAATGGAAGAAACACAAAATAACTGTCAAACTCCCTCAGTCTGGGGTTCCATGAAAGATCTCACCTCGTGGAGTTTCAATGATCATGAGAATGGTGAGGAATTAGTCTATAATTTTAATGGTCGGTTTATTTTACCAGTGAGAGACAGAATAACAACAAAAATATCCAGAAAAACACATTTCAAAAAAGTTATAAATTGATTTGGATTTGAATGAGTGAAAAAAGTATTTGACCCCTTCACAAAACATGACTTAGTGCTTGGTGGCAAAACCCTTGCTGGCAATCACAGAGGTCAGACGTTTCTTGTAGTTGGTGACCAAGTTTGCACACATCTCAGGAGGGAAACTCCTGTTTGCAGATCCTCTCCAAGTCATTAGGGTTTTGAAGATGATGTTTGGTAACTCGAACCTTCAGCTCCCTCCACATATTTTCTATGGGATTAAGGTCTGGAGACTGGCTAAGCAACTCCAGGACCTTAATGTGCTTCTTCTAGAGCAATTACTTTGTTGCCTTGGCTGTGTGTTTTGGGTCATTGTTATGCTGGAATACCCTTTCCACGAACCATTTTCAATGCCCAGGCTGAGGGAAGGAGGTTCTCACCCAAGGTTTGATGGTACATGGTCCCATCCATCGTCCCTTTGATGCGGTGAAGTTGTCCTGTCCCCTTAGCAGAAAACACCCTCAAAGCATAATGTTTCCACCTCCATGTTTGATGATGGGGATGGTGTTTTTGGGGTCATAGATAGTATTCCTCCTCCACCAAACACAATGAGTTGAGTTGATGCCAAAGAGTTCGATTTGGTCTCATCTGACCACAACACTTTCACCCAGTTCTCCTCTCATTCATTCAGATGGTTATTAGCTAACTTCAGACGGGCCTGTACATGTGCTTTCCTGAGCAAGGGGAACTCACGGCACTGCAGGTTTTCAGTCCTTCATGGCGTAGTGTGTTACCAATTGTTTTCTTGGTGACTATGGTCCCAGCTTCCTTGAGGTAATTGACAAGATTCTCCCGTGTAGTTCTGGGCTGATTCCTCACCGTTCTCATGATCATTGAAACTGCACGAGGTGAGATGTTCCATGGAGCCCCAGGCTGAGGGAGACTGATAGTTATTTTGTGTTTCTTCTGTAGCACTGACCGCCGAAAGGGCTGCTGGTTTGATCTGGGCCTGCACTCTACCAATAAGCCCCACAAACTTGGCTCAATCCCCTTGGCACAGCTGTGATGCAATGCAATACAATACAATTTAAGATAGTACAAAATACCTGTATTGTCACTCCAGGATAAGACAACAGCATAATGGATTTCAATATAAACAATCAACAAGAACCAGTATACATATATACATGTCTATACCTGGGAGCTCCCCCTACTTTATAAGCTATGTGTGAGATCTCACGTTTTGGAGTACTTAGTCCTGGATCTTCTTTTCTTCACTAGCTAAAGTGGCTCCTTGTGATTTGTAATCCACAGTCTTGGTGAATTAAATTGAAGTGAAAATGCTTCTGGTGTAGCTGTAACAACTATTTTAACATTTCTTGAGACATCAAGGTAAATAGGCCTCAAACCTTCTCAGTATCAGTTGCTCTGCTCCTTCGTGGAACTATAATTTCCAGTGAGGCCTGTATATGAGTCTAACTGCATGTGAGATGTAACAAACTGTGGGCCGTGACCCGCTCACCCACTGCATAGAGGCTCCGTGTGGTGACTTTTGTCTGGTGACTGAAACTTGCTTCTCCGTCAGCTGGACCAATCGCTCCGCTCAGCCCCACTGGGTGGATCCTCGGATGAGTGTCTCTGGGTCTCTGCAATCTGGCCACCGTCCCCCTACAGGTCCTCTCAGGCAGGCCACATGATTCCAAGAGACCTAAAAATGGCTGCTCCTGCCCTTTTTATCCCCTACCCAGCATGCCCTGCACAAGAAGGTGTTTATGGGTAGTTCAACCTCCCAAACCCACAATCACTTCCTGAGTCTTTCAGAAAAGTAAAAACATAACTGCATTACCAGTATTGGTCACTAGATGGCTCCAACTACTCAAACATAGCAATGTCCATGGACGTTTCATGAAAGTATACAGACACACATCAATATAGAAAGGATATCAGCCCTACACACTCCCCCTACTTTATCTCTTTGGTCCTCCAAAGAGGTTCAAATTGCTAGATCTATCTTGTATTTTAGCCTCTATACGGTCATACAATACAGACAGAGGAGCGTCCCACCTGTTGTCATATGATGGGAAGCTATCCTGTGCACTCACAGCTGCCGTGTCTGGTACAGATGTGCCAAGGGGGTGAGGTGGGGCTGTCCCCTACTGAATCAAAAGTAGAAGGACCAGGCAGTTCAAGGTTTCTTTTGCTGACAAACTGAGATGCTTCAGAGCATTTACCCAATGTATCATAAGTCAGTCTGCGTGGTGGGCGAATGTCTCTCTTTGCTCTTTGCACTTTCAGAGTGTCCATTCCTTTTTGACAAATGTCATCATCCCTCCTCTCAGTGACTAAAGATGGAGAGTAAATAAGAGTACTGGGCTCTTTTGCAGGATGAGTTGCCGGCACAAATTCTGGGGCCTCTGCCCTGAGAGTTCCGTTATTATCCTCCTCTACATCTGAAGAGATATCAGCATCTGTTTCTGAAGCTTCCGGAGGCCACAGCCAACTCATCTCAACTTTCTCATCTTCATCTGTAGAGGGTGCAAGCTGAGACCTGGTTATTGGCCTACACACATCAGTGGATGTGGATGGGGATTCCCCCTCTGTGCTTATCCTGACTGCCTCTGTGAGAGGTAAAAGGTGATTCCGATGCCAGGTTTTTACTGGCCCAGTGTCTCCTTCTGGCTTGATTTCATACACTGGGAGCCCTGGTAGCTTCCTACACACCATGTAGGGCTGAGATCTCCAACGATCCTCCAACTTATGCTTGCCCGGAATGCCTAGATTTTTTAGCAGAACCCGGTCACCTGGTTGAAGATCCTGAATTCTTACTTTCAGGTCGAAGTTCCTCATGTTCCTGTTCTCCCTGGAGTTCGAGGTGGCTCGAGCCTGCTCGTAAGCTATCTTCAGGCTCCTCCGCAGCCTGTCCACATACCCTCTATGGGAGGTCTCTGATGTGTGATCCAAGGAGGAACCAAAAGCCAGGTCCACTGGTAATCGGGCTTCACGGCCGAACATTAATCTGTAAGGGGAATACCCAGTGGCGTCACTTTTGGTACTGTTATAGGCATGAACCAGTGCAGTAATGTGTCTACTCCAATGGGGTTTCTGTTCTGCAGTCAACGTCCCCAACATATTCAGGAGAGTCCTGTTGAACCTTTCCGGTTGAGGGTCCCCTTGTGGGTGATAAGGAGTAGTCCTGGACTTTTGTATGCCTAGTAGATCCATCAGTCTCTTTATCAATTTGCTCTCAAAGTCCCTTCCTTGGTCCGAATGTATCCGTTTAGGTAAGCCAGAATGGACAAAGAATTTCTCCACGAGAGTCTTTGCTACCGTGGTTGCTTGCTGGTCTCTAGTAGGAAATGCTTGGGCATAACGGGTAAAGTGATCTGTTACCACCAAGATGTCCCCCTGCCCACTCAGATTGGATTCCAAACAAAGAAAGTCTATGCAGACCAGGTCCATTGGTCCCTGGCTCTCCAAATGGCCCATTGGGGCAGCCCTCTGGGGCAATGTCTTTCGTTGTATGCACCTGAGGCAGGAATGACAGTAACTCTCCACTTCTTTCCTCATGTGAGGCCAGTAGAACCTGTCCCTTACTAGTTGGAGAGTCCTCTCGGCTCCCAAATGACCATGGTGATCGTGTAAAGCAATCAGTACCCTCTCTCTGTGTTTTCCCGGGAGGAGCAGCTGCCACTTCGCTTCTGGACCGTCAGAGGGGCCCCTTCGGTAGACCACCCCTTGGTGCAACTGCAACCGATCCCATTCTTTCAGTAACAGCCGGGCTTCCTTCTTGGGGCTCTTCTGCAGCACATCAGACTGTTGATGTTCCAATGCCTTCAGCACCAGCCCACACAGTGGATCTTCCTCCTGATCTCTCCTGAGATCCTTTCTGGATAGCTTGGGGAGACCCTCCTGTACAACCTGGGAGACGTTGCAAAAGCACCTGGGTACTCCCGCTGAGGATACTCCTACTTCTTCAGCTCTGGCCCCACTCTTCCTGTATTGACTTGTCCCTTCCCAAAGGGCCCTTACTCCTTCTGGAGTAAGTTGAGTCCAGTCTTCTGAGGGATTTTGGGGGTAATGAGGCCTTCTTGACAGAGCATCCGCATCTCGGTTACCAACCCCTGGTCTGTACTTCAGGCTGAAGGTAAATGCCGAGAGAGCAGCTAACCACCTGTGACCGGTGGCGTCCAGCTTCGCAGTGGTGAGCAGATATGTGAGGGGGTTGTTGTCCGTTTTAACCATGAATTCAGCACCGTAAAGGTAGTCCTTCAACTTGTCTACCACTGCCCACTTCAGAGCCAGAAATTCAAGCTTGTGAGTGGGATAGTTTTTTTCGGCAGGAGTCAAACTTCTGCTCACATAAGCGATCGGCCGCAGATGCCCTTCATGCTCTTGATAGAGCACTCCTCCCAGTCCTTCATGGCTGGCATCCACATGCAACTCGTATGGTTTGGCAGGGTCTGCGTAGGCCAATACCGGGGCAGTGGTAAGGCTCCACTTCAATTGTCTGAAAGCTTCCTCGCATTCTGGAGTCCACTGGTCCTGGATGGACTCTTTCTTCCTTCTGGACCCTTCTTTTGGCTTCATTGACTGTTTTGGGCTTACACTAACTTCTTCCTGTTTCTTTAGGAGC
Source organism: Pelophylax lessonae (assembly GCF_965119305.1). NCBI lineage: Eukaryota > Metazoa > Chordata > Amphibia > Anura > Ranidae > Pelophylax > Pelophylax lessonae. The sequence goes on from NC_138771.1 coordinate 671,225,673, forward strand.
TCAGTGAGTGGGTGGGCTATTTTAGCGAACCCTTTCACAAACCTTCTGTAGTACGAGCAGAAGCCTAAGAATGACCTGAGTTCAGTCGCGTTGGTGGGCCTGGGCCAAGAAGTGACAGCTTCTAACTTTTTGGGATCAGTTGCCACTCCCTCTTCAGACACAATGTGTCCCAGGTAATTCACTGAGGGCTGGTAGAACTGGCATTTTTCCATAGAGAGCTTCAGACCTTCATCATAAAGTCTCTTCAGGACCTTCTCCAGGCGTTCTTCGTGCTCTTCCAACGTTCTTCCAAACACTATGACGTCATCCAGGTAAACTAGTACTTCAAGAAGGTTCATGTCACCCACTGTCTTTTCCATCAACCTCTGAAAAGTTGCTGGGGCCCCAGACAGGCCTTGTGGCATCCGGTTGAATTCAAAGAATCCCACCGGGGTGATAAAAGCAGTCTTCTCTTTGTCTTCGGGGCACATGGGGATCTGATAATATCCACTCTTTAAGTCCAGCACACTGAACCATTTCGCTCCCGCTAGGCTCTGCAGAGCATCCTCTATCCGAGGTGTGGTGTACTGGTCAGGAATGGTCCTCCGATTCAGGGTCTTGTAATCGATACATAGGCGTAGGGACCCGTTCTTCTTCCTGACCACCACTATAGGGGAGGCATAAGGACTCCTGGACTCCCGGATAATGCCCGTCCTCTTGAGTTCGGCCAGTTGCTCTCTCAAGTCTTCCAGATCTCCCAATGGGATTCGCCTAACCCTTTCACGAAACGGCTTGTCTTCCTCCAGTCGAATTCGGTGGGTGGCACTCTTTGCCAACCCCACATCAAATTCACTTTTTGAGAAGGCTGCCCTCCATTTCAGAAGTTGAGCTTTAGCTCTTTCTCTCCATGCAGGGGTAAGAGGCGTATTTTTCGGGCAGAATTCTTCTACAGGGATTTCTGCTGCTGCTCCTTCCGTCAAACCACATGCTGCGACTGGAGTTGCTGGGCTGACCTGTCCTAACAGTAGTCTGGCTGGCACCCTCACTGGCACAGCTGCCACGTTGCGGACACTGACTGGAACTTTGCCGTGAGTCCTCTTCAATACTCTGGTGGGCAACACTTCAGAGATAAGCTCTAACCCCTTTTTTCCTTCCTGGCTTGTATTTTCAAGGACAATGAAAGGACCTGTTTTTTTCCAGCTTAACTTGACAGAGGCTCTCAGGCAGATTACTTCACCTGGCTGGACTAACCTCTTTTCCCTATTCAGGAGCCAGATTTTTCCCACTCCCTCTTTAGGAGCCTCTTCCTCTTGTCTAAGGTCTCGGTATGTCTGGGCCAACATTGGATGTATTTTAGTGGGGAGGGTCCCCTTCTGCAGCACAAGCAGTGCAAGTAGCCTCCTCACTAAGTCAGTGTTCGTCCCAATGATGAGGGAATTTTTGTCAGCCCCTGGGGGACGAGGGCACACTATGGCCAAGGTGTCAAAGGTCTCAGCCTCTCCTGCTGTACTTGGGTCGAAAGTGAGTCTGACCGGCAGGTAACCATCATATGGGAAGTTCTGAGTGCCTAATCCCCACATCTCTAGTTCCTCCAATTTCTGTAACGGCAGGTGCTTGAGATGTTTGTCATAGAAATCCCTGTAGAGTAAGGTTACTTGGGCTCCAGTGTCCAGCGGGGCTTTCGTATAAATCCCCTCTACTTGGATGGGGACAATTGGGGAGGGTCCCACTAGCTTGGGGGGAAATCCACGGATTGCAGTACCTTTAGCCTGCTTGGTGGCTTGTACCTTCACCTTTGGTTTTGGGAGTCTCTCTCTTTTACATCCTGGCTTGTTGGTGACCCCAGCAGCCAGGGGCATTTGAGTCGGTGTGGAGTTAGCTATTACAACCGGGCGCCCAGTTGAATCCTTCACTGGGGCCCTCTGAAATTTCCCCCCAGCTGTTTGGATTTTTGTCTCAGTTACTGGGCTTGGGCACATTCGCCTGAGATGTCCTACCCCTCCACATTTGAAACAGACTCTCTGTGTTTGTTTCATAGGGCGGTTAATGGTAGGAGTCTCCGGAGCCTTGAGTGGCGGGACTTCTTCTGTCTGAGGATTCACCAGACGAGTCATCAGCATGGTCATCATCTCCAGTATTTCTTTCTGGGTCTGAAATTGCTTCTCCAGTCCAGTCTGACTTACGGGTAGGTGGTGAACAGGTGAAAGCCATGATCCCTGTTCAACGCTTGCTGCCAGTACATTCAGTTCCTGAGTGTCTGAGGGGACACCTATTTGCTGTATTTTAGCACTTGTGGTGTTAGAAGCTTGAAGTTTCCTCTGTTTTTGGTCTCTCTCAATCTCCATCTTATCTGCTTCATTCACTTTCTCAATGAGGACCTCATCTGGAGTTGAGGGATCTTCCAAATGCTGCTTCAATTGTAGCTTGATATAGTCACTCCTCAATCCCGTAGTTACAGATCTCCGGAATTTCCTCTTAACTAGCTCGGCTCCAAAATGCTCTCCGCTTCTTTCTTCCCTTGATGTGAACAGTAGGCGGTCCTTGAGCTCAATGGCCCGAAATAGGAAGTTCTGAGGAGTCTCTCTACTATCCTGTGTCATATTTATCAGACGATGAAACAGCTCAGTGACATCTTCCTCCTCATATTAGCTTTTCAGTATCCTCTTGAGCTGGTTCAAGGTCAATCCACTCTTCCTCTCCAACATACCCCTGACACTTGAACCTGGGCTGATGGCATGGATTACAGCCTCTCTAATTTCCGATTCCGGATATCCTTTCTGTAGCCCCAATTCTATTTGGTGTAGGAGGCTGGTGTAGGACAGTTTGTCCTTCTGCCCCTTCTCTCCTATCTGGCCATCAATGTGGAAATCCTTCCGGATGGTTACTTCCTGCAAGCGACCCTGGGTCAGTGGCGGAGCCAGAGGGCTAGCTGGGGTGGCAATTGACACCCCAGACAACATCCTTGCCACCCCTGTTGCCACCCCGCTCGCGCTCGCTTATGCCTATAACATTAGCTGAACGAGCTGTGCAGCAAGTTCTCTGTGACTGTACTGTGCAGGGGCGGACTGACCATTCATGCGGCGTCAGAGGGGGGGCCCCATGAGAGGCTCAGCAGTCTGTCCCTGGAGGTGCCCACACAGCTCGCACTGCAGAATGGAGGACATCTGTGCTCCAATAATGCAGTGAAGAATGGATCCTTGCCAGCGGTGAATGCGGCTATAGGAGAGGAGTCAGGTGCTGGCCGGGATCATGGTGCTTCAATGGAGTTGTGGGGATGATAATAGTGACAGGCGCTCCGGCCACCTCTCCTCCCTGAAGAATTCAGCTGAGGGGCGGGGCCACACATCCATGCCGTGGGGGACAGCCAGCCAGGAAATCGTCGGATGCTGCAGACAGAGTGCAGAGTGAAGAGAGTGGACGAGGTCTCGGAGGAGCTAGCCAGCCAGCCACCCACCCACCCTGACCTGTGTGCAGAGCCAGAGCAGCAGCAGGTCAGACAGTGTAAAACATTTTTGTCACTGACAGGGATTGTGGTGTTCGAAGTTGATTTCTTGACTGAAAACAGAGATGTAAATACATGTCTAATGCTTCCATGACTTCAACTTTTTTTTGTACAGACACTTAGATTTACACTGGTGCAATGGAAGACATTGCATGTGATTCGCACCACACTGCTGTGCAAATCACATGCAATGTCTTTGCAATGCAAATTCAGCCATACAGATTGTACAGATTGCATGGCTGAATTTGCATTGCATTTGGATCATGCAGGACCCTTTTTTGGTCTGCCCCAGAATCAGATTGCGTGGGTGTTCACACCTATGCGATTCCATTCCTGCCTGAACTGACAGTTTGCACTGCAATATGTGAATTAATCTGGGGGTATCGTTACCTTTGTATTGACACTCCCAGCGATTCGCATATGGCAGTGTGAACTGTCTGCGAGTCGGGTGCAATGCGGGAACCCGCAGTGGATTTACAGGGTTACCGCATCACACCAATGTGCAATGTGAACCGACACTTGGAAAGGAAACCATAACTCCTGAAAATCCACTGCGGGTTCCCACATTGCACCCGACTCGCAGACAGTTCACACTGCCATATGCGAATCGCTGGGAGTGTCAATACAAAGGCAACGATACCCCCAGATTAGTTTGCATATCGCAGTGTGAACTGTCAATTCTGACAGGAATCGGATCGCATTAGGTGTGAACACCCATACAATCTGATGTTGGTGCAGACTTTCAAAAAAAGGGTCCTGCATGACTTTGGTCCAAATGCGATGCGAATTCAGCCATACAATCTGTATGGCTGAATTCGCATCGCAAAGACATTGCATGTGATTTGCATAGCAGTGCGCCCCGAATCACATGCAATGTCTTCCATCGCACCAGTGTGAACCAGCACTAAATGTTTCATTAGCATGTACATAGCTGAGGTAATAAAGTCATTTTGTACAAAGTGCACTTACCCCCCTACAAAAACATAATCAATTAGTCTCGGTCCACACATATGCGATGCGGGAACCCTGCAAATCCACTGCGGGTTCCCACATCACATTCAACTCTAAGACAGTTCACACTGCCATATGCGAAACACTGGGGCTGTCAATACAAAGTTAATGACCCCCCCAGATCAGTTGGCATATCGCAGTGCGAACTGTCAGTTTGGACATGAATCGGATCGCATAGGTGTGAACACCCATGAGATCTGATTCTGCTGCGGACCCAAAAAAGGTTCCTGTGTGAGTTGTGTCCGAATGCGATGCGAATTCACTACATTGATGGGTTGGGATGCTGGTTACTACATCGTCAATTGATGGGGGGGGGGGGCATGCTGGTCCCTACATTGATGGGGGGGGGCCACCGCTGTGTCTGCTGCTTTCTGCCCCTGGCTGCTCAGCTCCCGAACCCAATCCTGTCGGTGCGGAGACTGAGAGGGACTGTCTGGGGGAGGACCCTGGCCTGCTGTAAGGGGGGGATCTATATAGGGGACCTCACCTCACCCTGGCCTGCTGTAAAGGAGGATCTATGGGTGACCTGCCCTAGCCTGCTGTAAAGGGGGATATATGTCATAGATCCCCCTTTAGAGCAGAGCCCTGTGATCGGTGTGCAGCCTTAAAAGAATAATGTTTACTTTGATAATTGTTTATTTAATTAAAAATGTTTTAATACCGCTTAGAATGTTTGTTTACATTTATTTATAAAAGTGTGTGTATATGTATATATGTGTGTGTGTGTATATGTATATGTGTGTGTGTGTGTGTGTGTGTGTGTGTGTATATATAAATATATACACACACGCATGTATATTGACCCCCCAAAATAATACCTTGCCACCCCTTTGCCACCCCTGTTTTAAAAGTCTAGCTCCGCCACTGCCCTGGGTGCGTTTCTTCAGCACCTTCTCAGGGTTGGGTGTTATCTGGCTATCTCTCTGGTCCTCCAAACCGACACGTAATCCATTAATACGTTCAGCTATAATGCTGGAGGTCTCTTGAAACTTCTCCTGTATGTCACGGTACTGTCGTTTTAGATCAGCCAGCTGTCGTTCTGCCAGTGATTTAGCAGCAGCCCCTGCTTTCCTGTCTAAAGGTTCTAACTGCTTCTGACTGGGAGAGTGTCCTTCATGCTTGCTGGGATGTGTCAAGTGAAACTCTGTCTTTTCAAACAATTTTACACTGGCACCGTGGAAATTCTCAGGGACATCCCGTCCCCACTCTATCAGTGCATAGGTGCAGTCGGTCCCAGGATCTGGTTTCACTGCGACCACGTAAGCCTTTCTGTCCGGGGACAATGTTTGTACCACCTCTTTAATTTGTTTCTTTCCCCAGTCGCTCCCTGGAAATTCAATGGCCATGCTTGCTTCTGAGCGTGTCCCCTCTGCTTCGCCCCACTGGACTACTTTGATGGGGTCCATGGTAGCCTGAAGGGGGGGCGGGCTTGCTTGTAAAGTGACAGGATCCCGGACGAGCCCCCACGTGTAGCACTGACCCCCGAAATGGCTGCTGGTTTGATCTGGGCCTGCACTCTACCAATAAGCCCCACAAACTTGGCTCAATCCCCTTGGCACAGCTGTGATGCAATGCAATACAATACAATGTAAGATAGTACAAAATACCTGTATTGTCACTCCAGAATAAGACAACAGCATAATGGATTTCAATATAAACAATCAACAAGAACCAGTATACATATATACATGTCTATACCTGGGAGCTCCCCCTACTTTATAAGCTATGTGTGAGATCTCACGTTTTGGAGTACTTAGTCCTGGATCTTCTTTTCTTCGCTAGCTAAAGTGGCTCCTTGTGATTTGTAATCCACAGTCTTGGTGAATTAAATTGAAGTGAAAATGCTTCTGGTGTAGCTGTAACAACTATTTTAACATTTCTTGAGACATCAAGGTAAATAGGCCTCAAACCTTCTCAGTATCAGTTGCTCTGCTCCTTCGTGGAACTATAATTTCCAGTGAGGCCTGTATATGAGTCTAACTGCATGTGAGATGTAACAAACTGTGGGCCGTGACCCGCTCACCCACTGCATAGAGGCTCCGTGTGGTGACTTTTGTCTGGTGACTGAAACTTGCTTCTCCGTCAGCTGGACCAATCGCTCCGTTCAGCCCCACTGGGTGGATCCCCTCCTCCGATGCTCGGATGAGTGTCTCTGGGTCTCTGCAATCTGGCCACCATCCCCCCAAAGGTCCTCTTAGGCAGGCCACATGATTCCAAGAGACCTAAAAATGGCTGCTCCGGCCCTTTTTATCCCCTACCCAGCATGCCCTGCACAAGAAGGTGTTCATGGGTAGTTCAATCTCCCAAACCCACAATCACTTCCTGAGTCTTTCAGAAAAGTAAAAACATAACTGCATTACCAGTATTGGTCACTAGATGGCTCCAACTACTCAAACATAGCAATGTCCATGGACGTTTCATGAAAGTATACACACACACATCAATATAGAAAGGATATCAGCGCTACACTTCCATTTGTGAATAATCCCATCAACTGTTGCCACCCTCTCACCGAGCTGCTTGGTCATGGTCTTGTAGCCCATTCCAGTCTTGTGTAGGTCGACAATCTGGTCCCTGACATCCCTGGACAGCTTTTTGGTCTTGGCCATGGCGGAGAGATTGGAATCTGATTGATTGATGGATTGATTGATTGCTTCTGTGGACAGGTGTCTTTTATACAGGTAACAAGCTGAGATTAGGAGGACTCCCTTTAAGAGAGTCCTCCTAATCTCAGCTCGTTATCTGTACAGAAGACACCTGGGAGCCAGAAATATTGCTGATTGATAGGGGATCAAATACTTATTTCACTCATTAAAATACAAATCAATTTTTAACTTTTTTGAAATGCATTTTTCTGGATATTTTTGTTGTTTTTCGGTCTCTCACTGGTAAAATAAACCTAACATTAAAATTATAGACTCATCATTTCCTTGTCAATGGCCAAATGTACAAAATCAGCAGGGATCAAATACTTTTTTTCCTCACTGTACAAGCTAATCAATATTTATGTGATAGCTGTTGCAAGCACCCGATAGTGCTCCCACACATATATAGTATATACATAAAAATAAGATGATGCTGAGCTGTTGATCCTATACCCAGTAATGATGTATTTTCCTTTAGGGAGTATTGTGCTATCAGAGATTTAGAATAGTTGTCAGCAGAGAGTGATTTGGGCAGTGGTCTGCAGGTGTGTGTTGGTTCAGTCAGATCGGTTCAGTTTAAAGCCTCGTACACACGCAACAATTGTTGGCCGTGAATTTTCGGCCAACGTCCGATCGACCGATTGTCGGCTTGTTAGTATGATGCTTCCGACAACCGACTCCGACTTTTCGGCCGAACAAAATCTGGTGTGCATGCTATAAAATTTTTGTTAACAGAATATAAAGGCAGAGGCTTATTCAGCGCTAAAATCCAAAAAAATAGAGAGAAATGAGCAGCTGGACACCGGTATTGGTCAATACCAACAAGTCCAAAAACAGGCAATAAATGTAAAAAATGGTGCAGCGCTAAAATGTTAAAACCAATAAACAGTAACAATGTCCATAATGATCTGGGAATGTTCATAAATCCAAAGCCAGGCTTGAGGTAAAGGTGACCCGTGTATAGAAGTAGACAAAACACCAAACATGCGTGATTCCACCACCACAGTTAATGCCAGCCTCTCACCTCCATGCACTGACCACAAGGGCCATTGCGCTTTAACATAGACTCTGGTGAACTTCTCCTGTCCCAGTCTTAAGATCATGGAAACCACAGCACCTCAGCAAGTCAGCATAAAAATTCCACATGAAAGGATAACAAAGGACATCTAGTGCTCTCCGTTTAAAATTGGGTACATTTATTCAAGGTAAAAACTGGTTACTCACAGACATAGCACTATTCCTAGTGCATCGGGAACAGCATGTCAAACATCTAATCGATGTGCTCGAACGTGCGGTCCTCTCAGAGCGTCGCGGGTGACGTCACAGCTCCTCCCCCAAGTATTGGCCTATCCTACAGCATGACAGGATATTGGGCCCTGCACTCCCGGCTAAGCCGAGGTTTGTGTATCGGAGGGCACCCACACTCAGAGACCGGCTAGCCCCCGGAGTGGTTGACCCACCTGTGAAATCTGGTAATGCGCTCTTTCCCTCCTTAAAGGGATTCTATGCCTGCGGCAAGTGTGCGGCCTGTAAGACCTCAAAAGGTAATATTAAGCGAAGGAAAGAATTCGTGGCCACAGCTACACAAGAGGTGCACATCCTCAAAGATTTCATCACATGTGAAACAAAAGGGGTTGTGTACATGCTTGAATGTAAGTGTGGTTACCAGTATGTGGGCAGGACCACAAGGGCCTTACATGTAAGAGTAGGAGAGCACATGAATAGAATCCGGAAAGGTAAAGATAAGCATAATGTCCCCAAACACTTCAAAAAATACCATCAGTGTGACCCTACGGGTTTGAAGTTTTGGGGCATTGAGAAAACCACACGTCACTGGAGAGGAGGCAATTTTGTGAGGCAATTAAGCCGCAGGGAATTATTCTGGATTTTTCAGACTAAAGTTTTAGTACCTGGCGGGCTTAATATTGATTTTGATTTAAATTGTTTTATTTCTAATAGATAATGGATGTGGTTTATTTTGATTTTGTTTGTTTTTTAACATGTATATGTTTTAATTTCTGATTTATATTTAATGGTGCTCTTTTTATGTATGTGGACCTCTCGGAGCCTCGTGGGTATACGCCACTATTGATTTAAGGCAGATTGATTTTTCTGCTTCTTACAATAAATTTTAGGTCATGTGCCATTTTTAATATAGTGTTTATACTAATTGAAATTTGTGCAGCATTTGTACCGGTGCATTTGTGGACCGGGAGTGTTTCAGTTCCGTGTTATGAACGCTCCAAGTATCGGTCTATATTATGCTATTTATAGCCACCCGGAAGTAGGGAGTTTTTCCCTCATCAAAGATGGAGATTGGCGATATGTCATTTCCGCTTTGGGAATTAGCGTCCGGTTGCTAGGCATCTATTTAAGGTGTGCGGGTGCCGCCCGCTCCGTACCCCTGCTGAAGAAGTCAACGCCCACTGACGCAACGCGTAAAGACGGGGGAGGAGCTGTGACGTCACCTGCGACACTCTGAGAGGACCGCACGTTCGAGCACATCGATTAGATGTTTGACATGCTGTTCCCGATGCACTAGGAATAGTGCTATGTCTGTGAGTAACCAGTTTTTACCTTGAATAAATGTACCCAATTTTAAACGGAGAGCACTAGATGTCCTTTGTTATTCTTTCATGTGGAATCTTTATGCTGACCTGCTGAGGTGCTGTGGTTTCCATGATCTTAAGACTGGGACAGGAGAAGTTCACCAGAGTCTATGTTAAAGCGCAATGGCCCTTGTGGTCAGTGCATGGAGGTGAGAGGCTGGCATTAACTGTGGTGGTGGAATCACGCATGTTTGGTGTTTTGTCTACTTCTATACACGGGTCACCTTTACCTCAAGCCTGGCTTTGGATTTATGAACATTCCCAGATCATTATGGACATTGTTACTGTTTATTGGTTTTAACATTTTAGCGCTGCACCATTTTTTACATTTATAAAATTTTTGTTGGCCGTCAACATAACGGCCGATTGTTCGTCAGTCAGTACAGATTTCGGCAGACAAAATTCAGATGAGCAAGACTGGGCATGCTCAGAGAAGAACAAACACACGGAAAGTTAACCATCACATGACATCACTTCTGAAGTTGGTTTCTGTCGGCCAACAAAAGTCCAGTGCATGGAAAAAAAACGCATGGAAAGTAGGCTGTATGGTTTTCAGCGGCATAGTTCACACCTGTGATTGCAGTTCCAGAAAAAAAAAGTAGAACATGCTGATTTTTTCCTGAACTTGAACACTTTAAAACACATAAAAAAGGCAGCTAAACACACCAAAAACGCACTGGAACACACCAAAAACGCACTGGAACGCACGCGTCCTTATTTAACCACTTCTGGAGCGCCCACCGTTGATTTATGCTGATACTTTGACGTTAAATCCCGGGGTTATGGCAGCAGATAGCAGATAGCTGCCATAACCCCGGTATTTTTTGAGACGGCGGGCGGTCTTCTTTCACATCAGGGTGGTGTCAGCGGCGGATTCACCGCGGGATCATCCTTACGGTGCGGCGGAAGAGGTGCCCCCCCCCAGAGCGCTTCCCAGTCACTTCCCCCACTTACTGGACCCGCCGGCAGCGGGGAAAACAATCCGGTCCGCACTCCACACAGGCAGGAAGTTGAGTGAGGGCAAGATGGCCCCCACTCCACTCTATGGTCTTGGAGGACCAGAGCGACGTCAAACGTCATCTCCTAGCAACCGATTTAAAGAGCCGATTGAAAAAAAAAAATGACTCTTTTTCTTTTTTTCTTTTTTTCTAGTATAGATGTGAGGTGTGAGGTGTGAGGTGTGAGGTCTTTATGACCCCAGATCTCACATTAAAGAGGACCTGTCCTGATTATTTCTGTTACAAGGGATGTTTACATTCCTCATAATAGGAATAAAAGTGATCAACATTTTTTTTTTAAACTGTAAAAATAAAAAATTATAGATAAAATAAATAGGAAAAAAAAATTAGAGCGCCCCGTCCCCGTTAGCTCACACGCAGAAGCGAATGTATACACAAGTCCCGCCCACATATGTAAACGGTGTTCAAACCACACATGTGAGGTATCCCCGCGATCGTTGGAGCGAGAGAAATAATTTGAGCCACAGACCTCCTCTGTAACTCTAAACTGGTAACCTGCAGAAATTTTTAAAGTGTCACCTATGGAGATTTTTAAGTACCAATGTTTGTCACCATTCCACGAGCGGGCGCCATTTTTCTACCAGACTCATCCACCTTACCAACCGCTCAGTGTCTGCTACCCCTCTCTGCCAACCCCTCCACTGGCTGCCACTCACCCAACAAATTCAATTCAAAATACTAACAATAAAACTTACAAAGCCACCCGCAACTCTTCCCCCAGTTACATCACTAATCTGGTCCCAAAATACCAACCAAATCCTTCTCTTCCTTCCTCCCAGAACCTCCTGTAGCTCTCTCGTCACCTCTTCCCATGATCACCTCCAAGACTCCTCCAGAGTCTCTCCCATCCTCTGGAATGCTCTACCCCAATCTGTCCAACTATCTCCTACTCTGTTAACTTTCAGACGATCCCTGAAAACTCATCTCTTCAGAGATACCTCTCATGCCCCCACCTAACCAGTGTACTTTTATTTTCTCCAGCAGCCCATCCCCCACAGGTATTACCTCTTGTATCTCTTCACCCTCCCTCTTAGATTGTAAGCTCTAATGAGCAGGGCCCTCTGATATCTCCTGTATTATACTGTAATTGTAATGTCTGCCCTCAACTTGTAAAGTGCTGTGTAAAGTGACGGCGCTTTATAAATCCTGTATAATAACAATAATAATAATAATAATAATAATAATAATAATAATAATTTCATAGAGAAGAATCTTTATTTCACATTAACATTTCCTCTCCTAATTCCTCCTCCATCACCAGGACACATATAGTGATTATAAGATACAACATCACAATGATACGTTATATTAGGATCCATTATAAAAGTGATCCCTTAGAATTATATTGGTGATCCATTCTATGGAGACACATTATATTAGGATCCATTATAAAAGTGATCCAATAGAATTTGATGGGTGATCCATTCTATGGGGGACACATTATATTAGGATCCATTATAAAAGTGATACAATAGAATTATATTGGAGATCTATTCCATGGGGACACATTATATTAGGATCCTTTATGAAAGTGATCCCACAGAATTCTATTGGTGATTTATTCTATGGGGACACATTTTATTAGGATCCATTATAAAAGTGATCCCTTAGAATTGTATGGGGACACATTTTATTAGACTCCATTATAAAAGTGAACCAATACAATTTTATTGGTGATCCATTCTATGGAGACACGTTATATGAGGATCCATTATAAAAGTGATCCAATAGAATTCTATTGGTGATCCATTCTATGGAGACACGTTATATTATAATCCATTATAAAAGTGATCCAATAGAATTCTGTTGCTGATCCATTCTATGGGGACACATTATATTAGGATCCATTATAAAAGCAAACCAATAGAATTCTATTGGTGATCCATTCTATGGAGACACGTTATATTAGGATCCATTATAAAAGCAAACCAATACAATTTTATTGGTGATCCATTCTATGGAGACACGTTATATTAGGATCCATTATAAAAGCAAACCAATAGAATTCTATTGGTGATCCATTCTATGGGGACACGTTATATTAGGATCCATTATAAAAGCAAACCAATACAATTTTATTGGTGATCCATTCTATGGAGACACGTTATATTAGGATCCATTATAAAAGCAAACCAATACAATTTTATTGGTGATCCATTCTATGGAGACACGTTATATTAGGATCCATTATAAAAGTGATCCAATAGAATTCTGTTGGTGATCCATTCTATGGAGACACGTTATATTAGGATCCATTATAAAAGTGATCCAATAGAATTCTGTTGGCGATCCATTCTATGGGGACACATTATATTGGGGACACATTGCAGTTCTAGTAATCATACATTATTATAGTGATATCGTTATATAAGTTATAAATCTCATTTTTTTCTTTCATTAGTAAATCTCGGGATCATTTCTTCATATGTTTCCTCCGAGATTTTTCCATCGATTTTCATCTCTTTCTATCTATTTATAGATCTATTATTAATTTCTATTTCTTCACACAATAAAATCATCAATAGAATAAACTCATTGTAAATGTATCAATAATAAGGAATCAGACCGTCTACCAATTATAATCCGAGAGATAGATAGATAGATAGATAGATAGATAGATAGATAGATAGATAGATAGATAGATAGATAGATAGATAGATAGATAGATAGATAGATAGATAGATAGATAGATAGATAGATAGATAGATAGATTTCTCACTGACCAATAGGAACATGTTCCTGGTACTACACTATTTGGACAGATATTCTACCCAATCACAGCGATCGGTAAGAAATCTCACATTTATTTATAGTAGAAAAACTTGCAGGAAGCCACACCCACTTCTATATACTATTGGATGAATATTAAATGAATTCCACTTCTTCGTCTGACATCACCAGACTGTGGGCGGAGTTCTCACATCTCCCCCCTCCCCCCACATATCTTTATACAACCTTCCCTTACATATAATCCAGCATGGAGGGGCTCAGTGAAGGTGGTGGTGAAGGTGTGGAGGTGTCGGATCGGGTCACACAGATCATAAAAGGAGATCCGCCCGGCCTCATAATCCAGATCTATCCTGACTCTGTTACTGGAGAGATTGATGGGTAAGGGGGTCCCTTTATTGTCATGTATCACCCAATACTGATTATTATACCTCTCCAATCCCCAGGACTTCTTATTATCTCCAATCCATGACTCCCCGACATCCACATCCCAGTAATGTCTCCCTGAGGAGAAACTCTGACTGCTCATCACCTGAGACCAATCCTGGAATCTCTCTGGTGTTTCTGGGCGATTCTGGTTTATATCTGACCTGGATACAGTTTTCCTGTCATCTGATATCTGTAGTTTATTATTAGCTGTGTTTCCATCCAGTAATATGTCTGCAGCTCCCTGTATATAGAAGTATACATTTACCTCTCTTATTATATCAGATAAACCTGTGTGTAAGACCCCCGCCACACCCAGACCCCCTCCATCATGGAGGAGTTCCTCATGTCTCTCTCTGTCCTCATTATCTCCATCCTCAGTATCACACAAGTCACCTGTGTCTGATTCCTGTAAGACAGTCAGTGGATCCGTCATGTTACACAGCTCCTCAATGTCCACCATCTTCCTGGACAGCTCCTCCTTCTTTATTTCCAGATCCCGGATGGATATGGAGATCCGCTCTGCCCGCCCGGAGATCTCCCTCAGGACTCTCTTCTCCAGGTCTTCCAGACGTCTCCTGAGATCTCTAAACAGGGCAGTGACTCTCTCGGTGTCACCAGCTGCTTCTTCTTCTACTTTCCTCCTGTGCTCCTCCAGACTCTGGACTCTTTCCTCCGTCTCCTCTCTCTTTGTCAGAAGTTTCTGCAGAACATTCCTCAGTGTCTCCTTCTTCTTCTCAGAAGCTTCATCCAGTGACTCCATCTCATGTCCTTTATGTCCTCCAATCATAGAACAAGATATACAGACACAGGTCTCATCCTCAGTGCAGTAATACTCCAGGATCTTCTTATGGACGGAGCATTTCCTGCTCTCCATGGACAAGGTGGGGTCACATAAGATGTGTTCTGGGGACTTTCTGTGGACTCTCAGGTGTTTGTCACAGAGAGAAACCTCACAGTGTAGACAGGATCTAACAGCAGGTACAGGAGAGTCCACACAGTGAGTATTAAGTAATAAGTACAGAAGATCCCGAACTCCTCTTGAGCAGACAAGAAAGTCTCTGCTATGTTACGTAGTTTCATGTTCATGTGCAATCACTTGGATGTTCTATGTGATAACTATCGCAGTGTCCTATAATGGTTTCTTTACTGTTTAACCACTTTATCCCCGGAGGATTTTCCTGCTTTACATCCAGGCCACTTTTTGCAACTTGGCACTGCGTGACTTTAACTGACAATTGCGCGGTCATGCAACACCGTACCCAAACGAAATTTACATCTTTTTTTCCCTACAAACAGAGCTTCCTTTTGGTGGTATTTGATCACCTCTGCGCTTTTCATTTTTTGCAATATTAATAAAAAATAGCGACAATTTTGCGAAAAAATTGACATTTTCTACTTTGACAGTTAAAAAATATCCAATATATTCAATTTTTGTCATATATTTAGGCCAAAATGTATTTAGCTCCATGTCTTTGACAAATAAGTTCTCAATGAGCGTATTTTTATCCACTTTAAGACCGGGAGATTTTACCCCCTACCTGACCAGGCCATATTTTGCTATTCGGCGTTGCGTTATTTTAACGGACAAATACGATGTCGTGCGACGCTGTACCCAAATAAAATTTATGTCCTTTTTTTTTCCCACAAACAGAGATTTCTTTTGGTGGTATTTGATCACCTCTGCGATTTTTATTTTTTGCGCTATAAACAAAAAAAGAGCGACAATTTTAAAAAAATAACAATATTTTTCACATTTTTTAAAAAAAATTTAAAAATCTAAATTTTTTAACATTTTAGGCAAATTTGTTTTCTGCTACATATTTTTGGTAAAAAAAAAAAATTGCAATAAGCGTATTTTGATTGGTTTGCACAAAAGTTATTGCGTTAACTAACTACGGGAAAGATTTATGTCATTTTATTTATTTATTTTTTTACTAGTAATGGCGGCGATCTGCGATTTTTAGCGGGACTGCGACATTGGGGCGGACAGATCGGACCCCTAACTGACATTTTTGGTGGACCAGTGACATTACTACAGTAATCAGTGCTATACATATGCACTGTTACTGTAATAATGACACTGGCAGGGAAGGGGTTAACGTTGTGGGTGATCAAGGGGTTAAATGTGAGCCTAGGGGAGTGATTCTAACTGTGGGGGGGGGGGTGTGGCTTGTGAGATGAACATAGAGACCTGTGATCCTATATAGATCATCCTAAGGAGAAGGACGGTCAGCTGTGTTTCCAACATCCGACCGTCCTTCTCTCTTAGCGGGGAGCGATCGCGGGTGTCAGGCAGCAATCGGAGCCACCTGCCCGCTGCATCGGCTTCCCCGCTGCCGAGTGGGGGTGGAAGCGCGGCGGGGCGCACGCTCGCCCCCTAGCTGCCTGCTCGCGACCGATGTAGACCTATTTGCGCAGCAGAGCCACATTGCCACAGTAAATAGGCGGCGGCCGGTCGGGAACCAGTTAAGGGCCAATTCACACCACATGCAGTCCAGTGCGTTTGTTTCTGCATCAAAAACGCATGGAAAGTAGGCTATATGGTTTTCAACGGCATAGTTCACACCTGTGCTTGCAGTTCTAGAAAAAAAAGTAGAACATGCTGCATTTTTCCTGAACTTGAACACTTTTAAACACGTAAAAAACGCACTGGAACGCACCAAAAACGCACTGGAACGCACGCGTCCTTATTTAACCACTTCCGGAGCGCCCACCGTTGATTTATGCCGGTACTTTGACATTAAATCCCGGGGTTATGGCAGCAGATAGCAGATAGCAGATAGCTGCCATAACCCCGGTATTTTTTGAACCGGCGGGCGGTCTTTTTTCACATCAGGGTGGTGTCAGCGGCGGATTCACCGCGGGATCATCCTTACGGTGCGGCGGAAGAGGTGCCCCCCCCAGAGCGCTTCCCAGTCGCTTCCCCCACTTACTGGACCCGCCGGCAGCGGGGAAAACAATCCGGTCCGCACTCCACACAGGCAGGAAGTTGAGTGAGGGCAAGATGGCCCCCACTCCACTCTATGGTCTAGGAGGACCGGAGCGACGTCCAACGTCATCTCCTAGCAACCGATTTAAAGAGCCGATTGCAAAAAAACTCTTTTTCTTTTTTTTTAGTGTAGATGTGAGGTGTGAGGTGTGAGGTCTTTATGACCCCAGATCTCACAATAAAGAGGACCTTACAATTGTTTACATTCCTCATAATAGGAATAAAAGTGATCAACATTTTTTTTTTTAAACTGTAAAAATAAAAAATTATAGATAAAATAAATAGGAAAAAAAAATTAGAGCGCCCCGTCCCCGTTAGCTCGCACGCAGAAGCGAATGTATACGCAAGTCCCGCCCACATATGTAAACGGTGTTCAAACCACACATGTGAGGTATCCCCGCGATCGTTAGAGCGAGAGAAATAATTTGAGCCCTAGACCTCCTCTGTAACTCTAAACTGGTAACCTGTAGACATTTTTAAAGTGTCACCTATGGAGATTTTGTAAGTACCAAGGTTTGTCACCATTCCACGAGCGGGCGCCATTTTTCTACCAGACTCATCCACCTTACCAACCGCTCAGTGTCTGCTACCCCTCTCTGCCAACCCCTCCACTTGCTGCCACTCACCCAACAAATTCAATTCAAAATACTAACAATAAAACTTACAAAGCCACCCGCAACTCTTCCCCCAGTTACATCACTAATCTGGTCCCAAAATACCAACCAAATCCTTCTCTTCCTTCCTCCCAGGACCTCCTGTAGCTCTCTCTTCACCTCTTCCCATGCTCACCTCCAAGACTCCTCCAGAGCCTCTCCCATCCTCTGGAATGCTCTACCCCAATCTGTCCAACTATCTCCTACTCTGTTAACTTTCAGACGATCCCTGAAAACTCATCTCTTCAGAGATACCTCTCATGCCCCCACCTAACAAGTGTACTTTTATTTTCTCCAGCAGCCCATCCCCCACAGGTATTACCTCTTGTATCTCCTGACACTCCCTCTTAGATTGTAAGCTCTAACGAGCAGGGCCCTCTGATATCTCCTGTATTATACTGTAATTGTAATGTCTGCCCTCAACTTGTAAAGTGCTGTGTAAACTGACGGCGCTTTATAAATCCTGTATAATAATAATAATAATAATAATAATAATAATAATAATAATAATAATGATTTCATAGAGAAGAATCTTTATTTCACATTAACATTTCCTCTCCTAATTCCTCCTCCATCACCAGGACACATATAGTGATTATAAGATACAACATCACAATGATACGTTATATTAGGATCCATTATAAAAGTGAACCAATAGAATTATATTGGTGATCCATTCTATGGAGACACATTATATTAGGATCCATTATAAAAGTAATCCAATATAATTCTATTGGAGATCTATTCCATGGGGACACGTTATATTAGGATCCTTTGTGAAAGTGATCCCACAGAATTCTATTGGTGATCCATTCTATGGGGACACATTTTATTAGAATCCATTATAAAAGTGATCCCTTAGAATTGTATGGGGACACCTTATATTAGACTCCATTATAAAAGTGATCCAATAGAATTCTGTTGGTGATCCAGTCTATGGGGACACATTGTATTAGGATCCATTATAAAAGTGATCCCTTAGAAATCTATTAGTGATCCATTCTATGGGGACACATTATATTGGGGACACATTCTAGTTCTAGTAATCATACATTATTATAGTGATATCATTATATAAGTTATAAATCCCATTTTTTTCTTTCATTAGTAAATCTCAGGATCATTTCTTCATATGTTTCCTCTGAGATTTTTCCTTTGATTTTCATCTCTTTCTATCTATTTGTAGATCTATTATTCATTTCTATTTCTTCACACAATAAAATCATCAATAGAATAAACTCATTGTAAATGTATCAATAATAAGGAATCAGACCGTCTACACATTATAATCCGATAGATAGATAGATAGATAGATAGATAGATAGATAGATAGATAGATAGATAGATAGATAGATAGATAGATAGATAGATAGATAGATAGATAGATAGATAGATAGATAGATAGATAGATAGATAGATAGATAGATAGATAGATAGATAGATAGATAGATAGATAGATAGATAGATAGATAGATAGATAGATAGATAGATAGATAACATAACCCACCATGTATCTTACCCGGGTGAGGACTCAGGGCTCTGATATGGATTGATGGGGGAGCTATGAAAGTGGATAGAAGTGGGTTGGGGGGGAGGGGCTGTGACTGCGCTAAGTGAGTAAATGACGAGGTCTCTTTAAGGTCTCTGAATTTTGGGACACTAAAATAGTGTGACACATATAGGTTTCCATAGTAATGGGAAATACTTGGGGCCCCAGACAAGGTTATATTATCCAGATTCTTGGCAATGTGACCAATTTGTGTGCTAAACAAACAAAAAAAAAAAAAAGAGAGCACTGATTAGCAGCACTGATTGGCATTAATAGATGGCACTGGAGAGCACTGATTAGCAGTACTGATGGGCACTGATAGGTGGCAATGATGGGCACTACATAGCAGCACTGATGGGCACTGATAGATGGCACTGGAGGGCATTAAGGGGACTGATCTCCCGCTAACAGAAGCCTTGTAATGGCTTTTTACTGGCTACTGATTAGCAGTACTGATGGGCACCGATAGATGGCACTGGAGGGCACTGATTACCAGCACTGAAAGATGGCACTAATTGGCACTGATTAGCAGTACTGATGGGCACTGATAGATGGCACTGGAGGGCACTGATTAGCAGCACTGATAGATGGCACTAATTGGCACTGATTAGCAGTACTGATGGGCACTAATAGATAACACTGGAGGGCACTGATTGGCAGCACTGATGGGCACTGATAGATGGCACTGGAGAAAACTGATTACCAGCACTGGAGGGCACTGATTGGCACAGATAGGTGGCACTAAGGGGCACTGCATAGCAGCACTGATGGGCACTGATAGATGGCACTGGAGGGCATTAAGGGGACCGATGTCCCTCTAACAGAAGCCGGGTAATGGCTTTCTTCTTTTCTCATGCTGCCAGGGTGATGAAATAAAAAGCCGATGACCGCCTCCTGTTTACTCCTGTGATCAGCTGTCATTGGCCCATGTGGTAAAGGACTCGCTGTGATTGGCCCTTTACCCAATCAGTGATCAGCTGGGACGCATGGGCAGCGTGAGAATGGGAGGACGTCCATGTACACCCTCCCGGTATTTTAAGGCAACGCTGTAGCCCACTTTCTGTAGCCGCCTAGTGCGGGCAACAAGTGGTTAAATCTGCCCAACAACAAATTTTCCAAAAAAAAAAGCAAAAAAAAAAGGCAAAAAGCAAATTACGGTGAAAAAAAAAAAAAAAAAAAAAGCAGCAAAAAGCACTGCAGAAACGCTCAAAAGCGAACTGCATAGATGTGGATGGAGCCTCAGGCTCAGTCACACTCATGCGATGCGGGAACCAGCGCCATTCCTATGCGGGTTCCCACATCACACCTGAATCGCCAACACTTCTCACTGACATCTGTGAACCGCTGCGGGTGTCAATGTAAAGTTAATGACACCCCGATCTGTGAACGCCGAGATGGTGCAGGAATCGGATTGCATTCCAGTGCGGACTAAAAAGGGTCCTGCGCCATTTTGGTGTGAATGCGATTTCAGACACACAGTTTGTATTGCTGAATTTGCATCGCACAGACATGGCTGTGATCTGCACAGCAATGATCACACAAGTATGAACCCAGCCTTAGAGAGATTTCCTCTCACTTCCTGTCCTGGTGACAACGGGACAAGGATGGAGGGGAATCTATAACAGGGACACAGACATATAAAATCTGACAGGGGCTCCAATCCTTCCCCTTCCTTACTATACTAAACATAGAATTCTTATTTCAGTCTGTCTTCCTGTTGGAGAGTTCTCCTCATTTCCTGTCTAGATAAATGTTGTCACCGGGACAGGAAGTGAGAAGAAATCTCTCTAATGGAGTCTCGGATAGAAGAAAAACCTGACAGGGGATCTAATCCTCACCCACTCCGCCTAAAAACAGTCTGGGCTCTCTGATCACATTTCTTCTTTCAGTAGTAAATCTCCAGAATACTTCTTCATATATTTCCTCTCAGATTGTTACATTTATTACCATCTCTTTGTAGTATAGATTGTATGGAGGAGGAGGGAGGAGATAGAGGAAGGGGAGGGGCAGAAAAGAGGGGGAGGGGCAGAGAGGATGGAGGAGGCAGAGGAGAGGGGACCTCATCCTATCCCACCACAGTGATTGCACCCCCCCTCTATGTCTGATCATGGTGCCCCCCAAACAGAGGGACCACATGTGGGGGAGGAGCAGAGAGGAAGGGGAGGGGCAGGAGGAGGAGGAGATGGCTGATGTCACACACTGTGATAACCTTCTGCTTAAAAATGACAGAAAAAGTATTATATAAGATGATAGATAGATAGATAGATAGATAGATAGATAGATAGATAGATAGATAGATAGATAGATAGATAGATAGATAGATAGATAGATAGATAGATAGATAGATAGATA
This sequence comes from Pelophylax lessonae, assembly GCF_965119305.1. Lineage (NCBI taxonomy): Eukaryota > Metazoa > Chordata > Amphibia > Anura > Ranidae > Pelophylax > Pelophylax lessonae. The sequence continues at coordinate 671,247,137 of NC_138771.1, forward strand.
GATAGATAGATAGATATCTCACTGACCAATAGGAACATGTTCCTGGTGCTCCACTATTTGGACAGATATTCTACCCAATCACAGCGATCAGTAAGAAATCTCACATTTATTTATAGTAGAAAAACTTGCATGAAGCCACACCCACTTCTATATAATATTGGATGAATATTAAATGAATTCCACTTCTTCGTCTGACATCACCAGACTGTGGGCGGAGTTCTCACATTTCCCGCCTCCCCCCACATATCTTTATACAACCTTCCCATACACATAACCCAGCATGGAGGGGCTCAGTGAAGGTGGTGGTGAAGGTGTGGAGGTGTCGGATCGGGTCACACAGATCATAAAAGGAGATCCGCCCGGCCTCATAATCCAGATCTATCCTGACTCTGTTACTGGAGAGATTGGTGGGTAAGGGGGTCTCTTTACTGTCATGTATCACCCAATACTGATTATTATACCACACCAATCCCCAGGACTTCTTATTCCTTCCAATCCCTGCCTCCCCCCCTCTCCTGTCTATACTGGGGTAACACATCCCGACTCTCCAGATCTCTGACCCCCCGACATCCACATCCCAGTAATGTCTCCCTGAGGAGAAACTCTGACTGCTCATCACCTGAGGACAATACTGGAATCTCTCTGGTGTTTCTGGGTGATTCTGGTTCCTATCTGACCTGGATACAGTTTTCCTGTCATCTGATATCTGTAGATAATTATTAGCTGTGTTTCCATCCAGTAATATGTCTGCAGCTCCCTGTATATAGAAGTATACATTTACCTCTCTTATTATATCAGATAAACCTGTGTGTAAGACCCCCGCCACACCCAGACCCCCTCCATCATGGAGGAGTTCCTCATGTCTCTCTCTGTCCTCATTATCTCCATCCTCAGTATCACACAAGTCACCTGTGTCTGATTCCTGTAAGACAGTCAGTGGATCCGTCATGTTACACAGCTCCTCAATGTCCACCATCTTCCTGGACAGCTCCTCCTTCTTTATTTCCAGATCCCGGATGGAGATGGAGATCCGCTCTGCCCGCCCGGAGATCTCCCTCAGGGCTCTCTTCTCCAGGTCTTCCAGACGTCTCCTGAGATCTCTAAACAGGACAGTGACTCTCTCGGTGTCTCCAGCTGCTTCTTCTTCTACTTTCCTCCTGTGCTCCTCCAGACTCTGGACTCTTTCCTCCGTCTCCTCTCTCTTTGTCAGAAGTTTCTGCAGAACATTCCTCAGTGTCTTCTTCTTCTTCTCAGAAGCCTCATCCAGTGACTCCATCTCATGTCCTTTATGTCCTCCAATCAGACAGCAGGACACACAGATAAAGGTGTTATCTTTAATGCAGAAATACTTCAACACTTCCTTATGGACGGAGCATTTCCTGCTCTCCATGGACAAGGTGGGGTCACATAAGATGTGTTCTGGGGACTTTTTGTGGACTCTCAGGTGTTTATCACACAAAGATACCTCACAGTGTAGACAGGATCTAACAGCAGGCACAGGAGAGTCCACACAGTAAGTACAGAAGACCCCGGACTCCTCCTGATGTGGCTGAGCAGACAGGAAAGTCTCTGCTATGTTACGCAGTGTTGTATTCGTCTGCAGTGCAGGACGATCCGGAAACTTCTCTCTGCATTCAGGACAGGAATATCCTCCAGACCCCTCCTGTGTATCCAGCACACCATCAATACAGACCCGGCAGAAGTTGTGTCCACATCTCAGGGTTACAGGATCTGTATAAATGTTCAGACAGACGGAACATTCCAGCTCAGCTCTCAGATCTGCAGACGCCATCGCTGACAGCAGAAGAGAAACGAAACTGAAAGTCTCTGACACCGGAGAGGAATGCAGTGGGGGAGGGGTGACCTCCTCCTACACAGGGTGAGGCTGGATGAGTAATATAGGACACGGAGATCAGAGAACAGATGGAAGAAGATTATTTTTCAGTATAGACGGGAAGTTTGGATCTTTTATGTGAATCGGTTCAGTTGGAACTACTCATTGAAATGAACGGATTCATGAATGGATTCTTCGGTTCTCTTGCTGAGTCGGCTGACAAGTAAGAGACCCGAAACTCCGGATCTGACTCCACCTTATTATAGGATGTGATCAGAAGACTGCGATTCACAGAAGGTTGGCAAATCCTTGCTAAGTAAAAAGAAAATAAAATAAAAAAGTGATCATAAAAACTAAAAGGATCCCCACTAACCCCGATATCTGCATGTGAATAAGCGTGCGTAGGGCGTGCACGTGTACATAAGCGATGATTGCGTCACATGTTAGGTGTCGCCACTGTTGGTAGCTGAGACCCCTGGTCCCAATGATAGTCCCGTGCTATCTATAACTTCTTTGCTCGTTTTGTGTCTGGCAGGCCTGGGAGGCTGGTTTCTGGAAATAACACAGACGGAGACAGATGTATAGTGAAACCAAGCTCTCAGTTTATTATAGGCTCGTTGCGGCTTATATAGTAAAGATAAAGGCATATAACATAGGTATAGGGCACTTGTTACGTTCTTATTGGTTAAACAGCTTAAGGAGACAAAAGGTCACCTTGGGGAATAATACCATATAGGACATATATCGTGTGACTAGAATCACCTGACACAGCCTTATCGCGAACTGCAGAAACTTTCCATGGTACGTAGACACTTTTCATATCTTGTGTAACTAAGGTCACATACACACACAAACACACAGCTTATAAGACATTAATGCATACAAAATGGGGTAGGGACATACAAAATGGAGGACACATAGAATTTGATATCTCCCCATCTCCCACAATCCCCTCTTAAAATCATTAACCCTTAATTGATTTTCCCTTGTCACCCTGTATATCATTGGAATATATAATTCTTAGGGATATTATCAGGGGTCCTAAACCTCCTAGGAATATAGTACCACGATTGGCAGATTAATTTTCTATATCCCTGCTGCTTGAAAGACCAGATCATATATCATCCTTTAAACAATAAGGTTCTTTTTTTCTTTCTGTTTATACCTCTTAATGTACTCAGTATATTCTTTAGGGTTATTAGTCGAGGGGGTCTGGTAGCCTGGGACTTGGTGGGATAGCATAGAGACATTTTTCACTTTTGGTCGGGAAACTCTAGCAATAATACACATTACGAGTTTGAAGCATGCATATAGGAATAATAAAAAAAGCAAAACCATTACAACAGTCATAGCGATATTTTTCAACCATGAGGATATTCCTCCAAATTCAAAATTCCCACTACTAAAAGGACTCCATGTCTTAGCAATATTCCTAGCTTCCTGTTGCAACTTGTCTACTTCTTTCCGGTGCTGTGCAATAATATCATAATAATCGGGTATCTCAACAGATGTATTGTGTATCCATGTGCAACATTCATAATCCTCCGTAACTTCACATAACCCAGTAAGAGCAGCACTCATGCTTTCTATGGCTAGGTCATGGAGCTCAAGTTGTTTCTTAATTGCCCTCACTTCTATATTTAATTTGGTAATGTCCCCTGAGTTCTTATCTAGGATGTCATCGAGAATTTTAGAGTAATTATTCAACCTTTTCATCATGTCTATTCCCCATCCGGTCCATGAGGGGAACCAGGCCCATACCATATCCTTTTCAAGGAATAATTCCCTTTTATTGCGGTGTTTGAGGGGGTACCTAGGATACATACTAGCTTCGAGGAGATGTCCTCCTTTGTTGTCTCCCACTACACCCATGATGGGAACTAGGGATGCGAGGTAACACCACCCTTGGGGTTCAATGGGGATCCAAGGGTGACAAATCTTTCCACAACAAATATAAGTACTGTTTCCCAAAGCTAGGGGACGTTTGTGAAGTAGTGCCATTAATTGATCATCATAACTGGACCAAGCTAAATTTGACAACAACTGTCCTATTGGGGAAGAGGAAGTGGAACTGGAGTTAAGAAAGTTCATTAGAGTGGCGTTTAGGGCTGGTTCTGAGGTGTGCCAGAAGGAGCTGTCCATCGAGGTCATTGAGAAATTAATCTTAGTTTGCCGGCACACTTCAGCTCCCTTGGTGGAGTTTCCCAACCTAAAACACCAGTCTGGGGAATGACTCCTACCAATAATTTGGAAAGTGAGGGTATCATTTGAGAGTGTTCTCGTGACATTGGTGAGGACAACAGGAGGTGTACCATTTAGGAAAGGGGTGAAGTTTAAAGGTATCGCTATTAGGGGGATTCTAGCGGTGCTAGGATGGAGTTTACTACATATCCAACATTTTTCATATCCGGACTTCTGGGCATAGGCATATTTAAATTGCAACAATGACATTTTATCTGTAAGATTTTTTTAGCTTTCATCTCTCTTTTGTCTGTTATGTGCATTACTCTGTGTTGGGGTGTTGGAAGCTCTGCAAATGGCCTGTAGCCCTACCAGGTCTTCTGGATGATAAATACAGTTAGTGGTAACCCATACTACAGAGAAGACTGAAAATGATACGAGTCCTATAAGTAGCCGAAGTTTTCCAGAATCTGGTGCTATTAGGAATGTCATTTTTCTACAGGGTCAGGGCCGCCTGCCTCTGAAAAACCCCCTTTTCTTGACTATCCTGTTCGAGGTCAGAGTCGTCCACTCCCGTTAGTACCTCTCTTGCTTCTGGACCTTCCTGTTCAAGGTCAGGGCCGTCCGCCCCCGTTAGTACCTCTCTTGGGTCTGGATCTGGACTTGCTTCTGGGGGTGGAGCCTCCTTCACCAATTTTACTCGAGTAGCGTGGATCCAGGCTTGTTGGTTCTCCACAAGGACAGCGATTCTGGTCACTGCGACTACCTTTATCTTTTGGTCCAAAACGAAATCCGGCCTTGGTCTTGTGATGCTACTTCATCTCCTTCCTTCAAGTGATGGGTTGATACCTGTGAAAAGAAAAGAAAGGTGCGAGCAACTTTTTCGTTCCACTTGATTCAAAATTCCAATTACTTTTTCTCAACTCGTCTTTGATTGTCCTATTTATCCTTTCCACTGTACCTGAACTCTGTGGATGACAATCTATTTTCAGGATTTTAACTAGTTCCTGGCATTCTTTTTAATATTAAAGCTGCACCATTATTAGAACTAATTCAAAGCAGGCATCCCCATCCAGGAATAATCTCCTGACTGAGAATGCGTGCCACCGTGTGGGCATCTCCCTTTTGTGGCCCTAAAAGCTTCCACTCATCTGCTAAACATGTCCACTATTAACTCTTGTATTTACCCTGTATTGGGCTTATGTGTGAAATCTATTTCTAGATGTTCATGTTTGGCCTTATGTGTTTGTTTGTGTTGTTCCTAATACAGGTGATGCACCTAGCAACATATGCTCTCACTAATTTAGGCCTGTAAATGCAAAAAAAACTTCAGTAATACTTCATATGTTCTTTCCCACCCCTGTGTCCTATTCCATCATACTAGGCAATAGACAGCGGGGCGCTAGCTGCGGGGATACCATCTACCCTCTTTTAGAAAAAGGCCATTCTCAACTTTTTCTAAACCATCACCTAATTCCTTAAACCTGTTCTGTAGCATGCCTTTGTAGCTCTAATAATGTGTGATCTTTTGGCCTGACTTTCAGCTCCACAACCAGGAACCATCTACAAAAACATCCTCTGCTCCCTCTATGGCTGTCTAGATATATTATGTCTATACAATCATGTTGTTGTGTAACACACCCTTTAATCCCAGTACCCATTTAAAACTGGGGCCTACCTAGGGCAAAAGATGTGGCCATCCCTATTACCATCTCACAAGATGCTATGTTTGGAGTCACCTCAGGCATGCCTTAGACCTGGACTGCGACCATCTTTGGACAAAAACTATAGGGCAAAGTCCACCACCATACTCCTGGGCAAGTACACCTGTCATGGTCTTACAATTGTCCCTTGCATTAACACAAAACATTTTTCCATAATTTGGGAGGCCCAGTGCAGGCGCTACAACCATAGCATTTTTCAGATACATAAACGCATTCAACATTACTTGTGACATTTCTGGACCTGTGGCTTGTCTCAAAATGTTGTCGTAAAATAGGAGCAGTCGGATCCATTACAATCAATGATCCTGGTTTGTGGGCGGGCAAGACCCACTGTGGGCTGGCAAGACCCACGTGACTGACTCTCCTTTTCCCCCTCTGTGAGAACCAAACCAAGGTAAACAACACTTTCCTGACACCATTGTCATTATTCCTGCGACACTTTGTGTCCACATACATGTACATTTCTCAATGAACTCACTCGCTCTGACTGGCCTCCACAGAGTGACTACATATGTTATCCACATATTGTAGCGGGACTGACCCATGAGCAGGTGTCCATCCCCTCTTGCGTGGTCTGGAGAACTATAGAGCAGACAACTAAAACTGTCTATTTAGCCCTGAGGCACTTCTACACCAGGTCAGTTACCTGGACTGATTAACAAAACAAGAAACAAAGATGGCTGTGTCTCCTCGTCCACTAGGACGGTAAAAAAAACGCATTACTTCAACCAATCACTGTAAAGTGGGTAGCATCGGATGGTATGGCTATCAGTAGAGATGGCACATCAGATACCACTTGCATACTACATACTTCAGTCAGATAAAACTAAAACTTTTTGGCTCTGTGCCAATCTTACTAAAAAAACTTTATTTTTTTTTTCTTCTGCCAATCTAACAAAAACCTGTCCAGAGGTTCCCCTCCCTCAATAGAGGACTCCCCTAAAATATCACCCAAAAACTGAAATCAGATAAAAAGTTAATCTGATTTGAAACTTTTGGCTCGGTGCCAATAGGGTCCAATGGTCACACTAATTGCGGTAACCCTTTCTGTCCCAAAATAAATTCCATAACTTATAACAGGAATGAAAATATTTAAGTTTGAACCCTTTCTTGGCAAGTAGCCAATTTTCAAAATTTTGCACCAGAGCTCCCTTTTACGTTTAGGGACACAAGGGACCCATTTGTAAAATGTAATTTCTCATTATCTATAATTCTATAAAAAATAACCTCAAAATATCTTGCCGACTACGGCGAACTATGTTTTGCCTGATAAAAACTGTATTTGTTCACTATTATTACTCTTCCCAGAGGTTCCTATGCTTTATGCACAAATGTATAAATGGCAAAACTCCAAAAATTCCATAAAAAGATAATTGCATATGTTTGGCAATGCTGGTGGCCGTGAGAAAACCAGGTGCTGCTGTACTGTCTAATGTTTGCCTGACTCCATACATTTTTAAACCTTGATTAAATCTCCAGGACAGTTTCACCTTCTGCTTACAAGCAATTGGACTTTACTCTTAAAAGCCCTAGTTAACTCTTTATTATTCTTATTACTTTTCAGCCTTCTAGTCTTTTCAACTGTTTTATTATTCTACAAGGGGGCATAGGTTAACCATTTTTCATCTCCCCTTATTCCATATACGCCTGATCCCATTGTGGATCAGGCCCATAATAGGGCCACACTGTTGTATCTAAAAGGCATAGTCCTTTGACCATATCCATATGGAATGTGTCATTAGCGCCCTCTCGTGGGAAAGGACTGGAACTTTTCATTGTTTCAGTCCACTCTGCTTATTTTATCTATCCATGGGTTGATTAAATAGTAGTCAGTGCCGCAGACTCGCGCCACATATTCCTTACAGTTTTCTCCTGCTTGGGGAGGTGGGGGTGGCTTGCTGCCTCCGTGACCCATTGCTGCAGACAACGGGGTTCACGGACCGAGCGCTTATTAGACTAAATCAATCTAATTCTAAGTTCCCTGTCTATTTATAACTGGCAATTTTATTTATTATAAAAGATTGTTGTCTGCGTCTGGTAAATATTTTTTAAGTTGTCTATATGTTACCCCTACTAGGTCAAAATCTATCTGTCCGTGAAAGTTGACTCTATGATGCACAATTTTTTTTTACATTCAGGGTTACTAGAAACAAACTGACTTCCTAAAAATCTTTTTCTCTTCAGTGGCAAAATACAGACTAATTTAGCAGAGTCTAAGTTATGGTGAGTTATATCAAAATCTAAACAATGGGTGCAGATTGGACAGGGCATCTGCTACAATCTATCACAGAGTCATGGAACGTTCACAGTGCTCGACTGCCACCCAGGTTGCCCTGTGTGCGTCTTCCCAAAACGTGAACTAGTCACAGTGTATTTCAGCCGTGCTGACAATACGGAGCGTTTTCGAATGCAGCGTGACTACTCTGGCATTCTCATCAGAGAAAGAACATTCAGTAAATGACTCAGGTCTGTTCACTTACCACCCAGACTCATTGAATCATACAAACAGATTATCTTATACTTCTATGCGACAGAGAAGGAAAGCTTAAAGATTTTTCAGACACAAAACGAGCAATTTTCTAACACTTCTTAAGTCTCCCTGAGACTAAATATTTCCCTGAAATATTTCAATTATAGGTATGTTGCGTGTGTTCCCGGAACACACCAACCCCTGTGGTTCAATTGGATATGAGTTTAATCAGGGTCCCCCGGAGCCTCACTACAATCGGTTACATAGAAAAGGATTTTTCTACTTACCGAGTGAGTGGGTGTCCGCGGGGAGTGACTCTCATATCCCGGACATAGCCCCCAAAACTGTTGGTAGCTGAGACCCCTGGTCCCAATGATAGTCCCGTGCTATCTATAACTTCTTTGCTCGTTTTGTGTCTGGCAGGCCTGGGAGGCTGGTTTCTGGAAATAACACAGACGGAGACAGATGTATAGTGAAACCAAGCTCTCAGTTTATTATAGGCTCGTTGCGGCTTATATAGTAAAGATAAAGGCATATAACATAGGTATAGGGCACTTGTTACGTTCTTATTGGTTAAACAGCTTAAGGAGACAAAAGGTCACCTTGGGGAATAATACCATATAGGACATATATCGTGTGACTAGAATCACCTGACACAGCCTTATCGCGAACTGCAGAAACTTTCCATGGTACGTAGACACTTTTCATATCTTGTGTAACTAAGGTCACATACACACACAAACACACAGCTTATAAGACATTAATGCATACAAAATGGGGTAGGGACATACAAAATGGAGGACACATAGAATTTGATATCTCCCCATCTCCCACAGCCACAAACGTCAGAGTGAGAGCGACAATTCTAGAAATATAATTCATTGTTAATTCTAAACTGATGTCCTGTACTGGATTTCAAATCATCACCTATGGAGTATTTAACCCTTTCCTTCCTTTTTAATCAGTATGATTGGGGTTGCAATCAATTGGATGCTCTGTGTGATAACTATCGCAGTGTCCTATAATGGTTTCTTTACTGTTTAATTAACAAAAAAAAACAATAACTCGCTTTTTAAGGGCCAATTCACGCCACATGCAGTCCAGTGTGTTTGTTTCTGCATTAAAAATGCATGGAAAGTAGGCTATATGGTTTTCAGCGGCATAGTTCACACCAGGGCGTTCCAGTTCCAGAAAAAAAAAGTAGAACATGCTGAATTTTCCAGAACTTGATCACTTTTAAACACATCAAAGATGCACTGGAACGCACCTAAACCCACCAAAAAACGCACTGAAACGCACATGTCCTTATTTAAGGTTAAGAAAAAAGAGGGGGCAAAAAAAAAGGAACTGGACTGCGTTTCTATGGTGTGAACTAATAGGCTGTCTGTACCTTATCACTGCTGCTACCTGATCATTCATTTACTGTATTGTTCTACTGGTGGTGACTCGTGATTCTTTGGTTCTTTCAGTGTACTGTGTTCTAACTGAGGCTCATGATTCTGTGACTCAGTAACTGTTCAGGAGACTCATATGATTCTGTGACTCGGAGCCTAATTCACTAATCTCACAGCCTAGCTCCTCAGCTTCCAAGCCACTTTTCTGATGTGCTAGGGTTTTCATGTTGGTGATCAAGGCCAGTTCTGGCCTTGTGCCTCCAAAAATATCCACTTGCCACAAATGAAGACGAGTGGAGATCATGAAGGTGTGTTTCTACCAGCTTCAACCGCAAGCAGTACCACTCCTGTAAAATGACATCAATGGATAAGCCATTTCATCATGACAATCACATCTTACTGCACGCTAGCTTGAGTTTTTCTTTCAGTCTTTTCTAGATCAGGAGTGAAGCTACACATTTTGGCACAACTTACACAAACTATAAAACATTTACGCTAAGATATGAATACACACCTGTGACGCAAGACAGCCCATCACCACAGGCTTCCCAGGTTACATGCCATGATTCCCATCAAAGATGTTAATATTCTGAAAAATACATACACCCAGTGGCGGCTGGTGCTCCATGGGCTGGGGGGGGCAGACCGACCACACCATACCCCCCCAGACCACACCAGGCCGCAAAACCATAACCCCCCCCCCCCAGACCATAGGGAGAGAGGAGAGCCAAGACAGACAGACAGGACAGAAAGACAGACAGGATCCCCCCCTCACTCACCCTGCCTGGATGCAGCAGCAGGTGGCGGCAGAAGCTTCAGCTTCTTTCTTCCCCGTCTTCTGCGTCTCCTCCCTCCTCCACCATGCCCAATGGCATGGATTCTCCTTTCGGCCAATCGGGAAACGTGTCTCAAAACCCGTTTCCTGTTTGGCCAGGAGGAGGATCCATGTGACAATAGTGAATTTTCATTCGCTATTGTCACACAACTGGGTCGGGCTGGGGGTGCACTGCTCTGCATCCCGAGCCCACCCTTTTTTGTAGCCTGTGAGAGCCTCTGGCTCTAATCACATGGCTAAAAAAAAAAAAAAAGCCCCATTGAACTCCATACTTCCGGCGCCCCGCATGTAGATTAGCGGGCCAGACGCATAGATAGAGGGGGCGGTGCCCCTGCGCCCCGTATGACCAGCCGCCCCTGCATACACCAGAAGATACCTAGCAGGCTTTCATGTTTATAATAACTAAAAAGGGGGCACAGGCGCCAGTAAACACCTGCCAGGTGTTCTCATCTCTCTCCACTATTTCAAATATGAACACATTTTGGATTGGAGGTTAGTGTTATTGGTCAAGTAAACAGTGTTGGAATGTTGACTATGTTATACCTTAAGGGTTCCACATGTACTGTCACTTTAAGGCTGGCTCCACCCAGGAGTGATGACAAGGGTCGAGGGGTAGAGCAGCCATCTCAGAGCACATGTAATAGAAGCACAAGAGATATATGCCTGTCCTGAGATGCATGTTGGAGTGTACAGTGAGTACTGAATAAGCATCCGTTCTTCCAGACCAGAGTCTTGTGTCTCTCACACCACAGAGAATATAACAGTGGTGACGAGGATGGGATATACAAAGTTACTGTTAGTCTGAGAGAGAGTCAAAGACATTGTGGATTGTTACCTGGATAAAAACACTCACAGAGCCCAGCAGGAAAATGTCACTGATCGGGACATTAAGTGAATTTGATGAACAGACATCCTGGAGTTCCTGGGCTGAGAGACTGGAACAGTATTTTGGTGCAAATGCCATCCCAGGCAACTGGCAAGTAGCAGTATTTCTGACAGTGATTGGTGCTAGGACATATGACACTCTTAGGGATCTCCTTTTCCCTGTAAAACCAGCAACTAAGACATTGGCAGAGCTTCTGACACTGTTAGAGGATCACTTCCAG
>NC_138771.1:671261180-671557434 GCF_965119305.1 Pelophylax lessonae
TTTAATTTTTTTGTCACAGGTGTTTGAAAAATTACAAAAAAAAAAAATGTTTTTCATTGCACAAAGTTGTCATTTGAAATGATATATTGCTCACGCATGCTATGGGTATATGTGTAATTACACCCCAAAATATATTCTGCTGATTATAATTTGAGGGGGGTTTGTGCTATCTTGGCATTTCATGTCCTTCAAAACTGTGATAGGTAGTGAGGAGTGAAATCAACAATTTATGTCCTTAGAAAGCCTGAAGGCGGTGATTAAATTTCGGGGTCCTGTACGCGGCTCGACTGCCAAAAAGTCTCACACATGGGGTATCCCCATACTCAGGAGAAGCAGCAGAATGTATTTTGGGGTGTCATTTCACATATACCCATGGCATGTGTGAGCAATATATCATTTAGTGACAACTTTGTGTAAAAAAACAAAAACAAAAAAATAATAATAATTTTCCTGAAACTTGTGGCAAAATATAAAATATTCCATGGACTCACCATGCCTCTCAGCAAATAGCTTGGAGTGTATACTTTGCAAAATAGGGTCATTTGGGGGGGTTTGTTCTATATTGAAATTTCAGGGCCTCCGAAACTCTGACAGGTAGTGCGGAAGTAAAATAAGCAAATTACGACATTAGAAAACCTGAAGGTGGTGATTTATTTTGGGGTCCCGTAAACAGATAGGCTCCCCAAAAAGTCTCACACATGTGGTATCCCTGTACTCAGGAGAAGCAGCAGAATGTATTTTGGGGTGTCATTTCACATATACCCGTGGCATGCGTGAGCAATATAGTTTAGTTTAGTTCATTTAGTGACAACTTTGTGTAGAAAAAAACCCCAAAAAAAACAAATTGTCATTTTCCTGAAACTTAGGGCAAAATATAAAATACTCCATGTACTCAATATGCCTCTCAGCAAATAGCTTTGGGTGTCTACTTTCCAAAAAGGGGTCATTTGGGGGGTGTTTGAACTGTCCTGGCATTTTATGCTCAATCTTATCCACACATCACCCACTCTTTTAACCACTTGAAGACCAAGCCTTTTCTGTGACTTTTTGTTTACATGTGTAGCACTGACTCCCGAAAGGGCTGCTGGTTTGATCTGGGCCTGCACTCTACCAATAAGCCCCACTAACTTGGCTCAATCCCCTTGGCACAGCTGTGATGCAATGCAATACAACACAATGTAAGATAGTACAAAATACCTGTATTGTCACTCCAGGATAAGACAACATCACAATGGATTTCAATATAAACAATCAACAAGAAACAGTATATATATATATATATATATATATATATATATATATATATATATATATATATATATATATATATATATGTCTATACCTGGGAGCTCCCCCTACTTTATAAGCTATGTGTGAGATCTCACTTTTTGGAGTACTTAGTCCTGGATCTTCTTTTCTTCGCTAGCTAAAGTGGCTCCTTGTGATTTGTAATCCACAGTCTTGGTGAATTAAATTGAAGTGAAAATGCTTCTGGTGTAGCTGTAACAACTATTTTAACATTTCTTGAGACATCAAGGTAAATAGGCCCCAAACCTTCTCAGTATCAGTTGCTCTGCTCCTTCGTGGAACTATAATTTCCAGTGAGGCCTGTATATGAGTCTAACTGCATGTGAGATTTAACAAACTGTGGGCCATGACCCGCTCACCCACTGGATAGAGGCTCCGTGTGGTGACTTCTGTCCGGTGACTGAAACTTGCTTCTCCGTCAGCTGGACCAATCGCTCCATTCAGCCCCACTGGGTGGATCCCGTCCTCCGATGCTCGGATGAGTGTCTCTGGGTCTCTGCAATCTGGCCACCGTCTCCCCACAGGTCCTCTCAGGCAGGCCACACGATTCTAAGAGACCTAAAATGGCTGCTCCAGCCCCTTTTATCCCCTACCCAGCATGCCCTGCACAAGAAGGTGTTCATGGGTAGGTCACCAAAACCAAACAGTCACTTCCTGTCTCTTTCAGAAAAAATAAAAAATATCTGCATTACCAGTATTTGGTCACTAGATGGCTCCAACTACTCAAACATAGCAATGTCCATCGACGTTCTATTAAAGTATACAGACACACAGAATATCAGCGCTACACACTCCCCCTACTTTATCTCTTTGGTCCTCCAAAGAGGTTCAAATTGCTAGCTCTATCTTGTATTTTAGCCTCTATACGGTCATACAATACAGACAGAGGAGCTTCCCACCAGTTGTCATATGATGGGAAGCTATCCTGTGCACTCACAGCTGAAACTACCGTGTCTGGTACAGATGTGCCAAGGGGTGAGGTGGGGCTGTCCTTTACTGAATCAAAAGTAGAAGGACCAGGCAGTTCAAGGTTTCTTTTGCTGACAAACTGAGATGCTTCAGAGCATTCACCCAATGTATCATAAGTTAGTCTGCGTGGTGGGCGAATGTCTCTCTTTGCGCTTTCGGAGTGTCCATTCCTTTTTGACAAATGTCATCATCCCTCCTCTCAGTGACTAAAGATGGAGAGTAAATAAGAGTACTGGGCTCTTTTGCAGGATGAGTTGCCGTCACAAATTCTGGGGCCTCTGCCCTGAGAGTTCCATTATTATCCTCCGCTACATCTGAAGAGATATCAGCATCTGTTTCTGAAGCTTCCGGAGGCCACAGCCGACTCATCTCCACTTCCTCATCTTCCTCTGTAGAGGGTGCAAGCTGAGACCTGGTTATTGACCTACACACATCAGTGGATGTGGATGGGGATACCCCCTCTGTGCTTATCATGACTGCCTCTGCGCGAGGTAAAAGGTGATTCCGATGCCAGGTTTTTACTGGCCCAGTGTTTCCTTCTGGCTTGATTTCATACACTGGGAGCCCTGGTAGCTTCCTACACACAACGTAAGGCTGTGATCTCAAATGATCCGAAAACGTATGCTTGCCCGGAATGCCTAGATTTTTTTAGCAGAACCCGGTCACCTGGTTGAAGATCCTGAATTCTTACTTTCAGGTCGAAGTTCCTCTTGTTCCTGTTCTCTCTGGAGTTCGAGGTGGCTTGAGCCTGCTCGTAAGCTATCTTCAGGTTCCTCCGCAGCCTGTCCACATACCCTCTATGGGAGGTCTCTGATGTGTGATCCAAGGAGGAACCAAAATCCAGGTCCACTGGTAATCGGTCTTCACGGCCGAACATTAATCTGTAAGGGGAATACCCAGTGGCGTCACTTTTGGTACTGTTGTAGGCATGAACCAGTGCAGTAATGTGTCTACTCCAATGGGGTTTCTGTTCTGCAGTCAACGTCCCCAACATATTCAGGAGAGTCCTGTTGAACCTTTCCGGTTGAGGGTCTCCTTGTGGGTGATAAGGAGTAGTCCTGGACTTTTGTATGCCTAGTAGGGATGATCGAACGGTTCGGGTCCACCATCGGTTCGGCCCGAACATTGGGTGTTTGAGGTTCGGCCGAATTTAGAACTTTTTGTCCAAAAAGTTCGGAATTCGGCAACCAGAACTGACCAAAATGCAATGGGACAGGAAATGGGCTTTAAAAGCCTGTGATTGGACCAGAACCATTAGCAAAAGCCAATTGAGGGGGCAGAAGAATGCTAGGAATGTGATTGGAGTGACTAGGGGGTCCCTAGACCAATCATTAGTGAATACGCCCCCCAGTATATAAGATAGCCCCCGCCAAATTCCTAGCATTGTTATACAGGACATGGAAGAGAGTGGAAGCAGTTCTGTTAATTTTACTTTAAAAGTTTCATTTAGCATTCATTAGTGTGAGGAAAGGGATATCTAGTGTAGTTAGAGTGCTCCTTTACACTTTAGTTAGCTTAAAAAATTTAGTTTCTGTAGGGAAAGTGTTAAGTGTCAGGGTGACCGTAATGTAGTGTAGGGTGAACTGACACTGACTGCTATGGCAGGGTGACCGAACCCTTCCATATCAGGGTGACCGCAATAGAGAAAAGCTAGTTTCTCTTAGGTGACTTTCGCTTCAGGGATATGGCTTCTCACCCGCCAGCATTTTTGGCTGCAGGCGTTGCTAGTGCTTTTTTGAGCACATGTTTGGAGTCAGAAATGACATCTGAACATGTGTATAGGGGGTATATATACACACCCATGTCTGTATATATACACCTGCACATATACAGGTGTGAAAGGAGCAGAAAAAACTACTTGCGCTAATGAAATAATTAACACCAATATATTTCTGCTCCTATCACACCTATATATGTCTAGGTGTGTATATACATATAACTATGTGTGTATATACACCACTATACACAAGTTCAGATGTTTTGCCTGCCTCCAAAGAACCCAAATAAATGCCCAAAAAACGCTAGCGTCAAAAAAAAAAACGCCCAGGTGTGTTGTTGCAGGCATTTTTTGGGGGTTTTTGGAGGCAGGCAAATCATCTGAACTTGTGTATAGTGTACCTGTGAAGTTTCAGCTCTGTAGCATGTCCAGAACCAGAAAAAAAAAAGATTGTTTGTATTAGAACACTTTCAGCACAGGTAGTTGGCTTCTCGCTTTTCATACCTTGCCGGTTTAATAGCAAGCGTTTTTTTGGGGCATTTTTTGGGATCTTTTGAGGCAGGAAAAACATATGAACTTGTGTATAGTGGTATATATACCACTATACACAAGTTCAGATGTTTTGCCTGCCTCCAAAGAACACAAAAAACTGCCTAAAAAAAAACGCTAGCGCCAAAAAAAAACGCCCAGGTGTGTTGTTGCAGGCATTTTTTGGGGGTTTTTGGAGGCAGGCAAAACATCTGAACTTGTGTATAGTGGTGTATATACACACATACTTATATGTATATACACACCTAGCCATATATAGGTGTGATAGTAGCAGAAATATATTAGTGTAAATGATTTAATTAGCGCAAGCATATATTTCTGCTACTATCACACCTATATATGTCTAGGTGTATATATACATATAAGTATGTGTGTATATACACCACTATACACAAGTTCAGATGTTTTGCCTGCCTCAAAAGAACCCAAAAAAATGCCCAAAAAAACTCTAGCGCCAAAAAAAAAAAATGCCAAGGTGTGTTGTTGCAGGCATTTTTTGGGGGTTTTTGGAGGCAGGCAAAACATCTGAACTTGTGCAGAGTACCACTATACACAAGTTCAGATGTTTTTCCTGACTCCAAAGAACCCAAAAAAAGCCTGCTATTAAACCGGCAAGGTGCTGTGAAAAGCGAGAAGCCATACTCCAGATCTATAATTGCACTAATACAAACAATCTTTTTTTTCTGGTTCTGGACATACTACAGAGTTGAAACTTCACAGATACACTTTTTAGACCCCCCAGATACTAAATCAAAATCAAAAAATCTTTTTTTTTTTTTTTTTTTTTTTAATTTTTTCAATAGTTGGCTTTTTTATCAAAAATGACAATTTTTAAGAACTTTTTTTTTGTGATTAATAGTTAATGGGGCATGACCCAGAACCCTAGGCACTTTTAAGGGGCATTTATTGGGTTTTAGGGCTTAAAAATTGTGTTTTTTGATTACCGAAGTTCGGGTCCCATTGATTTCAATGGGGTTCTGAAATCCGGGCCGAACTTTCGGGAAGTTCGGATGTTCTGGCCGAACCAAACTTTTCAAAAGTTCGATCATCCCTAATGTCTAGTAGATCCATCAGTCTCTTTATCAATTTGCTCTCAAAGTCCCTTCCTTGGTCCGAATGTATCAGTTTAGGTAAGCCATAATGGACAAAGAATTTCTCCACGAGAGTCTTTGCTACCGTGGTTGCTTGCTGGTCTCTAGTAGGAAATGCTTGGACATAACAGATAAAGTGATCTGTTACCACCAAGATGTCCCCCTGCCCACTCAAATCGGATTCCAAACAAAGAAAGTCTATGCAGACCAGGTCCATTGGTCCCTGGCTCTCCAAATGGCCCATTGGGGCAGCCCTCTGGGGCAATGTCTTTCGTTGTATGCACCTGAGGCAGGAATGACAGTAACTCTCCACTTCTTTCCTCATGTGAGGCCAGTAGAACCTGTCCCTTACTAGTTGGAGAGTCCTCTCGGCTCCCAAATGACCATGGTGATCGTGTAAAGCAATCAGTACCCTCTCTCTGTGTTTCCCCGGCAGGAGCAGCTGCCACTTCGCTTCTGGACCATCAGAGGGGCCCCTTCGGTAGACCACCCCTTGGTGCAACTGCAACCGATCCCATTCTTTCAGTAACAGCCGGGCTTCCTTCTTGGGGCTCTTCCGCAGCACATCAGACTGTTGATGTTCCAACGCCTTCAGCATCAGCCCACACAGTGGATCTTCCTCCTGATCTCTCCTGAGATCCTTTCTGGATAGCTTGGGGAGACCCTCCTGTACAACCTGGGAGACGTTGCAATAGCACCTGGGTACTCCCGCTGAGGATACTCCTACTTCTTTCGGCTCTGGCCCCACTCTTCCTGTATTGACTTGTCCCTTTCCAAAGGGCCCTTACTCCTTCTGGAGTAAGTTGAGTCCAGTCTTCTGAGGGATTTCTGGGGTCATGAGGCCTTCTTAACAGAGCATCCGCATCTCGGTTACCAACCCCTGGTCTGTACTTCAGGCTGAAGGTAAATGCCGAGAGAGCAGCTAACCACCTGTGACCGGTGGCGTCCAGCTTCGCAGTGGTGAGCAGATATGTGAGGGGGTTGTTGTCCATTTTAACCACAAATTCAGCACCGTAAAGGTAGTCCTTCAACTTGTCTACCACTGCCCACTTCAGAGCCAGAAATTCAAGCTTGTGAGTCGGATAGTTTCTTTCGGCAGGAGTCAAACTTCTGCTCACATAAGCGATCGGCCGAAGATGCCCTTCATGCTCTTGATAGAGCACTCCTCCCAGTCCTACACGGCTGGCATCCACATGCAACTCGGATGGTTTGGCAGGGTCTGCATAGGCGAATACCGGGGCAGTGGTAAGGCTCCACTTCAATTGTCTGAACGCTTCCTCGCATTCTGGAGTCCACTGGTCCTGGATGGACTCTTTCTTCCTTCTGGACCCTTCTTTTGGCTTCCTTGCTCTGGGCTTACACTAACTTCTTCCTGTTTCTTTAGGAGCTCAGTGAGTGGGTGGGCTATTTTAGCGAACCCTTCCACAAATCTTCTGTAGTATGAGCAGAAGCCTAAGAATGACCTGAGTTCAGTCACGTTGGTGGGCCTGGGCCAAGAAGTGATAGCTTCTAACTTTTTGGGATCGGTTGCCACTCCCTCTTCAGACACAATGTGTCCCAGGTAATTCACTGAGGGCTGGTAGAACTGGCATTTTTCCATAGAAAGCTTCAGACCTTTATCATAAAGTCTCTTCAGGACCTTCTCCAGGCGTTCTTCGTGCTCTTCCAACGTTCTTCCAAACACTATGACGTCATCCAGGTAAACTAGTATTTCAAGAAGGTTCATGTCACCCACTGTCTTTCCCATCAACCTCTGGAAAGTTGCTGGGGCCCCAGACAGGCCTTGCGGCATCCGGTTGAATTCAAAGAATCCCACCGGGGTGATAAAAGCGGTTTTCTCTGTGTCTTTGGGGCACATGGGGATCTGATAATACCCACTCTTTAGGTCCAGCACACTGAACCATTTCGCTCCCGCTAGGCTCTGCAGAGCATTCTCTATCCGAGGTGTGGTCTACTGGTCAAAAATGGTCCTCCGGTTCAGGGTCCTGTAATCGATACATAGGCGTATGTATCGATTCTTCTTCCGGACCACCACTATAGGGGAGGCATAAGGACTCCTGGACTCCCGGATAATGCCCGTCCTCTTGAGTTCGGCCAGTTGCTCTCTCAAATCTTCCAGATCTCCCAATGGGATTCGCCTAACCCTTTCACGAAACGGCTTGTCTTCCTCCAGTCGAATTCGGTGGGTGGCACTCTTTGCCAACCCCACATCAAATTCACTTTTTGAGAAGGCCGCCCTCCATTTCAGAAGTTGAGCTTTAGGAGCCAGATTTTTCCCACTCCCTCTTCAGGAGCCTGTTCCTCTTGTCTAAGGTCTCGGTATGTCTGGGCCAACATTGGATGTATTTTAGTGGGGAGGGTCCCCTTCTGCAGCACAAGCGGTGCAAGTAGCCTCCTCACAAAGTCAGTGTTCGTCCCAATGATGAGAGAAGTTTTGTCAGCCCCTGGGGGACGAGGGAACACTATGGCCAAGGTGTCAAAAGTCTCAGCCTCTCCTGCTGTACTTGGGTCGAAAGTAAGTCTGACCGTCAGGTAACCATCATATGGGAAGTTCTGAGTGCCTAATCCCCATATCTCTAGTTCCTCCAATTTCTGTAACGGCAGGTGCTTGAGAAGTCTGTCATAGAAATCCCTGTAGAGCAAGGTTACTTGGGCACCAGTGTCCAGCAGGGCTTTCGTATAAATCCCCTCTACTTGGATGGGGACAATTGGGGAGGGTCCCACTAGCTTGGGGGGAAATCCACTGATTGCAGTACCTTTAGCCTGCTTAGTGGCTTGTACCTTCGCCTTTGGTTTTGGGGGTCTCTCTCTTTTCCATCCTGGCTTGTAGTGATGTCGCGAACCTAAAATTCGCCGTTCGCGAACGGCGAACGCGAACATCGGCAAATGTTCGCGAACCGGCGAACCGGGCGAACCGCCATAGACTTCAATAGGCAGGCGAATTTTAAAACACACAGGGACTCTTTCTGGCCACAATAGTGATGGAAAAGTTGTTTCAAGGGGACTAACACCTGGACTGTGGCATGCCGGAGAGGGATCACGCAAAAAAAAGTTCTTAAAAATTATAATTTTTTGATAGAGAGCCAATTATTGGAAAAATTAAAAAAAAATAAAAATAAAAAATTTCTTTGGATTTAGCATCTGGGGGGTCTAAAAAGTGTACCTGTGAAGTTTCAGCTCTGTAGCATGTCCAGAACCCCTAAAAAACAGCATTTGTCTTATATTTTCAGGAATATGGCTTCTCTGCGGCTGGCTTTTTCTCTTGCAGGCATTTATCGGGCATTTTTTTAGGCAGGCATGTCATTTTTTGTATTTAGTGTCTGGGGGGTCTAAAAAGTGTACCTGTTAATTTTCAGCTCTGTAGCATGTCCAGAACCCCTAAAAAACAGCATTTTTCCTATATTTTCAGGAATATGGCTTCTCTGCGGCTGGCTTTTTCTCTTGCAGGCATTTAGCGGGCATTTTTTTAGGCAGGCATGTCATTTTTTGTATTTAGTGTCTGGGGGGTCTAAAAAGTGTACCTGTCAAGTTTCAGCTCTGTAGCAAGTCCAGAACCCCTAAAAAACAGCATTTTTCTTATATTTTCAGGAATATGGCTTCTCTGCGGCTGGCTTTTTCTCTTGCAGGCATTTAGCGGGCATTTTTTTAGGCAGGCATGTCATGTTTTGTATTTAGTGTCTGGGGGGTCTAAAAAGTGTACCTGTCAATTTTCAGCTCTGTAGCATGTCCAGAACCCCTAAAAAACAGCATTTTTGTTATATTTTCAGGAATATGGCTTCTCTGCGGCTGGCTTTTTCTCTTGCAGGCATTTAGCGGGCATTTTTTTAGGCAGGCATGTCATTTTTTGTATTTAGTGTCTGGGGGGTCTAAAAAGTGTACCTGTCAAGTTTCAGCTCTGTAGCATGTCCAGAACCCCTAAAAAACAGCATTTTTCTTATATTTTCAGTAATACGGCTTCTCTGCGGCTGGCTTTTTCTCTTGCAGGCATTTAGCGGGCATTTTTTTAGGCAGGCATGTCATTTTTTGTATTTAGTGTCTGGGGGGTCTAAAAAGTGTACCTGTCAATTTTCAGCTCTGTAGCATGTCCAGAACCCCTAAAAAACAGCATTTTTCTTATATTTTCAGGAATATGGCTTCTCTGCGGCTGGCTTTTTCTCTTGCAGGCATTTAGCGGGCATTTTTTTAGGCAGGCATGTCATTTTTTGTATTTAGTGTCTGGGGGGTCTAAAAAGTGTACCTGTCAAGTTTCAGCTCTGTAGCATGTCCAGAACCCCTAAAAAACAGCATTTTTCTTATATTTTCAGTAATACGGCTTCTCTGCGGCTGGCTTTTTGTCTTGCAGGCATCTATCGGGCATTTTTTTAGGCAGGCATGTCATTTTTTGTATTTAGTGTCTGGGGGGTCTAAAAAGTGTACCTGTCAAGTTTCAGCTCTGTAGCATGTCCAGAACCCCTAAAAAACAGCATTTTTCTTATATTTTCAGGAATACGGCTTCTCTGCGGCTGTCTTTTTCTCTTGCAGGCATTTATCGGGCATTTTTTTAGGCAGGCATGTCATTTTTTGTATTTAGTGTCTGGGGGGTCTAAAAAGTGTACCTGTCAAGTTTCAGCTCTGTAGCATGTCCAGAACCCCTAAAAAACAGCATTTTTCTTATATTTTCAGGAATACGGCTTCTCTGCGGCTGTCTTTTTCTCTTGCAGGCATTTATCGGGCATTTTTTTAGGCAGGCATGTCATTTTTTGTATTTAGTGTCTGGGGGGTCTAAAAAGTGTACCTGTCAAGTTTCAGCTCTGTAGCATGTCCAGAACCCCTAAAAAACAGCATTTTTCTTATATTTTCAGTAATACGGCTTCTCTGCGGCTGGCTTTTTCTCTTGCAGGCATTTATCGGGCATTTTTTTAGGCAGGCATGTCATTTTTTGTATTTAGTGTCTGGGGGGTCTAAAAAGTGTACCTGTCAAGTTTCAGCTCTGTAGCATGTCCAGAACCCCTAAAAAACAGCATTTTTCTTATATTTTCAGGAATACGGCTTCTCTGCGGCTGGCTTTTTCTCTTGCAGGCATTTATCGGGCATTTTTTTAGGCAGGCATGTCATTTTTTGTATTTAGTGTCTGGGGGGTCTAAAAAGTGTACCTGTCAAGTTTCAGCTCTGTAGCATGTCCAGAACCCCTAAAAAACAGCATTTTTCTTATATTTTCAGGAATACGGCTTCTCTGCGGCTGTCTTTTTCTCTTGCAGGCATTTATCGGGCATTTTTTTAGGCAGGCATGTCATTTTTTGTATTTAGTGTCTGGGGGGTCTAAAAAGTGTACCTGTCAAGTTTCAGCTCTGTAGCATGTCCAGAACCCCTAAAAAACAGCATTTTTCTTATATTTTCAGGAATACGGCTTCTCTGCGGCTGGCTTTTTCTCTTGCAGGCATTTATCGGGCATTTTTTTAGGCAGGCATGTCATTTTTTGTATTTAGTGTCTGGGGGGTCTAAAAAGTGTACCTGTCAAGTTTCAGCTCTGTAGCATGTCCAGAACCCCTAAAAAACAGCATTTTTCTTATATTTTCAGGAATACGGCTTCTCTGCGGCTGGCTTTTTCTCTTGCAGGCATTTATCGGGCATTTTTTTAGGCAGGCATGTCATTTTTTGTATTTAGTGTCTGGGGGGTCTAAAAAGTGTACCTGTCAAGTTTCAGCTCTGTAGTATGTCCACAACCCAAAAAAAAACAGCATTTTTCTTATGATTTTTAGTAGAAAACTAATGCAGTGTCTTTCCAGCTGTCTTTTTTTCTTTCTGACAAGCTGAAATATGATATGCCAAGGCAAACATGCCTATCAGTTGAGCTATGACACAGACAACACTGCACACATGGGGAAATATGTAAAACAAAAAACAGGAAAAGGAAATTAGGTGACGGTCACAAAACATGATATTGTGATTGGCCAAATAAAAAGTCACCTCACGATGAGGTCGCGCCAAAGTCGCGCTAAGTCGCGCCAAAGTCGCACTGGAAGCGACGCTACTTTAGTGGTAGCGGCAGTGTAAACCAGCACTAAAACATCCAGTGTGTGAATACGATCAGGTATGATGTTTTATCGGTCAAGTAGTGTAAGGGTTACGCCCGTCGCCCGCTTCACAGTGACAGACCAAACTCTGACAGACCAAACTCCCCGTTTAACAGTCAGTCAGTCCATTTGCACAACCGCAAACTCCCAATTTGCACAAGGTTGGATACCAAGCTAGCCATGTCCCGTTCCTTGTCCTCACTGACATCATTGAAGGTCTCTTCCTCCACCCAGCCACATACAACACCAAGGGTCCCCGAAAGGTGAGAACAAGCCCCCTGGGACGCCTGCTGTGGCTGGTATTCCACCTCCTCAAAGCCACCTTCCTCCTCTGACTTCTCTTCTTCAGACTCTTCTCTCTGCGTTGCCACAGGTCCAGCAATTGACAACGACAAGGCTGCTTCTGGTGGTGATGAGGACCACAACTCTTCCTCTTCATGCTCATCTACAGCCTGATCGAGTACTGTACGCAGGGCACGCTCCAGAAAAAAACGCATATGGGATGAGGTCGATGATGTTGCCTTGGGTTCGACTGACCACCAGGGTTGTCATCTCCGCAAAAGGACGCATGAGCCTACAGCCATTGTTCATGAGCATTCAGTAACGCGGCCAAAAAATACCCAGCTCCGCAGAAAGAATGAAAGAAAATGAATGTTTTTTTTTATGAAAAATTATCCTGCGGATCGCTTTTGGTCTGTACACAATGAAGCAACGACCTTATCATCTGGGGTGTGCCAACACAATCCTAGAGGTGATCGCTTCATTGTGATACGCAAGCCCCTTCACCACGACAAGGTAACGATCACGAAGGGGAATTGACACATGTATGTGCCTTTTTTTTTGTTTTTTGTTTTTTTGCAGCCACAGTGTAGCACCAGAGGCCAGAAAAATTAGGCATGTACACATGCATGAAAAAGTAGGTATTGTTGCAGCCGCTGCTGTAGCAGCGGCCTGAAAAATTGAGGTTTTAAGGCAGAAAGTGCACTAAAACATTGCGGCTTGAACCGTAGTTGGTGGCGGAGACGTCACGTAAGTCATCCGGCATGCAGAGAATGATTATATACAGCAGCGTGTGGACCATTTTTAGGCCAAGGCATCTCAGTCATCACCAGGCCTTTTTTAGTCAAATGCATCCCCCACTGTCAGTCCCTTCGGGATCCATGCCTCATTCATCTTAATAAACGTGAGGTAATCAAGACTTTTTTGACCTAGGCGACTTCTCTTTTCAGTGACAATACCTCCTGCTGCGCTGAAGGTCCTTTCTGACAGCACACTTGAAGCGGGGCAGGCCAGAAGTTCAATGGCAAACTGGGATAGCTCAGGCCACAGGTCAAGCCTGCACACCCAGTAGTCAAGGGGTTCATCGCTCCTCAGAGTGTCGATATCTGCAGTTAAGGCAAGGTAGTCTGCTACCTGTCGGTCGAGTCGTTCTCTGAGGGTGGACCCCGAAGGGCTGTGGCGATGCATAGGACTAAAAAAGCTCCGCATGTCCTCCATCAACAAGACGTCTGTAAAGCGTCCTGTCCTTGCCGGCGTGGTTGTGGTGGTAGGAGGAGGATTACTTTCACCTCTTCCCCTGTTGGATTCCCGTTGTGCTGTGACATCACCCTTATACGCTGTGTAGAGCATAGTTTTTAACTTATTTTGTAGCTGCTGCATCCTTTGCGACTGCCGGTAATTGGGTAACATATCACAGACTTTCTGCTTATACCGGGGGTCTAGTAGCGTGGCCACCCAGTACAGGTCGTTCTCCTTCAGCCTTTTTATACGAGGGTCTCTCAATAGGCATGACAGCATGAAAGACCCCATTTGCACAAGGTTGGATGCCGAGCTACTCATGTCCAATTCCTCGTCCTCACTGATGTCATTGAAGGTGTGTTCTTCCCCCCAGCCACGTACAACACCACGGGTACCAGATAGGTGACAACGAGCACCCTGGGATGCCTGCTGTGGTTGGTGTTCCTCCTCCTCAAAGCCACATTCCTCCTCTGACTCCTCTTCCTCACACTCCTCTTCCAGTGTTGCCGCAGGTCCAGCAATCGATGGTAAGGCTATTTCTGGTGGTGGTGATGGTGACCACAACTCTTCCTCTTCCTCTTCACGCTCATCTACGGCCTGATCCAGCACTCTTCGCAGGGCACGCTCCAGGAAAAAAACATATGGGATGATGTCGCTGATGGTGCCTTCAGTGCGACTCACTAGGTTTGTCACCTCCTCAAAAGGACGCATGAGCCTACAGGCATTGCGCATGAGCGTCCAGTAGCGTGGCAAAAAAATACCCAGCTCCGCAGAGGCTGTCCTAGTACCCCGGTCATACAAATACTCGTTGACCGCTTTTTCTTGTTGGAGCAGGCGGTCGAACATTAGCAGTGTTGAATTCCAACGTGTCGGGCTGTCGCAAATCAAGCGCCTCACTGGCATGTTGTTTCGCCGCTGAATATCTGCAAAGTGCGCCATGGCCGTGTAGGAACGCCTGAAATGGCCACACACCTTCCTGGCCTGCTTGAGGACGTCCTGTAAGCCTGGGTACTTCTGCACAAAACGTTGCACAATCAGATTCAACACATGTGCCATGCACGGCACATGTGTCAACTTGCCCAAATTCAATGCCGCCAACAAATTGCTCCCGTTGTCACACACCACTTTGCCGATCTCCAGTTGGTGCGGGGTCAGCCACTGATCCACCTGTGCATTCAGGGCGGACAGTAGTGCTGGTCCGGTGTGACTCTCTGCTTTCAGGCAAGTCAACCCCAAGACAGCGTGACACTGTCGTATCCGGCATGTGGAATAGCCCCTGGGGAGCTGGGGGGTGCAGTTGGTGTGGAGCAAGACGCAACAGCAGAAGAGGACTCAGCCGAGGAGGTTAGCAAAGAGGATGGAGTAGGAGGAGTAGAGGAGGTGGCAGCAGGCCTGCCTGCAAGTCGTGGCGGTGTCACCAACTCCTCTGCAGCAGAGCCACGCATTCCATGCTTGGCAGCCGCCAGCAGGTTTACCCAATGCGCAGTGTACGTTATATACCTGCCCTGACCGTGCTTTGCAGACCAGCTATCTGTGGTCAGATGGACCCTTGCCCCAACACTGTGTGCCAGACGTGACATGATTTCCTTTTCCACAATAGAGTACAGGTTGGGGATTGCCTTTTGTGAAAAATAATTTCGGCCGGGTACCTTCCACTGCGGTGTCCCAATAGCGACAAATTTTTTGAAGGCCTCAGACTCCACCAGCTTGTATGGTAAAAGCTGGCGGGCTAAGAGTTCCGACAAGCCAGCTGTCAGACGCCGGGCAAGGGGGTGACTCTGCGAGATTGGCTTTTTACGCTCAAACATTTCCTTCACAGACACCTGACTGTGGGCAGGTGACGAGCAGGAACTGCTGAAGGTGAGAGGCGGAGGGGCGGGTTGTTGATAGGGGGCATGGAGGACAGCAGTGGTTGACGTGGCTGAAGATGCTGGACCAGGAGGAGGATGGTGGCTTTCAGTTTGTGTGCTGCTTTTACTCATGTGTTGATCCCATAGGCGTTTGTGATGTGAGATCATGTGCCTTCGCAAAGCAGTTGTACCTAGGTGGGTGTTGGACTTCCCACGACTCAGTTTCTTTTGGCACAGGTTACAAATGGCATCGCTGATATCAGAGGCAGACACACAAAAAAAATGCCACACTGCTGAGCTTTGCAAGGACGGCATTCTGGTGGTGGCAACAGCTTGCGTTGATTGGCGTGCTGTCTGGCTGACCCCGGGTGCCGAATCTACATGCTGTCTGACTGCGCCACTAGCTCCTTGCGATGACCTCCTCCCCCTGCTTCCAACTCGTCTCCTCCTCCTCTCTGTCTCCCCATCTGAACTTTCCCCCTCTTCTTCTGCTCTTCGAGCAGGCACCCAGGTGACATCCACAGACACATCGTCATCATCAGCCGCTTCACTTGACAACTCAGCAAAGGCAGCAGCAGCAGGTACAACATCATCATCATCACAATGTACGTCCATGTGTATAATGCTGCCTGACTGAGACATCCCCGTTATCTACATCCTCTGGCACTAATAGTTGCGCATCACTTATTTCTTCAAACTGATGTGAAAATAACTCCTCTGACGGATCAAGTGAAGCGGCTGTGGTGCTAGTGTTGGTGGTGGTGCCGGCGGGCTGGCGAGTGGTAAATTGAGAGGTGCCCGAAGCTGAGCTGGAGGAGGATGGTGCATTAAGGTTCCGAGCGGAAGCTGTAGACGATTTGGTGTCCTGTGTAAGCCAGTCAACTATGGCCTCAGAATTTTTTGAGTTCAGGGTCTGTGGTGGCCTCTGAACACTGGGCATTATTCTAGGGCCTAAGGAAATCACAGCACCACGACCACGACGGCCCTTGCGGGGTGGCCTGCCTCTGCCTGTCATTTTTTTTTTTAATGTGTTGTTACTGTTGTACTATGAGTGCAAGCTGCTGTGCCACCTTATATATCAGTGGTGGGTGGGCAGTGGCACAGTACACTCTCTGTGGACCTGACAGCAGTCACTGGCACCCAGGCAACTGCAATTTAAAAAATATATATATTTTTTTTTACTTTGCAAGCTGCTGTGCCACCTTATATATCAGTGGTGGGTGTGCAGTGGCACAGTACACTCTCTGTGGACCTGACAGCAGTCACTGGCACCCAGGCAACTGCAATTTAAAAAAAAATATATATATTTTTTACTTTGCAAGCTGCTGTGCCACCTTATATATCAGTGGTGGGTGGGCAGTGGCACAGTACACTCTCTGTGGACCTGACAGCAGTCACTGGCACCCAGGCAACTGCAATTTAAAAAAAAATATATATATATTTTTTACTTTGCAAGCTGCTGTGCCACCTTATATATCAGTGGTGGGTGGGCAGTGGCACAGTACACTCTCTGTGGACCTGACAGCAGTCACTGGCACCCAGGCAACTGCAATTTAAAAAAATATATATTTTTTTTTTACTTTGCAAGCTGCTGTGCCACCTTATATATCAGTGGTGGGTGGGCACACAGTGGCACTGCAGTGGGCACAGTACACTCTGTGGACCTGACAGTCACTGGCAGCCCAGGCAACTGCAATAATAAAAAATATTTTTTTTTTTCAATTTATTGCAACAAGATGCTGTGCCAACGTATATATATCAGTGGTGGGCAGTGCACTGCAGTGGGTACAGTGCACTCTGTGGACCTGACACAGCACTCACTGCAATTATGACAGAGGAAAAAAAAATATTTTTTAAAATGCCAGGTACTGTGCCTGTGCCACCCGAAATGAGTGTGGTGTGCACACAGTACAGTCTGTGGTAGGTCTGTGGCCTCTCACACACAGCGGGCAGGCAACTGCAGTGTACAATAGATATATATATATATATATATATAAAGAAAAAAATCTATTACCTTACCAGCCCTTAAAAGGGCTTTTGGGGACACTATATATATATATATATGTATATATATAAATAAAAAAATCCTCAATTACCAGCCCTTAAAAGGGCTTTTGGGGACACTAGATAGATATAGATATATATATATATGAAGAAACAACTCAATTACCAGCCCTTAAAAGGGCTTTTGGGGACGCTAGGTATATATATATATATATATATATATATATATATATATATATATATATATATATATATATATATATATAAAAAAAAAAAACCACAAATACCAGCCCTTAGAAGGGCTTTTTGGGGTGCTGATATTACAGCAGTAGTGGACCAAGAACACTGCAAGACCAGGAACACTGACTAACTGTCCCTAGCTTAACAGCAGCAGCAGCAGCAGCTCTCCCTACTCTCACTACACACACTGCTTCAGAATGATCTAAGATGGATGCTGCCCTTGCTTATTTATAGGAGGTGGGAGGGTGTGGGAGGGAGGTACGCTGATTGGCTGGAAATGTGTCTGCTGACTGTAAAGTTCAGGGTCAAAGTTTGCCTCAATGATGTCTTATGGGGGGCGGACCGAACATCGCATATGTTCGCCGGCAGCGGCAAACGCGAACATGCTAAGTTCGCCGGGAACTGTTCGCCGGCGAACAGTTCTATACATCTCTACTGGCTTGTTGGTGACCCCAGCAGCCAGGGGCATATGAGTCGGTGTGGCGTTAGCTATTACAACCGGGCGCCCAGTTGACTCCTTCACTGGGGCCCTCTGAAGTTTCCCCCTGGCTGTTTGGATTTTGTCTCAGTTACTGGGCTTGGGCACATTCGCCTGAGATGTCCTACCCCTCCACATTTGAAGCAGACTCTCTGTGTTTGTTTCATAGGGCAGTTAATGGTAGGAGTCTCCGGAGCCTTGAGTGGCGGGACTTCTTCTGTCTGGGGTTTCACCAGACGAGTCATCAGCATGGTCATCAGCTCCAGTAATTCTTTCTGGGTCTGAAACAGCTTCTCCAGTCCAGTCTGACTTACGGGTAGGTGGTGAACAGGTGAAAGCCATGATCCCTGTTCAACGCTTGCTGCCAGTACATTCAGTTCCTGAGTGTCTGAGGGGACACCTATCTGCTGTATTTTAGCACTTGTGGTGCTAGAAGCTTGAAGTTTCCTCTGTTTTTGGTCTCTCTCAATCTCCATCTTATCTGCTTCATTCACTTTCTCAATGAGGACCTCATCCGGAGTTGAGGGATCTTCCAAATGCTGCTTCAATTGTAGCTTGATATAGTCACTCCTCAATCCCATAGTCACAGATCTCCGGAATTTCCTCTTAACTAGCTCGGCTCCAAAATGCTCTCCACTTCTTTCTTCCCTTGATACGAACAGCAGGCGGTCCTTGAGCTCAATGGCCCAAAATAGGAAGTTCTGAGGAGTCTCTCTACTATCCTGTGTCATATTTATCAGACGATGAAACAGCTCAGTGGCATCTTCCTCCTCATAATAGCTTTTCAGTATCCTCTTGAGCTGGTTCAAGGTCAATCCACTGTTCCTCTCCAACATACCCCTGACACTTGAATCTGGGCTGATGGCATGGATTACTTTTAGGGGTGGTTTTTAGAGATATAAAGATAAAATTTGTTGTGTAGCCTTCATCCCTATGATAGATTAGAAAAGGGGGTTTGGTTCCTCAGGCCAGAAAAAAGGTGGGATTTTATAGGCAATGGTGAATTATATCAATTTTATTAAAAGGATTTTACACATAGATAAAGCAAAGCAAAAAGGAAAATAAATTGTGCTGATAATGTCATATACAGGTTTGAACAATCAACTGTAAACCATTTTACTTATGAAATTGAAGTGGTGATTCCCGGTTGTATAACTGGGGTTCCGACGCGTTTCGGCATTTATAGCCTTTATCAAGGAAAAATCACCACCATATTCTACAAAGTGAAAAGTGAAGAAATGCAAAAAATTTGTGACTTATCGTGCAAGGTTTATATCAAAAAACAGAGTAACATAGTTTTTTCTGGTTGTGTACCTAGATTCCAGAAGTGGTTATCCCCTTAAAAGAGGTGGGAGGGTTCTTGGGCCCAGTGCCCCCCAGGCTTGTTACTGGATCCTGGGCGTTTTGGGTCTAGAAGAATAAGGGAATGATTAGGGCAGGCGAGTGTTTGCCAGGTCCCTGTTAGGGGTAAGTAAAATAGTCTGATTACCTCAGGTTAATGAGTAACACCTCTTAGGGATGGATAGGACCTGGGATATATAAAAAAAAAAACTTCAAACTCCTGTGTATGTCCAAAGCATCCGGTTTCCCTGGAGAATGGACAAAGTTTTGTACATAAGGAGGGGAGGAGTGGTGAATATTATGTAAGATTGGATTGGTGTGAATGACACTCACGTTTGTAAAGAGGTGAGACACTTGTGATCCTCCAGTGGTCCCGATGGCATAAGCCGGTGACCCTATATTGAGATAATGATTTTTACATTTGTGGGGTCATATTATTCCCAATGTGATGATAATACAGATTTCATTGGAAAAATGCTTACTTTAATTGTGGAGTCATCAAGATAGTAGATTCCTGGGTCGGAAGTAAGGCAAGCCCTGATCCAGGGATACGGTGTCCTTAACTCCGTGTCTAGCAAGTAAAAGTAAATATATAAGTGTTGCAAAGGTGTATGGTTGTATCGAGATTTGGCCAGCAGGTGGCGCTAAATCATGACTTACTTTTGTTTGTTAAAGCTTGAGGCTAAGGGTCCCATGAGATGCTGGAGGCTGGAGGTGTCTGCAGGGGGTGTGTAGACCGCTGGCTCCCGGATGTTCACTCCTCGCTGGGTGTAACGGAGTGTCATCCTCTGGATTCCCGGCGTCCTTATATGTCGGTCGCGCATGCGCGGTACCGCGCTGGGCGACGCCGATGTTGAGCGTCACGGGCTGCGGCCGCACGTAGTGTGTGCGTGCCGGGAGGCTGCACGCGCAGCCTGTCAGTGCCGTGACGCGGCTGGGCATACTTGAAAGCCGCCGACACGGACATTGGAGCCAGTGTATCCCGGCATAGTGCTGGGTGGCTGCAAGAGCGCTTGATGTTGGACTGGCTCCTAGTGAGGCCCCCATTGGGGGCTTTCCGTGCCGGGTACAAGGACTAGGTGGGCATGTGGGCACGCGATCCCCCCACACAAAGGGGGTCCAAGAATTATTTTGGCTAAGATCAAGTGTAGTATCTGTTCTTATCAGTTGGTATGGAACCTGATGGTTAGTATCGGTGGGGGCCGAAATGAACCAGGGCGCTCCGGAATAACCGGGGGACTGGGAAGTAAGCCACATCAGAGAAAGCCGGATGGGTCCATTGCCTTTTGATTTGAATGGGTCCACCCCTACCAGTTTGAAGGGAGCAAGAAAGCTGGGAAATGACGGTTAGTATTGCTCCTGGATGTAATTGGTGAGGAATTGGGATGGCGGTGGGAGGGCCTTTCCTCCTTGGTTGAATCTGGCCTTGCAAAAGGCTTGTCCCCAGTTGAAGGCAGGCTCTCTCTAAGCTGCCCACGTTCTAAACCTCCTGGTGGGTAAGGGCTACACTCGGTCTGGCCATTGGGCAGGGGTAGAAAAGGCCCTAGGTGTATGTGCCCCTGGGGTGGCAGCCCAGGGGTGCCTTAATTCTCACTGGTGAGGGGCAGCTCGCCTTGAGTTTTTCGGCACCATGGTCACTGCACCTACACACTTTTTTAAGCACCTGCCTCTTGGGCAAGGCCTTTTGGCTTCGACCAGAGGAATTTTTATTCCGGCCGGAAGGCCTGCCCTTGTATTTTCACAAGGGCACTAATTCACTTCTCCACTTCCCCTTCCCCACCTTTTTGTTTGTGTGTGCTTTTTTCTTTGTAGTTTGTCACTTTCTATCACCTTTTCTTCACTGCACGACTTGTAGGGTGTGGGTCCTCGGGCCCTGCCTTGAGTCTTGGGAGGGGGCGGATATGGCCTTTTGGCTTAGTTCGCCCTCTCTCA
This sequence comes from Pelophylax lessonae, assembly GCF_965119305.1. Classification (NCBI taxonomy): domain Eukaryota; kingdom Metazoa; phylum Chordata; class Amphibia; order Anura; family Ranidae; genus Pelophylax; species Pelophylax lessonae. The sequence goes on from NC_138771.1 coordinate 671,282,231, forward strand.
TGGGGTCTCCCTTCGGGGGAGCCCCACTTAGTACTCGGTGGGGGCTGTTTCGGCAGTCCCCCTGAAGAACGGGGTCGGTCTGGTTTCGGCCAGACAGACCATGAGTACCTTAAATCCCTGTCAGGAGTCTTGCGCCCCGGGGGATCGAGGTTCGGGTCCTACCTCTTCGGAGGGAAGACCATTTGTGTTCGCACACACCCTGTGCACTTTTTGTGTTCCTCACGTTTGTGTGTGTGCACTTTTTTATGCACCGGGTGAAGTCTTTTGAGTGTGTTTCACACGCTACGGGCTACTGTTTTTTCTAGTTTTTAATTTAAAAATTTGAATTTTTCCCCAAAAAATTGCATTTGGAAGACCACTGTGCAAATACGGTGTGATAAAAAATATTGCAACAATCTCCATTTTATTCTCTATTATGCTAACAAAATATATAATGTTTGGGGGTTCTAAGTAATATTCTACCAAAAAAATCTGATTTTAAACAAGAAGTGTCAGAAATAGGCCCGGTCCAGAAGTGGTTAAACTAAAGGTGATGCCATCTTTGGGACTTGAACCCATGGTGAAAGAGGTCACAGGTAGGAAAGATAACCACTAAGCTATTGTGATCAGCACAATCATGCTCACACTATTCATATTTGAAGAGAATGTGGATTACTATTACTATATTAGCATTTTTTGGTCACGGGACTCCGTTCTATTGCCTAGATAACCGTATTCTGCATAGTAGTGAACTTCTTTGCAAATTACCCAAAAGCACCTAGGTCATGGGTTCAAATCACAACCATGCCAAAATTCTGGGCTGGCGCAGTAAACGCACAGGGCTGGAGGTGCTGCCTCATCAGTAGGGATGATCGAACTTTTGAAAAGTTTGGTTCGACCAGAACACCCGAATTTCCCCAAAGTTCGGTTCGGATTCCCGAACCCCATTGAAATCAATGGGACCCGAACTTCAGGAATCAAAAAACACCATTTTGGGTCATGCCCCAGGGACTATGAATCGGGCAAAAAAAAGTTCCCAAAAATTGTCGTTTTTGATAAAGAGCCAATTATTGAAAAAATTATTTAAAAAAAAAAAGAGATTTCTTTGGATTTAGTGTCTGGGGGGTCTAAAAGGTGTACCTGTGAAGTTTCAGCTCTGTAGCATGTCCAGAACCAGAATTATAGCATGCCAAACCTTCAAAAATGACTTTTTTGCTTAACCGTGCCTTTCTTTTGCTCTTAATCAACTGCACAGCCAATGTGTATGATGGGGACATAATGCAGTGCACTGGGAACAAGATTAGAGTTTTTTTTGGAAAAAGGTGCTGTCTCTTTAAATGTGGATATAATTAACGGGTGTATTTTCACAATGGGCTATTATTACCAAATGTTTTCGTTTTCAAGAAGTCAAAAGATGTATGCAGATGCACTTTATTTCATGTAAAATGTAGGGATGATCGAACTTTTGAAAAGTTTGGTTCGGATCAGAACACCCGAATTTCCCGAAAGTTTGGTTCGGATTCCAGAACCCCATTGAAATCAATGGGACCCGAACTTCGGTAATCAAAAAACACAATTTTGAAGCCCTAAAACTCAATAAATGCCCCTAAAAGGTGCCCAGGGTTCTGGGTCATGCCCCAGAGACTATTAATCACACAAAAAAAAGTTCTTAAAAATTGTCGTTTTTGATAGAGAGCCAATTATTGAAAAAATTATTGAAAAAAAAAAGAGATTTCTTTGGATTTAGTGTCTGGGGGGGGGGGGGGGGTCTAAAAAGTGTAGCTGGGAAGTTTCAGCTCTGTAGCATGTCCAGAACCAGAAAAAAAAGATAATTTTTCTTATAATTTTTAGTAGCGCAGGGATGGGGTTCCGCTCCTTTCACACCTATATGGTGTGTGTGTATATATGTATATGTGTATATATATATATATATATATATATATATATATATATATATATATATATATATATATGTGTGTATGTATATATACCCCTATACAGAAGTTCAGATGTCATGCCTGCCTCCAAAGATGTCCACAAAAAAGCCCAATAAACACCTGAAACAAAAACGCCCAGGTGTGAAAGGAGCGGAACCCCATCCCTGTGCTACTAAAAATTATAAGAAAAAATATCTTTTTTTTCTGGTGGTCACCCTGACATGGATGAGTTCGGTCACCCTGGCATAGCAGTCAGAGTCAGTTCACCCTACACTACATTACGGTCACCCTGACACTTCACACTTTCCCTACAGAAACTAGATTATTGAATCTAACTATAGTGGTCTATAGTACCCTAACTACACTAGATATCCCTTTCCTCACACTAATAATTGCAAAATGACACTGGAGCAGCAGGAGTAACAGAACTGCTTCCACTCTCTTCCACAGCCTCTCTATTACAGTGCTAGAGATTTGGCGGGGCTATGTTATATACTGGGGGGCGTATATACTACTGATTGGCCTCTGGACCCCGTAGTCACTCCAATCACATTCCTAGCATTCTCCTGTCCCCTCAATTGGCTTTTACTGACGTTTCTGGTCCAATCACGGGCTTTTAAAGCCCAGTTCCTTTCCCATTGCATTTTGTACGGTTTAAATGTAATAAAAAATCGCTAAAAATGATTAGTAAATAAAAGATTGCTACAGCGCTCACTCACCTTTTTTAGTTGGCCTAGGTCAGTGATGATGAACCTTGGCAACAAAGGTGTTTTGTAACATTTCCCATGATGCTCACCTACACTGCAGAGTACATGAGCATTATGGGAAATGTAGGGCAAAAACATCTGGGGGGGTTAACGATTACCATCACTGGCCTAGGTAAAACATTTCCAATACATTTTAGTTGTCTGTGTGCACCATTTTTAACATAAAGCAAAATCTCTTTAAAATAAATTGCAAATGGCACATTGGCGTTCCCCCTGGACCAGAAATGACACCAAATTGGGTTGCACACATTCCAGGAAGTGGTCACAATCAACTGGCTAATCATGGTAAGGGCCACTTTCAGCTGTGAAGAAATGGTATTCATATGCAAAGTAAGTGTGTGTGTGTGTGGGGGGGGGGGGGGGGTCTGTGCTTGAAATCAGAGCATTGATTACCAGTGCAGACCCTTGGGGGATGCCACTAGAGCCACCAGGGATTGTTGACCCATGGCCACCAGGGATACCCATCCATGCCACCATTGATGCCAATCAGTGCTCAGGGAGCCTGTTAGTGCCCTCCTCATCAGTGCTGCCCATCATTACCATCTATCAGTGCTGCCCACCATTGCCCATCAGTGCCACCTATCAGTGCCCATCAATGCTGCATATCAGTGCCGCCTATCAGTGTCCATCAGTGCTGCATATTAGTGTCTCATTAGTGCCTGCCAGTGCAGCCTCATCAATGCTCGTCAGTGCAACAAAACACAAATTGATTTACCAAATTTTATTACATAAACAAAAACAATTTTCTTTAGGGGTCAAACATTTAGGTCTTCTTTTTGCCAAAAAAAAAAAAACCTTGCAGTGATCAAATACCACCAAAAGAAAGCAATATTTGTGTGAAAATAATGTCATACATTTGTGTTAGGTACAGGGTTGCATGACCGTGCATTTGTCATTCAAAATGCAACAGCATAAAAAGCTGAAAATTGGCCTTGGTAGGAAGGGGGTGTAACTGCCCTGTAAGGAAGTGGTTAACTATTGAAACATGGGACTAGATATTCCATGGGTAATCATGCTCTGCTCAATGGTTTAGTGGTTAGTGTTCCTGTCTATAAACACTGAGAGCATGAGTTCAAATCCCAAGTGTGCCATCACATCCTTAAATTTTAGACAACTGTAAATAAATACTGAAACTTGGCAAATGCATAATTGCACCCTGCACATGTGCATGTCTGTTTCTTGAATATACATGGCCATTGACATGCAATTTTAGGTGATGTAGCCAATGTATTACTATGTGGCAAAAAAAATAATGACACACAACTGTGAGCACACAGGGTGTTATCATGGTTGGGCCTTGAACTCATGACCTAGCAATCTTTGTCTATGAGCATAGAGCACTACACCAAAGTGCTGAATACAATCAGACATGCCTGAAAGTTTCAGATGAATAAAGAATGAAGATAGCTAATTAGACAGCTGTGTAGTCCGCTATTAGTAAATCTAATGCCCTGTACACACTATCAAATTATCTGAAGACTTTTGTCTGCAGACTTACCAAAACCATATAATAAGAGGTCAAACCTAAACACTTTCAATTTGTATGCAATCCGGCAGGCCCTTGCACTACATAGAAAAGGTAAATCTGAAGACAAAAGTCTTCAGATAATCTGATAGTGTGTACAGGGCATTAAGGTTAAAACACATAAGATACATAACTATACCTAAAAATTAAAATAAACCATAATAAATTACATTGCTGTGTAATAGTGATTCAGAATAGACAAATTTCCTTTTATGGAAAACACAAACGGAATTTTGTTAACTCCAAACCTGAATTCACTATTGGTTAACTCCAAATTCACTAAAGCACCTAGTTGAAGGTTTAACTTCAGCAACTTCACCTAATTAGGATGCTAATGAGTTTAGGCTGGAGTTATTTTTGGAGAAGTGAGCAGCTCTACTCCCAACTTATAGTGAATTAGGCCCCACGTCCCCAGTTTCCTGGATATGAGAGATCATGGGATCTTCTCCCAGCATACAATACAGCCAATCACAAGACTTATATACTGTCACATGATAGAGGGGTGACATCATCAGTCCTGTGTAAGCTCTGACATAACCCATGCATCTTACCCGGGTGAGGACTCAAGGCTCTGACAGAGGAATGGAGTGGTGGGGGAGCTATAAAAGGTGATAGAAATTGGTTGGGGGGGGTTACTGACTTTAGTGAGCAATTGACAGGGGCTCATTAAGTAATGGGACATACTTGGGGTCTCCAGGCAGCACTGTAATGTATATTACTGGTCAGCATGTTCCCCACTCTCACCCTCTTTGGCTTCCCATCTATTCTCTATATTACCAGACTCATGTATGACGTGTCTCTGTAGAATATCGTCTTTTGTGCTGGGGAAGATGAGGGGGATGAGACTGGAGAACACGCTGCAAAGCAACATACATCTCAGTGCTGCTTACGGTTACACCGACACTGCTACAATTATATGAATGAGATCTTCTATTACAGTCTATGCCGGGCCACAGACTTTATTTCTAAATTTGGCATTGGGAAGGATTAGAACCCCTGCTGTGTTTTCACTACTATCTGGGGCTCCATTAGAGAGGTTTTTTCTCACTTCCTGTCTTGGTGACAATAGGACAAGGGGTGAGGGGAAATCTATAACAGGGACACAGACATATACAAATCTGACAGTGGCTCTAAACCTTCCCCTTCTTTACTTAGCTAAAAATAAGATTCTTATTTCAGTCTGTGTTTCTGTTGGAGAGTTCTCCTCATTTCCTGTCTAGTAATATGTTGTCACCAGGACAGGAAGAGAGGGGTAATCTCTCTAATGGAGACCCTGGTAGTAAAAACTTGACAGGGGATCTAATCCTGACCAACTCCGCTTAAAAACAGTCTGGGCTCTCTGATCACATTTCTTCTTTCAGTAATGAATCTCCAGAATACTTCTTCATATATTTCCTCTCAGATTGTTCCATTTCTTTCCATCTCTTTGTAGTATAAATTGTATGGAAGAGGAGAGAGAGGAGAGGGAGGGGCAGAGAGGAGGGAGGAGACAGAGGAGAGGGGACCTCATCCTATTCCACCACAGTGACTGCACCCCACCCCCTATGTCTGGTCATGGTGCCCCCCAACACAAAGGGACCACATAGGGGGAGGGGTAGGAGGAGGGGGAGGGGAAGCAGGAGGGAAGAGAGAGAGAGAGAGAGAGAGAGAGAGAGGAGAGGTAACCCCAGCCAATCCCCTCTCAGTGGTTGCACCCCACCTTCTATGTCTCATCAAAGCTTGCATCCACACGAAGGGACTACATGAGAGGGAGGGGCAGAGAGGAGGGGCAAAGAGGAGGAGGAGTGGAAGCAGGCGATGACAGATGATAGATAGATAGATACCACACCTTTCGCTACTGACCAATAGGAGCATGTTACTGTCACTCCAGTGATATTCTATCCAATCACAGCAATCAGTAAGAAATCTCACATTTATTTATAGTAAAAGAAAAAACTTTCAGGAAGCCACACCCACTGCTATATACTATTGGATGAATATTAAATTTGCTTCTTCGTCTGACATCACTGGACTGTGGGTGGAGTTCTCACATTTCCCGCCTCCCCCCACATATCTTTATACAACCTCTCCATACACGTAACCCAGCATGGAGGGGCTCAGTGAAGGTGGTGGTGAAGGTGTGGAGGTGTCGGATCGGGTCACACAGATCATAAAAGGAGATCCGCCCGGCCTCATAATCCAGATCTATCCTGACTCTGTTACTGGAGAGATTGGTGTCTAAGGGGGTCAATTTCATGTCATGTATCGCCCAATACTGATAACCTAAACTCAACAATACCCAGGACTTTTTATTATTTCCAATCACTGACTCCTTCCCTCTCCTGTCTATACTGGGGTAACACATCCCAACTACCCATCTCTCTGACTCCCAGACATCCACATCCCAGTAATGTCTCCCTGAGGAGAAACTCTGACTGCTCATCACCTGAGGATAACGCTGGAACCTCTCCGGTGTTTCTGGGTAATTCTGGTTCCTACCTGACTTGGATACAGTTTTCCTGTCATCTGATATCTGTAGCTTATTATAAGCTGTATTTCCATCCAGTAATATGTCTGCAGCTCCCTGTATAGGGAAATATACATTTACCTCTCTTATTATATCAGATAAACCTGTGTGTAAGACCCCCGCCACACCCAGACCCCCTCCATCATGGAGGAGTTCCTCATGTCTCTCTCTGTCCTCATTATCTCCATCCTCAGTATCACACAAGTCACCTGTGTCTGATTCCTGTAAGACAGTCAGTGGATCCGTCATGTTACACAGCTTCTCAATGTGACGAATCTTCCTGGACAGCTCCTCCTTCTTTATTTCCAGATCCCGGATGGAGATGGAGATCCGCTCTGCCCTCCCGGAGATCTCCCTCAGGTCTCCCTTCTCCAGATCTTCCAACAGGGCAGTGACTCTCTCGGTGTCACCAGCTGCTTCTTCTTCTACTTTCCTCCTGTGTTCCTGCAGACTCTGGACTCTTTCCTCCGTCTCCTCTCTCTTTGTCAGAAGTTTCTGCAGAACATTCCTCAGTGTCTTCTTCTTCTTCTCAGAAGCCTCATCCAGTGACTCCATCTCATGTCCTTTATGTCCTCCAATCATAGAACAAGATATACAGACACAGGTCTCATCCTCAGTGCAGTAATACTCCAGGATCTTCTTATGGACGGAGCATTTCCTGCTCTCCATGGACAAGGTGGGGTCACATAAGATGTGTTCTGGGGATCTTTTGTGGACTCTCAGGTGTTTATCACACAGATAGGCTTCACAGTGTATACAGGATCTAACAGCAGGTACAGGAGAGTCCACACAGTAAGTACAGAAGACCCCGGACTCCTGATCTGGCTGAGCAGACAGGAAAGTCTCTGCTATGTTACGCAGTGTTATGTTCATGTGCAGTGCAGGACGATTCCTGAACCTTTTTCTGCATACAGGACAGAAGTAATGTCCAGACCCTCCCTGTGTATCCAGCGCACGATCAATACAGACCTGGCAGAAGTTGTGACCACATCTGAGGGTTACAGGATCTGTATAAATGTTCAGACAGACGGAACATTCCAGCTCAGCTCTCAGATCTGCAGACGCCATTGCTGAAGAGAAACTAAACTGAAAGTCTCTGACGCTGGAGAAGGGGGGGAGGTGTGTGTGTGTGGGGGGGAGGGGGGGAGGGGGTTGACATCCTCCTACACAGGGTGAGGCTGGGCTGGATGAGTATTGCAGGACACAGAGATCAGATTACAGAATTAGGAGGGTTTTTTTTTCACAGTAGTAATGATAATCAGATAATCATTCCTCCCAACATTAGAAGAGAGAGAAATAGGTAAAGACGAGTGTGGAGAAGAAACACGGGAAACTGGTTCCTGCATGTATGGTGAGATATCACAGGAATAAAGACATCATAATTGTTACAGTCAGATGAGCTCTCTTCTCCAAAATGATATGAAAGCAGGTCTCTGGGCTGTGTTACGGTCACTAGAAAACATCTAGAAGAAGGGGGTTATCGACTTTGCAAGGAATAGCCAATCGCGTGCAAGGATAATTTAAAAAACAGCATTTCTCTATCGTTCATTGACGGACGGCAGTCCCAGGGGGTATATCCTCTCTCTCCCTGCTATAGGATGTCAGTTTTAATCTGTCTAGTCAGGAGTAAGGACCTAGTTCCTTGCTGGGATCTCTGGTCCTGGCAAAAGTTTTTTTCTAGATAGTTTTTTTTCTAGTTAGCTTTTCTCCGGATTTATTTCCTATGAGATCTACAAGCAGCTAAGCCAGATCTGGGCAGCGGGCTGGATAAATAGATCCAGTGGTCACCCCAGCCGACCAGCAAGCGCATGCAGGCCTCAGCTCCATGCTAGGTCGGCCACAACATAGTCCCACCGGACAGGGATTGAACCCGCGAGTTAAACGTCTCGCCAGATTGCATACGGCCAGTGTTGGGCATGTAACTTAAAAAAAGTAATTAGCTGCTCAACTCACACTTTACTGCCGGTCTCCTTGGGGACATCTCCCATAGCTGCCTTTCCCACTGTGGGCCAACCTATCCTAGATACTGCACTTAAGGACATGATGTTCACCCTTCATACCTCCCTGCAATCCGACATAATGACACTTGCTAACAGATTCACTGCAGTCCACTCCCTGGGTGACAGAGTGCATAATGTGGAATCCTCTATTTCTGACATAGTCACCACTGTTAATGACTTGGTGGAAGCACAAAAGGAGAATGTGTAAGAACGCCACTGACTTAAAGCAAAGATTGCTGATCTGGAGGATCGCTCCAGAAGAAACAATCTTAAGATCCGGGGCATCCCTGAATCCGTACAATCTGCTGAGCTACACAAATTTGCCCTTGATATTTTTTCTGCTATCTTACCTGGAGCGATCCCCCTGGAGCTCACCATTGACCGCATTCACAGGGTCCCAAAGCCCCCATTTCTCCCCCAGCAAATGCCCCACGACACCTTACTACGAGTGCACTTCTATCAAACAAAATAAACTATTCTCATTAAATCTAGGCTACTGGTCCAACTTCCTGACCCTTATTCCTCTATTCAGATTTTTGTCCAAGCACACCCTGGATATGAGGAGGCAACTGTCCACTATCACAAAAGCACTGCGGAATCATAATCTTCCTTATAAATGGAAGATTGTGATAGAGAGGAACGGAACATCACATTCCATAACCACTTTGGATAGAGGCATATCCCTTCTTCAATCGTGGGGAATAATCCTGGAACCTGCCCCTCCAGTAGGAGCAAAAAAGTCCCAGAGTAGAGTACACCAGCAGTGGCACACAGTGCCCCATCGCAATACAAGAGACACATGATTATCCAATGTCACCTGCTCTTTCTTCTTTTTCCGCACACCTGGAATCCTGTCTAACTCATCGAAACTTGCTTGGAGTTGATCAGCCCATTTGGCTATAAACTGTTCCTACCCCCCGCTAGGAGAAGGCTGCCCATGCCAGAAGTCTCCGCTATGTTTAAATATTTAACGTTGGACTGTTTGGTTCTTTGTTTCCTCCTTTCCCCCTATGCAGGTATGACTACAGCATCGTCACTGACCATTGTGTGCACGGAACGTCTGCCTCAAACCACCGTCTACCTCCACAGGAGCTTCTCCCCCCAATGCAGCATCTCTAGCACCGCCCACTGTATATCGAGCCAAGATACCCTCTACACGACCAGTTGCAATGTGAGCACCCATGGAACCGTGAGTAATTCCACACCGCACAATCTCTTACACTTCCATGTCAGTTAAAATACTGTCAATGAATGTTAATGGCCTAAACCACCCGGCCAAACGCGCTTCCATGTGGAGCACAGCAGCCAAACGCAAAGCCAAAATTCTCTGTGTCCAAGAGACCCACTTTTTAGAATCGCACACGCCTGCCTGTACTCACAGAGACTTTCCCACTGTTTTCACTGCATCGTGCTCCAAAAAACGAAAAGGGGTGCTAGTAGCCATCCACAAATCACTCGACTTTCATCTCATGTCATCAGTTGCAGATCCCAATGGCAGATACCTTATAGTGGTGTGCTCTATCGATGGACTCACTATGACTCTGGTCTCCATTTATGCTCCCAATGTTCATCAAATTAAATTTTTGAACCGCACAATCAAAAAAATTTGTTCCCTCCAGAAAGGACCATTACTACTCTGCGGGGATTTCAATCTCCCGCCTGACCGTCTTATGGACTCTTCCACTACAGCCACCAGACGCCAACAATCCCTACAAGGTTTCATACATAGGAATGACCTCTTTGATGTATGGAGGTGCCACCATCCATCGGACAGGGAGTTCTCCCACCACTCTGCTGTTCACAATACGTATTCACGAATAGATGTAATTCTAACTAATATAGTGTTACTCCAGAGAATTGCGGACTCCGAGATAGCCCCCATTATGTGGTCAGACCACGCTCCTGTGAGCATCTCAAGGACCCTATCTCCTGTAACTCCTACGCAAAAACCGTGGCGGGCAAGGGCTGACATCCTTAAAATCCCAGAAAATGCCGATCTACTCCGTCAATCAGTAACAAAATTCTTCCACAACAATGTGGGGTCGGTATCGGAGTCCGCGATTCTCTGGAATGCCCATAAGGCATTCAGTAGGGGGGTAATGATAAAATTGCAACATAGGACGACTAAGAAACGGTCACATCGTATAGATGAGCTAACCCAGGCAATAACCTCTGTAGAGTCCCTGAACCAATCCAAGCCCTCTGCTGACCTGAAACAGAAACTCACGACACTCAGGCAGGAACTTAGATCCCACCTTCTTGACACATATGAAAGAAACCTCTGTAGTGGTGTGCCCCTTTATCCAGATGTAGGTGCAAGTCCCTTTAACTCAATTCCCCACAATCCTCTGGGCTCCCAGCATCCCCTGAGTTCCTGGACACGCCCATGGAGTATAAATGCCAGCTCCGCCCAGCTTCCTGTGCTCAGAGAGATCCTCTCTGATGGGACAGCAGTGACTGGGCAAGTGAGCTGTCCCCAGGTGCTGGGTCTTCATCTGATCAGTCTGGTGTGTGGGCCACCAGCAGTGAGCAAAAGAGCACGCAGCATCTATCCAAGCCCCAGTCACTGGAGAGGACTCTGTTACAGTCCATGTGGAGAAGCTGTCCAAGCAGTGGGGTGGTCCTATCTACGGCCCCCAGAGCCTCCTGACCAAAATCAGCATCAGCAGTGCCAGTGTGAAGTCTGTGCCATCAGGAAATCCCCTCAGCTCACAGTTTGCTGAAGGAATGATTATCATCTTGGAACACGTGAGAAATCTTCAGCTCTCTATCCTATCAGTAAACTGAACTCAGAGCACTCTGCTGCCATCTAGTGGCCATTAGTAGAATTGCAATATACTTGTTTTCATGTTTTATGACTGTTTTCCCCTTCCTCATATTGCTGTTTTGTACTGCAAACCCCTGTCCACATGATCTCCTGTGTAATCTACATTGGTTTTCATTAAGTAAAGTAGAAATTGCACATTACCACTGGTCTGATCATTTGGCTGATACCGATACATAACACTTGGCGTCACGAACAGGATCAGCCATGTCAGTCAGTGGTGAGAGAAGCAGCGCTGAGGGTGTCAGTCTGCCATAGCTTCCCTATTGCTGGCAGGATTGCTACCACAGCAACTGCCTAAGTACACAGGACCAGATCAGGACTTGGATGACTGGATTAGGAGATTGCAGGGCTTGATCCGGTCATATAGGGTCCCACCCACACAGCAGGCAGATCTGCCATTAATGCCCTTGAAGGGGAAGCAAGGAAGTTAATTTTGCACCTTCCAGCAGAGGACCAGGATTCCCTAGACAAGATAATCAGCCGCTTGGAAGCAGTGTACACCCAACCAGTTGCATTGGGGGATCTTCGGGCTCGATATATCAATAGAAGGCAGAGAGTGGGAGAATCCATTCTGCAGTACGCTCTGAAACTGCAGGATATAGCAGCCGAGATCCGACGCAATGAGAGGAGGCGAGCAGGAAGTGCTGGCTGGAGTGATACAGACGAGTGGCTGAAGGATCAGTTTTTGGATGGGCTTCTGTCTGACAAAGTCAGGGAAAAGCTACAAGAAAAGTACAGAAGTAACCCAAACTTAAAATTCCACGAAATTTTAGAAGCAGCTATCCTGTATTCAGAGCCCAGACGTGCCAGTGCGGACGTTCTCATGGCCAGCACAGGGGATAAACCATGTAAACCACCACAAACTGAACAAATAGCTCCATGGGAGGTGGCCCTCCACAAGCTGACAGAAGGAATGGCCCAGCTCCAGACAGAACTTGCCACGCTGAGGCGCGAGCGAGATAATCCAAGGAAGAACATCCCTTCTATTGGATCACTTATAAAAGTGATCCAATAGATTTCTATTGGTGATCCATTCTATTGGGAAACATTATTTTAAGATCCATTATAAAAGCGATCCAGTAGAATTATATTGGTGATCCATTCTATGGGGACACATTGTATTAGGATACATTATAAAAGTGATCCCACAGAATTCTATTGCTAATCCATTATATTGGGGACACATTGCAGCTCTAGTAATCATACATTATTATAGTGATATCATTATATAAGTTATTAATCCCATTTTTTTCTTTCATTAGTATATCTCGGGATCATTTCTTCATATGCTTCCTCTGAGATTTTTCCATCGATTTTCATCTCTTTCTATCTATTTGTAGATCTATTATTAATTTCTATTTCTTCACACAATAAAATCATCAATAGAATAAACTCATTGTAAATGTATCAATAATAAGGAATCAGACTGTTTACACATTATACTCTTATAGATAGATAGATAGATAGATAGATAGATAGATAGATAGATAGATAGATAGATAGATAGATAGATAGATAGATAGATAGATAGATAGATAGATAGATAGATAGATAGATAGATAGATAGATAGATAGATAGATAGATAGATAGATAGATAGATAGATTTGTTCTTAAAGGGCCAGTACACCTCTATCTGTAGTTTCCACATCGGGTTCCTCGGCAGCCATTTCTCTACTATGACATCACAGCTCGGACACAGACAATAAGTCATATTAGAGAAGGGGATAAGGGGAAAAAATATGGACTTTATAGGCACTGGTATTTTAAAAAGAGTATAGATTTTATTATTTGAAAATATAAAAGAGAAAAAATTCTCCAAACAAAAACAAGAAGAAGGAACACAAAACTGTAGAAATATATTGCCTCAGTAGGCATTAGGGATGCACCGATCTGACTTTTTTGGACCCGATACCGATATCTGGCGTTGTGAAATCGCAGATACCGATACCGGAACTGATCCGGAACTACACACAAAGCAAGCGGCTGCAGTACAGAGCAAAGCCGCTGCTTCATGTGTGTGGCTCCTCCATTCACAGGCGGAGTGCATCTGATATCACTCCGCCTGTGAGCCGGACCTATACAGGAAGTAGCGGCTCCCATCCCATACTACTACTGCACCTAGTAAGGGATGGCTCAGCAAAAACCGGATCGGCCAGTGGATCGGTCAATGTTACCGATCCCCGATCCATCTAAAATGGCCATATCGGCGCCGATATCAGATCCGAATATCGGATCGGTGCATCCCTAGTAGGCATATATGGCATAAATATGATAGTCATATTTACAGTATATAGTATAATTACATATCACATATCACAGTAGATGGCAGAGTAGTACGTCACATCTGGTAAGCCTCATGGGCGATGACAAGAAAATTGTTCCATCGTCCTTGAGTTGCACTTTTGCGACAACTGGTGTGTAGACGTTGCATGTAGCCAGATTGCCCTACATGTTTCGCTTAAGCAAAAAGCTTCCTCCGGAGCTACTGGTACATATATTTCTGTATAAAACCAAGTAATAGTAGGAGCCGATGAAATAAAGGTAAAAGTCATAAGTATAACATATAACGGGGGGACTCTTTGTGGAGTGTACTGCCGAGAAGTGCCCAAAGGATCAATAATAGGTAAGTAAGTCTTTGAGGACACAATCAGGTGTATCTGTATCACCAAAATTGCAATGCAGCAATGCTCTGTCTCAGGTTTGGCACTCTATGCAGTTCCTCACCGTCCCATCTCACTGTACCCAGTGCTCAAGTACTGGGGGGAGCCATTTGAATGAATGCCCCACCCCTTCTGTACATGGTTCAAGACCTGTACACACCCACTTATATTTTCCTTTGTTGTTACTCCATCAAAGTCCTCACTAAGTCCCCAGTTTCCCAGGTATGAGGGATCATGGGATCTTCTCCCAGCATACAATGCGGCCAATCACAAGACTTATATACTGTCACATGATAGAGGGGTGACATCATCAGTCCTGTGTAAGCTCCGACATAACCCACCATGTATCTTACCCAGGTCAGGACTCAGGGCTCTGACAGAGGAATGGAGTGGTGGGGGAGCTATAAAAGTTGATATAAATGGGTTGGGGGGGGGGTTACTGACTTTATTGAGCAAATGACAGGGACTCGTTAGGTAATGGGACATACTTGGGGTCTCCAGGCAGCACTGTGATGTATATTACTGGTCAGCATGTTCTCCACTCTCACCCACTTTGGCTTCCCATCTATTCTCTATATTAGCAGACTAATGTATGACGTGTCTATGTAGAATATCGTCTTCTGTGCTGGGGAAGATGAGGAGGATGAGACCGGAGAACACGCTGCACAGCAACATACATCTCAGTGCTGCTTACAGTGACACCGACACTGCTACAATTATATGAATGAGATCTTCTATTACACTCTATGCCGGGACACAGATTTTATTTCTAGATTTGGCATTGGGAAGGATTAGAACCCCTGCTGCCTTTTCACTACTATATGGGGCTCCATTAGAGAGATTTTTTCTCACTTCCTGTCCTGGAGACAACAGGACAAGGGGTGAGGGGAAATCTATAACAGGGACACAGACATATAAAAATCTGACAGGGGCTCTAAACCTCCGCCTTCTTTACTTAGCTAAAAATAAGATTCTTATTTCAGTCTGTGTTTCTGTTGGAGAGTTCTCCTCATTTCCTGTCTAGTAATATGTTGTCACCAGGACAGGAAGAGAGGGGTAATCTCTCTAATGGAGCCCCTGCTAGTAAAAACTTGACAGGGGATCTAATCCTGACCCACTCCGCTTAAAAACAGTCTGGGCTCTCTGATCACATTTCTTCTTTCAGTAGTAAATCTCCAGAATACTTCTTCATATATTTCCTCTCAGATTGTTACATTTCTTTCCATCTCTTTGTAGTATAAATTGTATGGAGGAGGAGGGAGGAGAGAGAGGAGAGGGAGGGGCAGAGAGGAGGGAGGAGACAGAGGAGAGGGGACCTCATCCTATCCCACCACAGTGACTGCACCCCACCCCCTATGTCTGGTCATGGTGCCCCCCAACACAAAGGGACCACATAGGGGGAGGGGTAGGAGGAGGGGGAGGGGCAGCAGGAGGGAAGAGAGAGAGGAGAGGTAACCCCAGGCAATCCCCTCTCAGTGGTTGCACCCCACCTTCTATGTCTCATCAAAGCTTGCATTCACACAAAGAGACTACATGAGAGGGATAGGCAGAGAGGAGGGGGGGGGGCAAAGATGAGGAGGAGTGGAAGCAGGCGATGACAGATAGATAGATAGATAGATAGATAGATAGATAGATAGATAGATAGATAGATAGATAGATAGATAGATAGATAGATAGATAGATACCACACCTTTCCCTACTGACCAATAGGAGCATGTTACTGTCACTCCAGTGATTGGACAGATATTCTATCCAATCACAGCGATCAGTAAGAAATCTCACATTTTTTTTTAGAAAAAAAAAAAACTTTCAGGAAGCCACACCCACTGCTATATACTATTGGATGAATATTAAATTAAATTTGCTTCTTCGTCTGACATCACTGGACTGTGGGCGGAGTTCTCACATCTCCCGCCTCCCCCCACATATCTTTATACAACCTCTCCTCCATACACGTAACCCAGCATGGAGGGGCTCAGTGAAGGTGGTGGTGAAGGTGTGGAGGTGTCGGATCGGGTCACACAGATCATAAAAGGAGATCCACCCGGCCTCATAATCCAGATCTATCCTGACTCTGTTACTGGAGAGATTGGTGGGTAAGGGGGTCACTTTACTGTCATGTATCGCCCAATACTGATAACCTATCCTGCTCAATCCCCAGGATTTATTATTTCCAATCCATGACTCCTTCCCTCTCCTGTCTATACTGGGGTAACACATCCCGACTACCCATCTCTCTGACCCCCAGACATCCACATCCCAGTAATGTCTCCCTGAGGAGAAACTCTGACTGCTCATCACCTGAGAATAATTTTGGAATCTCTCCGGTGTTTCTGGGTGATTCTGCTTCCTATCTGACCAGGATACAGTTTTCCTGTCATCTGATATCTGTAGCTTATTATTAGCTGTGTTTCCATCCAGTAATATGTCTGCAGATCCCTGTATGGGGAAATATACATTTACCTCTGTTATTATATCAGATAAACCTGTGTGTAAGACCCCCGCCACATCCGGACCCCCTCCATCATGGAGGAGTTCCTCATGTCTCTCTCTGTCCTCATTATCTCCATCCTCAGTATCACACAAGTCACCTGTGTCTGATTCCTGTAAGACAGTCAGTGGATCCGTCATGTTACACAGCTTCTCAATGTGACGAATCTTCCTGGACAGCTCCTCCTTCTTTATTTCCAGATCCCGGATGGAGATGGAGATCCGCTCTGCCCGCCCGGAGATCTCCCTCAGGTCTCCCTTCTCCAGATCTTCCAACAGGGCAGTGACTCTCTCGGTGTCACCAGCTGCTTCTTCTTCTACTTTCCTCCTGTGCTCCTCCAGACTCTGGACTCTTTCCTCCATCTCCTCTCTCTTTGTCAGAAGTTTCTGCAGAACATTCCTCAGTGTCTTCTTCTTCTTCTCAGAAGCCTCATCCAGTGACTCCATCTCATGTCCTTTATGTCCTCCAATCATAGAACAAGATATACAGATACAGGTCTCATCCTCAGTACAGTAATACTCCAGGATCTTCTTATGGATGGGGCATTTCCTGCTCTCCATGGACACGGTGGGGTCACATAAGATGTGTTCTGGGGATCTTTTGTGGACTCTCAGATGTTTTTCACACAGATAGGCCTCACAGTGTAGACAGGATCTAACAGCGGGTACAGGAGAGTCCACACAGTAAGTACAGAAGACCCCGGACTCCTGATCTGGCTGAGCAGACAGGAAAGTCTCTGCTATGTTACGCAGTGTTATGTTCTTGTGCAGTGCAGGACGACTCCTGAACCTTTTTCTGCATACAGGACAGAAGTAATGTCCAGAACCCTCCTGTGTATCCAGCGCACGATCAATACAGACCCGGCAGAAGTTGTGACCACATCTCAGGGTTACAGGATCTGTATAAATGTTCAGACAGACGGAACATTCCAGCTCAGCTCTCAGATCTGCAGACGCCATTGCTGAAGAGAAACTAAACTGAAAGTCTCTGACGTTGGAGAAGGGGGGGAGGTGTGTGTGTGTGTTGGGGAGGGGGGGGGGGGAGGGGGTTGACATCCTCCTACACAGGGTGAGGCTGGGCTGGATGAGTATTGCAGGACACAGAGATCAGATTACAGAATTAGGAGGGTTTTTTTTTTCACAGTAGTAATGATAATCAGATAATCATACCTCCCAACATTAGAAGAGAGAGAAATAGGTAAAGACAAGTGTGGAGAAGAAACACGGGAAACTGGTTCCTGCATGTATGGTGAGATATCACAGGAATAAAGACATCAAAGTGTTACAGCCAGATAAGCTCTCTTCTCGGCAAATTACTCTCCAGACTGATTAAGGGCCCCCACGGACCAACGCACATCTTAGCTCGTAAAGATAGCTCTGGGACCCTGACCCACACCCCACAAGAGATTAGCGACATCTTGGAGGGTTATTACAAAGCACTTTACAGTAGTGACCCCATAAATCACGAGTCTGCCCAAGCCTTCTTAAATGCCTTATCCCTCCCCTCCCTCTCTGTCACGCAATTGGAACAGATTAACGCCCCAATCACTTCAGAAGACATTAGTAAAACCATTTCTAATATGGCATCTCACAAAGCTCCGGGGCCTGATGGATACCCACCTGAATTATATAAAACTTTTAAGGACACTCTCTTACCCACGCTCACTTTGCTCTACAGCGTTATGTGGCAGAAGGGCACGTATTTACCTTCGGGCACTCAAGCATACATAAAGATGTTAGCCAAGAAGGGCAAGGACCCTACCCTACCCGGATCGTACTGCCCAATATTCTTACTGAACATTGACGCAAAAATCTTGTCCAAAATCATAGCATCCAGGATTGCCCAAGTTTTCCCTACGCTCATCCACCCTACACAGGCAGGCTTTGTCAGGGGCAGGTCAGCAACGGCAAACATTCGCAAAGTTACAGCGGTCCTGGAACACGCTAAAGCCAACCCTTCTGCTCAACTCGCTATAGTTACACTAGATGCCGAGAAGGCTTTCGATAACATCAATTTTGACTGGCTGTTCCTGTCCCTGACAAAGTTGGGCTTCTCTGGTAGAATTTTGAGCTTTTTGAAAGCCCTGTATGCATCCCCCTCAGTCCGCATCCTCACCTCATTAGGCATGACGAACCCCCATATCACTCCACAAGGGGACGCGTCAAGGTTGCCCCCTGTCCCTCGTACTGTTCAACATGGCCATGGAACCCCTTTCCAGGTTTTTACTCTCTTCGCCCCCCATTCATGGGATCACTTTGGGGGAGGAAGAGTTGAAGACCGCCCTCTTCGCAGACGATCTTTTACTTTTTACGTCGCAGCCCAGCGGTGATCTCCCAATAATATGCTCCCTGCTAGAAGAATTCAGGACCATAACAGGACAGAAAGTTAACTTTGATAAAAGTGAAGTTCTCCTTGACCCAACCAGTAATTGACCATTGGGACCCCTCTCTCCCCTTTCGGCTTACTCTCAACCACATTACCTATTTAGGTATCAAGATAGGCAGACTCCCCTCGTCCTTATATCAACTCAATTATGTCCCTCTGATAGAAAAGATTGTCAGGGAACTTGAGATGTGGATGACTCTACCCCTGTCGCTCTTCGGAAGGTGCCACCTGGTCAAAATGGTTAGCTTTCCACGCTTGCTATATCCGCTTCAGACGATCCCTAATCTCCTTAAACATAAAGATGTCCGCACTTTAAACAGAGCCATAACCTAGAACAAAAAAGAGGCCATTGATACAAACTAAAATTGTTCAATGAAAAAAGTATAGCGGACTTTTGATAGGATTATGGCACACAAGGGATAGCTCAAAATTTCCCCTCCAAGAGCCATAAACTAATTTCTTTGGAATAAGAAAAGATCTTGCATCTCCATTGCCAAACTTCACCTTCCGAAGAGCGAGGGGGGAGCAGGCCTACCCAATGTCAGGCTCTACAATTTAGCATGCCTCCTACGCTATGGCCTGGACTGGCTTACGGAGTCCTCTACCTTTTCCAACTATGCCCTTGAAGCCAATGTGGCTCAACTGTTGAAACTTTCTGGCATACTCCATAGCAAACTGCAATCTCTCCCCGACTCTCCGGCACCATCTACTCATCCGGGATACCTTAATCGCTTGGAGAGAAATAAGGAAGCACCTTGGAGTACCGTCCTCTATATCAAAACACCTACCGCTTCATGGTAACCCATCCTTTCCCCAATCTGAAGACTATACTCCGTACCAATTGTGGGCACGCAAAGGTCTCACCTCAGTCTACTCTTTTATCCGGTCGTCTGACTCTTCCATCAAATCATTCTCAGAGCTAGCTGCGGAATTCAACCTGCCACAGTCTCATCTTTTCTACTACCATCAAACAGTCTCCTTCATCAAATCTTGCTCTCGTAATCCTTCGAAGAGTTTTCAGACAACACTTGTGGATGACTTAATTCACCGGAAACATTACTCCATCTCTCTCATATATGGCCAGCTTGTGATGCACACAAATAAGATTACGGTGGAAACGCTGTTCGATAAGTGGGGCTCTGACTTCCCTCAAACAGACTTGGCACAGAACATTCTGAACGGTTACCTAAAATTGAGGAAATATGTACTAGCCCGAAACATGGAGAGAAACTCAGTTTAAGTTGATCCACAGGGCTTTTATACCAGCCTTCTACAAGTCTAACACCGGGCACCACTGCTACTTGCTCCAAGTGCAATGAAAACAGGCCGACCTTGGCTCATAGATTCTGGCATTGTCAGGTGATCTCTGTGTTTTGGGACCTTGTGTTGGACTTTATCCATTCCGTCCTGGACATTCGCCTGGAGAAGTCTCCACATTTTCTGCTTTTCGTTTGTGAAGTTCCAAGATTATATACAGGGTCCTCTAAGAGGACGACCGCACCGACTCCTCAATGGGCTTACCTCTGCACCTTGGTGGCCAGGAAAGTCATATTAAAGACCTGGATCTCTAACGTCCCCCCCACAATCTCTATGGTATGCAACAACTTGAAAGCCCTACTCTATATGGAAAAGACTGACCTGGAGACCAGGAAATTTCTCTCCACGGAAACATTTTTTGCTAGGTGACGGTCATTCATTGAGCGAAAATTCCACGAAGCTGAAAGGAGAACTTTTTTTTTTTTTCCATCAAAATTGTTTATTAAAGAGTAAGAAAAAGGGAAGTTTACAAACATTTGCTCTAATGAGCGCATGAAAATATGACACAAAAGTTTTCTTTTTTGTTTTTTTCTCTTTTGGTTTTCAAATATGTACCAGCAACATGTTGTATACTGACAAGTCAAGTATAAAAGACCATAGCAAGGGACACTTATAGTGTCCATTAGGGTAACAATCACACAGGGGCGTACCATGGGGTTGGACAGAACGGCGCCTGCCAGGGGCGCAGGCCGAGGGGGGGCGCAAAAACACTGGCAGCGTAGTGTAGCAGACGCAGTAAATTACCGCTCCTCCTTTCAGCCTGCGCCCGCGGCGCCCCCCTCTCTCCAATCCCGGAAGCCGCAGCTAGATGCTCTCTGCCTGTGTGCAGGGCAAGGAGGCGTCAGTCAGTGTCGGAGCTCCGTGGATGGATGGCTCCCCTCGTCACAGGGCTCCACCCACATGACCATCATTCGGCTCCTCTAGTCAGCTCCAGGAAGTACAGCGGTGGGTGAATGCACTCTGCAGTCACGGAAGGCCTGGCTGGCCTCTCAGGTACAGAGAGCTGCTGTGTGTCCCCCCGCTCACTCCCTGTTACTCCTCTCTCTCTGTGTCAACCCTCTCTCTCTGTGTCACCCCCTCTCTCTCTGTGTCACCCCCTCTCTATCTGTGTCACCCCTCTCTATCTGTGTCACCCCTCTCTCTCTGCGTCACCCCCCTCTCTGTGTCACCCCCTCTCTCTCTCTCTCTCTCTCTGTCACCCCCTCTTTCTCTCTCTCTGTCACCCCTCTCTCTCTCTGTGTCACCCCCTCTCTCTCTGTGTCACCCCCCTCTCTCTCTCTGTGTCACCCCTCTCTCTCTGTGTCACCCCCTCTCTCTGTGTCACCACCTCTCTCTGTGTCACCCCCTCTCTATCTGTGTCGTCCCCCTCTCTCTCTGTGTCATCCCCCTCTCTCTCTCTGTCACCCCCTCTCTCTCTGTCACCCCCCTCTCTCTCTGTGTCCCCCCTCTCTGTGTCACCCCCTCTCTCTTTGTGTCACCCCCTCTCTCTGTGTCACCCCCTCTCTCTCTGTGTCACCCCCCTCTCTCTCTGTGTCACCCCTTTCTCTCTCTCTCTCTGTCACCCTTCTCTCTCTGTATCACCCCCTCTCTCTGTGTCACCCCCTCTCTCTCTGTGTCACCCCCCTCTCTCTCTGTGTCACCCCCCTCTCTCTCTGTGTCACCCCTCTCTCTCTCTGTGTCACCCCTCTCTCTCTGTGTCACCCCCTCTCTCTGTGTCACCCCCTCTCTCTCTCTGTCACCCCCCTCTCTCTCTCTGTCACCCCCTCTCTCTCTCTGTGTCCCCCTCTCTCTCTCTCTCTCTGCCCCCCCTCTCTCTCTCTGTGCCCCCCTCTCTCTCTGTGTCATCCCCTCTCTCTCTCTGTCACCCCCTCTCTCTCTCTGTCCCCCTCTCTGTGTCACCCCTCTCTCTCTCTCTGTCACCCCCTCTCTCTCTGTGTCACCCCCTCTCTCTCTGTGTCTGTGTCACCCCTCTCTCTCTGTGTCACCCCCTCTCTCTCTGTGTCACCCCTCTCTCTGACACCCCTCTCTCTCTGTGTCACCCCCCTCTCTCTCTGTGTCACCCCTCTCTCTCTGTGTCCCCCCTCTCTCTCTCTGTGTCCCCCCTCTCTCTCTGTGTCACCCCCTCTCTCTCTGTGTCACCCCCTCTCTCTCTGTGTCACCCCTCTCTCTCTGTGTCACCCCCCTCTCTCTCTGTCACCCCCTCTCTCTCTGTGTCACCCCCTCTCTCTCTCTGTCACCCCTCTCTCTCTCTGTCACCCCTCTCTCTCCCTGTCAGCCCCTCTCTCTCCGTGTCAGCCCCTCTCTCTCTGTGTCACCCCTCTCTCTGTGTCACCCCTCTCTCTCTGTGTCACCCCCCTCTCTCTCTGTGTCACCCCCTCTCTCTGTGTCACCCCCTCTCTCTCTCTGTCACCCCCCCTCTCTCTCTCTCTGTCACCCCCTCTCTCTCTGTGTCACCCCCCTCTCTCTCTGTGTCACCCCCTCTCTCTTTGTGTCACCCCCCTCTCTCTCCGTGTCAGCCCCTCTCTCTCCGTGTCAGTCCCTCTCTCTCTCTCTGTCACCCCCTCTCTCTCTGTGTCATCCCCCTCTCTCTCCCTGTCACCCCCTCTCTCTCCCTGTCACCCCCCTCTCTCTGTGCCACCCCCTCTCTCTCCCTGTCACCCCTCTCTCTCTGTGCCACCCCCTCTCTCTCCCTGTCACCCCTCTCTCTCTGTGCCACCCCCTCTCTCTCCCTGTCACCCCTCTCTCTCTGTGCCACCCCCCTCTCTCCCTGTCTCCTTTTACTGCTGGAGTTTGTGTGGTATGGGGGAAGTGGTACATACCATGTGTTAAAAAAAACACACACCGTTTATCAAAGAAAGATATTATTACAAAAATCTGTCTCTCTCTGTCAAACGCTCTCTCTTTCTCGGGGGGGGGGGGGGTGCCGATACAGCACCTCGCCAAGGGCACTGGAGACCCTAGTTATGCCTCTGCAATCAGAGTATTGATAGCCATACTTATACAGGAGTGGAGCAGCCCGACTCGCCCATAGGGTCGATCACAGTCGGGCTCTCCAACACATCAGAACAAGCAGGGCAAGGGGAAAGAAGAACAAGAAAGGAAGACAGGGAGAAGAGAGAGAGAAAAAGAAAAAAAAAAGGGGGGAGAGGGAGAGGACCGCTCGGTGAAAAGGAATGGGGGGGAAGGTTCGAGAGGGACAGGGGGAAAATTATAGGAGTGTACAAAAACGGAGGGGAAAAGAGGAAAGGTGTGGGAGGAGGTGCCCCAGGTGCACGCCCCAGCCCCTCCCCCCCCCAGAGTGCCCGCCTCCACCAGCCATGCAGAGCAGTCCAGCCTATTCAGGTTGGACAATCCCCATCACCTCCATGTACGACAGAGAGGATTTAAAAGCAGACCAGCACAACCAAGTGGCATGAAAATTGTGTATTCTATCCTGGGATGTGAAAATTAGTTCCTCCATCTCCTCCGTTTTATTAATTCTAGAGAACCATTCCGCCGGAGTTGGAAGGTACGTAGATTTCCAATGTATGGGAATGCACATCCTGGTGGCGTTAACCATATGCATAGCTAAGGACTTGAGGTAGGGGCGTTTGGGCAGGGACGTATGGTGAAGCAAGTATTGGGCAGGTGTGAAGTCCAGGGTGTAGGAGGTTGTCAGGCTTATTTGGGGAGGTTACATTTAAATAAGAAAGAAATGTTATATTTTGTTCTATATAGAAATATGAAGCAATGACATCCATTTTTGTTAGGTTACTGAAAGGTTAAATATCCTTTAACAAAAAGTGCCTATTCAACAGGTTTACCCCAAACATGCTGTGTTGACCTAAGGTAATAAATAAATAGTCTGTTGACTTTCTTTAGATAAGTCTAAGACGCTATACCAAGATAATCTTGTTTGTGTGACAACCATAAACATCATTCAGTATTTTCTGTGCTTAAACCCATTAAAAAATAAGATTTACAGATATATTATAATCTTATATGTAACAGAATATTAACAATGAAATATATATATAACTAACATACATAGATATGTAGAAAACCGTTATATATTATAATTGTTTCATTCTTGATAACTGATATTGATGACTCATCTCTGTATGTCAAGAGAGGCTTCAGTAAACATTTGTAAATTGTAAGTTGTAGAAAGCATCATAAAATTTAGTTTAACCTTGCTAAACTCTAGAAAGTCTGAGATGGTAAGCTCTTTGTCAATATAAGGTTCATAGTGTATTTGTAGGTAAATAATGCTGTCATACTGAACCTAAGAGCAACACAATACTGCCATCTCTGGTGACTGACTACTACTAATTGAAGTCTTAGGTTAAAAAGTCATTTCCAATATATATAGATATATATATATATATATATATATATATATATATATATATATTATTAATATATTATGGTGTTACCAAGATTCATTCCTCATTTAGATACATAGTGGATATTAAATGGACATGTAATAGATGAGAGCATGGATACTTTTTATGTTATTTTATGATACTCTTAAATATGGAGAAATCATATAGTTTTAATATCCATATACTGGTTGACCAAGAGGTGTCACCCAATGGCATCACCAGTTAATGGATAAGTTATCCCAACCAATGGGGATAATGTCACTCCTTCTGGGTTTAACCTTTGGCAATTTTAATAATCCTTTGTTCTATACCATATAAAAAGGAAAACTCAGATGAGAGAGAGACACATCACACATGACATTTGCCCAACATACATCACACATACAACACACAAGCTACTACAGCCATGCATAGACTCATCTACACAGACTCCATTTTGCTCCATCATGTATCTGAAACTTTGAGGGACGCCAAACGAAACTCCTCCCTACCTGGCCACCATCTTGGAAAGGCGGCCATCTTAAGGACTCTGGTAACGACCATTCTAAGCTAGCAGCCATTTTAAATATGGTAAATATGCCTTGCTGTTTATTTGATTATAATTCAATATTGTTTATGTACTTCCTTAAATATGTATATTTTTCTCTAAGAGATGATTTTTGCTTTTTATAACATTTTTTATGAATATCAGATTTAGCGCATATTGGCGTATAAGTCTCACGTTTTGCATAGCCTATTCTCGCTTCATCTGCAGTGGAGTGACTATCCGACTGTGCATTGCGCAGACAATTGTGGTCTGATTATATAGAACATTAATTTATGGTTTATACTATACCTGGAGAAAACATAATATTGCTTTATTTTTACTTTCATTATTGAGCTACACATCACATTGCATTCATTGTTTGAAGTTCATATTTTATGTAAAGTTATTTTTTTGTGTCATCTCAAGTTTGAATATTTATCGTGATTACATGTCTCGTGAATAAATATTCTTATATATTCCATACTGTAGACTGTTTTCACTAAGATTGGTATATGCTATTAAAAAGAAATTAATTAATAAAAAGAATTCGCTACATATTGATTTGTGGAAATAAGTGGAGATTCTCCTTCCGCACAGATCTTTGCTTATTGACATAAATAGACACTGTTATATTCAGAGCAGTATAAACATTCTGACATAATGGAGGCGGCCCAGCGAGATATTATTAATTTCTTACATAGGCCAATCATAATTATGATCATGGTGGCATAATTCATAACTTAAAAAAAAAAATGTTTTTTAGATTTTTTTTATTGATTGTGATGTTGATAGAAATGCCTTAAAAATGTCTACAGCAGGTAATGTTCACGCTGCCAACTCTGGCAAGGTGTCAGTGCCTAGTGTTAATCCCACAACCCCATTAGATTCAGCACAGATCATAAATGTGTGGAAACACCTCTCTGAGTCTGAAATGGTGGAATATGTAAATGCTGGTTAGAGTCATATATCAAAATCCTCAGAAGTCGGGCCAATAATGGGGATCTGACACTTGGGTAGAGGAAAACCCGCTGTATGAACTCACCAATAAGCTTATCTAACACCAAAGACGTCAGGAAGCGTGATCACATACTTTTAGAGTCATGCCAATCTTACTGTATTTCTGTGAGGAGCTGCACCAGAAGGCTCAGCAAAAAGGAATTTAGTAAAGTTCCAATCTCCACTCCAAATAATAGGAAGTGAGATAAGGAACCTCCTTGAGCAGGTGAAAGTGACCTCTATTGGGACACATCAGTTAAGAGAATGTAGCGTGAAACTGCAGATGAAGTAGAACTGTGACAGAAGTCTTATCAAGAAAGCTGTAATGAAAGTAACCATTTGAAAGAGAAATAAAAATGATTAATGCAAGAAGTAGGAAGTTTTGAGCAAGGAAAAATGTTTTCTAGTGGAAGTTGCTGAGTAACCAGCAGTGGAAAAAAAAAGTTGCCGAGTAACCAGCAGTGGAAAATTAGAAAAAAAAAAGTGTAACAGTTCAAGTCAGGACAGGAACTCATCAATAAATAAATAGGAGAGTTCCAAAAGGCTATGGTGTCCATGCAAAAGGGTAATGCTTATCAGTCCTGCATTAAAAAATTAAGTAATTAATTAGACCCAGATATGACTCCCAGTCTGATAGTTATGACCCAGACAAGGGGGGGAGTCAGGCAGAGAGTCCATGTCCCACCCCAGCCATCATCCTAATATAGAAGGGCAAAAATTGGGCAGCCATGCATAAATAGGTATGAGTCATATCAAGGTCACTGCAAAAAGACTAGCACCCCTAAAAAGATACTATACACCTCCAGAATTTATACGTTTTAAAAAAAAAGTACTGTCCCAATTTTTGTTAAGAATGGGTTCATCCTGAGCCCTATGAAAACACCTTTATGTGTTGGACCTGTAGGATGTAATTTAGTATTCAACCCATACACAACCTTAATGCTGCTAGAGCTGCTATCTATAATTTCAAATGTACACAGCACCAAAGCCCATTGAATTATTGGCTGTACTCAAAAGTGCCTAACACCCTTCAATGAAGGAGCCTGAGTACAAACCACCCAGAATTTAAATCCCTGTGCTTTGAGGCATTGCCTACGTACATAATAATAGGTTTGGCAAGGGACTACAAGTTGGGGTGTTCACTGGAATGGTTGGTGAAAGAGAGTGACAATTTGTACTCCATCCAAAAGACCAGTGAATACAAAGAAAGGCGTAAACCTGTCACCAAAATTGTGGCAGAAACACATCTTTCTCCTAAACCCTCACACTGAAAAAAAAGGAGCAAGATTTATACCGGATACCTCAAGGAGGACACCGGACACCCCACCAATAAGGAGGGGGGGGGGGGACAGAGGCCACCTCAGGATTTCCCTCCAAGGAGACAGGGCCCAAGGTTTAGAAGAATCTCTAGGGAGTATCCCCAAAGAGCCCAATTTACCCTTGAGGATGGGAAACCTCGCTATGCCCAATATCCTCAATAAGGGGACACCCACAAATAAATAGGGATTTGCCCCATCTTAGGGCCCCCCAAAATCCTCAGGAAGATCGAGAGACATTAAGGCCCAGATTCCACGCCAGAACCGAACAAGTGGTTCTGTTTGGGATCTGTCCCATCTGTCTGTACCCGAGAGACATAGGCACCGCAAGAGGCGGAGCCAACAATCCATTTCTGAAAAGGTTTTCAGCAGAGTAGATGCCAAGTTGGATCAGATGATCACTTGGTTCACTCAGGGGATTGCAGCCCAGAAATAAAATAATTCCTCTTTAGGAACAAATCCTGTGGCCAGACAAAGGCCACAAAATCCTTAAATGCCCAAATGGTCAGGAATCAGAGGGATACACTGAATAAAAGCATAGGAGACAGAGGTTCTAACACCATTTTATCCCCAGGTAACAGTATTGAGTATCCTGAAATCCCTGCCAGGGGATCCTGGTGGTTAGATACTAACTACCCTCCTATTTTTCAGTGGTCACTTCATCCCTCTGACTCAAACAGGTCGCTCAAAGCGGACACATTTCAAAAAAATCGCCAATGACGGTGATACCAAGGAGGATCAAACCCTAATGACGTAATGAAGTCAAGAGGTTAAAGGTTGTATTACGGTAACCAAGAAGGAATCCTCAATGTCAGGTAGTTTTGTTGCATTCAATAAATTGCATTGATGCCCCATAGGGGGAGATATTATATTTTTTCTCCTAAGTAGTAGGTAATTTTAACAAAATATTGTATCATTGTTAAATTGTTCAATGTGTGGTATCCATGGCGATGACTACATCCCATATTAATGAGCCCCAGAAGTTAGTCTCCCCTAGGAAAGGTCACATACATAGTCTCACATTCCATGGTGGTCAGATAAAAAACTGATCCCACAATGGAATAAAGGAGTACTCTGAGAAAGCTTAGATTACCAACCTCACATTGAAATGTCAATTGATGAGAATATATATTCATACTGTATATTTCATCCAATAGAGGGAGAATAACCTTCCATGCCAGGTCGTTGATTGGTACAGACGATGATGTTTACCATAAACGCGGCAATCCGATGGGTCATCTTACTCCTTGGAGCCCAGCTCAGGACGGAACCCCTCATTGAATCGGGTCTTTCTTCAGGAATCATGCTGTGAGACGCCAAAGATTCTTGTTGATGGAGAGGAAGATTTGTTTTAAAAGATCTTTGTGCATTTGATCCGAGGATATCCATTGAAAGGAATCGCACTACCTCCTGTTTTCAATTGAAGGAGATGTGAGAATGATGCATTGCACATGTGAGCAAAACTCAGTCTAGGTGTATGACACTCTAGACCATGCTGAGACCATTCATTGTTCAATCCACGTTCAAAGGAGATTTCTCGGATTCCTGTTTGCCAACATTATTTTACTGCATTTTGAATGGTAGTTGCCAATACCATTGCAGTAGTTAATTTCTATATCTATCAAAACTTTGCAAACTGAAGTTGGAGATTTCAAGAAAATCTGAGTTTCTTTACTAGGAGATTGAAATTCAAAAGACTAACAAGGAACAGTTGTGACATAGCTAACAATAGCAAAGTCGCTACGAACTGACACTTGGAACTGCTTTTTCATTTCATCGCCTTACTTGAAAGTTATGATAAACAATCCCCAATATGAACTACTCTCTTATAAAAAGAGGACAAGACATTTTTCATTTCTTTCTCCTGAAGCTGCTTCCCAGTTATTTCTAAAGGTTGGTCACCTGAATACTGGGAAGAAGGGGAGGAGGGATATGTCAGGCTTATTTGGGGAGGTTAAATTTAAATAAGAAAGAAATGTTATATTTTGTTCTATATAGAAATATGAAGCAATGACATCCATTTTTGTTAGGTTACTGAAAGGTTAAATCTCCTTTAACAAAAAGTGCCTATTCAACAGGTTTACCCCAAACATGCTGTGTTGACCTAAGGTAATAAATAAATAGTCTGTTGACTTTCTTTAGATAAGTCTAAGATGCTATACCAAGATTATCTTGTTTGTGTGATAACCATAAACATTAGTCAGTATTTTCTGTGCTTAAACCCATAAAAAAATAAGATTTACAGATATATTATAATCTTATATGTAACAGAATATTAACAATGAAATATATATATAACTAACATACATAGATATGTAGAAAACCATTATATATTATAATTGTTTCATTCTTGATAACTGATATTAATGACTCATCTCTGTATGTCAAGAGAGGCTTCAGTAAACATTTGTGAATTGTAAGTTGTAGAAAGCATCATAAAATTTTGTTTAACCTTGCTAGACTCTAGAAAGTCTGAGATGGTAAGCTCTGTCAATATAAGGTTCTTAGTTTATTTGTAGGTAAATAATGCTGTCATACTGAACCTAAGAGCAACACAATACTGCCATTTCTGGTGACTGACTACTACTAATTGAAGTCTTAGGTTAAAAAGTCATTTCCAATATATATAGATATATATATATATATATATATATATATATATATATATATATATATATATATATATATATATATATTAATAATATATTATGGTGTTACCAAGATCCATTCCTCATTTAGATACATAGTGGATATTAAATGGACATGTAATAGATGAGAGCATGGATACTTTTTATGTTATTTTATGAAACTCTTAAATATGGAGAAATCATATAGTTTTAATATCCATATACTGGTTGACCAAGAGGTGTCACCCAATGACATCACCAGTTAATGGATAAGTTATCCCAACCAATGGGGATAATGTCACTCCTTCTGGGTTTAACTTATGGCAATTTTAATAATCCTTTGTTCTATACCATATAAAAAGGAAAACTCAGATGAGAGAGAGAGAGACACATCACACATGACATTTGCCCAACATACATCACACATACAACACACAAGCTACTACAGCCATGCATAGACTCATCTACACAGACTCCATTTTGCTCCATCATGTATCTGAAACTTTGAGGGACGCCAAACGAAACTCCTCCCTACCTGGCCACCATCTTGGAAAGGCGGCCATCTTAAGGACTCTGGTAACTACCATTCTAAGCTAGCAGCCATTTTAAATATGGTAAATATGCCTTGCTGTTTATTTGATAATTCAATATTGTTTATGTACTTCCTTAAATGTTTTACATTTCATTCTAAAGGGTAACGAGAGTACAATCCCAGCCGTATAAACCATATGTATATTTTTCTCTAAGAAATGATTTTTGCTTTTTATAACATTTTTTATGAATATCAGATTTAGCGCATATTGGCGTATTAGTCTCACGTTTTGCATAGCCTATTCTTGCTTCATCTGCAGTGGAGTGACTATCAGGCTGTGCATTGCGCAGACAATTGTGGTCTGATTATATAGAACATTAATTTATGGTTTATACTATACATGGAGAAAACGTAATCTTGCTTTATTTTTACTTTCATTATTGAGCTACACATCACATTGCATTCATTGTTTGAAGTTCATATTTTATGTAAAGTTATTTTTTTGTGTCATCTCAAGTTTGATCATTTATCGTGATTACATGTCTCGTGAATAAATATTCTTATATATTCCATACTGTAGACTGTTTTAACTAAGATTGGTATATGCTTTTAAAAAGAAATTTATAAATAAAAAGAATTTGCCACATATTGATTTGTGGAAATAAGTGGAGATTCTCCTTCCGCACAGATCTTTGCTTATTGACATCAATAGACACTGTTATATTCAGAGCAGTATAAACATTCTGACAAGGTGACTCAGCAAGTGATCTCGTGGACCACCTTCCAGAAAGGCTGAAGGAGGCGACAGCTCCACCATATGTGCAATAGAGGCCCATCCTCTTGATTGCACCACCAGCAGAGTTTGGAGCAGTTGGGATAAAACCTGTGGAGAAGTGTAGGGGTCCTATACCACCTGCTCCGTATTTTGTATGCGTTTTCCTGGACAGAGGTGTTAAGGGAACTCTTGTGTATGTATTCATTGACGGTTTCCCAGTCCTCATCAGTGAGGGAAATCTGCAAGTCAGATTCCCAAGCCTTGCGGGTCGTATCCTCAGGGTGCTGGGAATCCGCCAAGAGAATTGCGTAAATGTATGATATAGTATGGGATTGTGGTGGCCGTCTGGTACACAAAGCCTCAAATGGGGAGAGCTCGCTTGTCCATTGGCCCGCCATGGGTGGAGAGGCAAGGAAGTGGTGTAGCTGTCTGTATGACCAGGAGGGGAAAGAACGTGTAAAAGACCTGGCAGCTAGTTGTGGCAAAGAAAGTAGCCTTCCCCTTTGTATGAAGGAGCGCACTTCCAGACTTTCATTCGGGAATTCTTCCCGCAGGAAGGAGCTAGACAGACCCGGAGGGAAGGCAGGATTGTTGCGGACAGGGGTAAGGGGTCCATGTAGCGATGATAGTGAGGCTTTCCTGCAGGCCACGCGAAAGCAGGTCAGGGTGGCATTAATGAGGGGGTGGGCCCGGGTCTGGGGAGGGTGATGCTGCGGCAGAAGCCAGGGCAGGACGCCAAGGACGGTGTCGGACATGTACGATTCCAGCATCACCCACGCCTTAGAGCCAGAATGGAGTCTCCAGTCCACTATCCTAGCCATATGGCAAGCCAAGTAGTATCCGTGCAAATCTGGCAGTCCGGTCCCCCCTTTAAGTTTCGGGAGAGTATGTTTTGAAAAACCAAGTCGAGGCTGGGACTGTTTCCAAACAAAGTCACAGCAGGCCCTCCGATATACGGAGAAAAAAGAGCCCGGTAGGGAGATCGGAATTGTTTGCAGGAGGTATGGTACCCTTGGTAGCACGTTCATTTTCATGAGAGCAATGCGTCCGAACCAGGACAGGGAAAGTCCCATCCACCTCCTCAAGTCGGCCTGGATTGTAGTCAAGAGGGGTTTAAAGTTAAGATCGAACAGTCTATGCAAATGTCGGGGAATTTGGATGCCTAGGTAGGTAATGGCGTCAGGTCTCCAAACAAAAGGAAAGTTTGTTTGACAAGCTGTTTGGACTGCAGGAGGTAGTGTTACATTAAGTGCATGGGATTTCGTATAATTAATCTTCAAATTAGATAGCGAGCCAAAACGTTCAAGGTCACTCAGTAGGTTGGGCAGGGTAATGTGTGGGTGGGAGAGGAACAGCAGGAGGTCGTTGGCAAAGGCCGCCACCTTGTATTCTCTTCCATGAACGGTAATTCCCCTAATGTTAGTGTTGGAGCGGAGTCTGTTAAGTAGCAGCTCGAGGGTCAGAATGTAGATAAAGGGCGAGAGGGGGCACCCCTGACGCGTCCCATTCCCGATGCCGAAGGTGTCCGACAGGTGACCATTTACCCGCACTCGGCAGAAGGGTTGGAGTATAGCGCCAGGATGCTGGCGAGCATGCGGGGAGGTAATCCCAAAGCCTGCAGTACCTCAGTCATGTAGCGCCAGTCCACCCTGTGGAACGTCTTCTCGGCATCCAGGGAGAGGAAGAAGCCCTGCCTCCCCCCACAGTAAGGGCATGATGAATGTTAAGGGCCTTAATCGTGTTGTCCCGGGCTTCTCTCCCAGGGACAAAGCCTACCTGGTCCAGGCTCACTAGGGAGGGAATAACGGGGAGGAGACTGTTCGCTATAATTTTCTCGTATAGTTTAACTTCGACGTTAAGCAAAGATATTGGCCTGTAGTTTTCGTCTCGCGTGACATCCTTATCCTCCTTTGGGATTACTGTGACATGGGCCTCTAAAAAACTAGTGGGTAGGGACGTGGAAGACGGGATCGCGTTCATCACCCCAAGGAGCCTCGGCGTCAGAAGCGTTTGAAAGCATTTGTAGTATTGGAGTGACAGCCCGTCAGGGCCGGGGCATTTTACCCGGTTTTGAGTGCTTAATGGCCTGAGCTAGTTCCTCTTCAGTGAAGGGCCGCTCCAGGTCTCTCGCCTGTGACGCCGAGATGGCCGAGGAACTAAAACGCGCCAAGCACTGTCGAATGCGGGTGGTGTGGGCTAGCTCAGAGGGTATGTCAGGTCCAGCGGGGCGAAGGTTGTACAATTCTCGGTAATACAGTTCAAATCGGCGTGCAATCTCGTCGTTGCGCGAGAGTAACCTGTCGTCGTGGCTTCGCAGTTGGTGTACGTGGTTAGGAGTTTGGGCAGGCTGCACCGCACGGGCCAGCAAGCGGCCACTTTTGTTCCCATGTTCATAGAACAGCCGTTGACTGAGTAGGAGTCTCCGCCTGGTGTGTTTGCCCAGTTCTTCTAGGAGCGTGGTGCGTATCCGAATAAGGTCCACGAGGGTCTCTACGGCCAAGGAACGCTTATGGGATGCCTCAAGGTGTCTAAGTTGGGCTACAAGGGTGTCAACTTGTTTCTGTCGTTCCCGCTTCACGCGTGTGGCCATTTCAATAAGGGACCCCCGGATGACACATTTATGTGCCTCCAATACAGTGACGGGGCTCAAGCCCGGCGTGGCGTTTTTCCCAAAGAAGTTGGAGAGGACGGCCCCAGCTTCTTCACTTCTACTGGGTCTTTCAAGAGGGAAGGATTCAGCCGACACGTTTTGGACGACATCAGTCTCTCCGAGAAGCGGAGGGTAAAGGTGATCGGGCAGTGATCTGATAGGAACATAGGCTCAATTGTAGCATTCGTGAGGGAAACTAGGTCTCTCTGCGAGAGAAAAAAGCAGTCTATCCTAGAGTACCTGTTGTGGGGGTGAGAGAAAAATGTGTAATCCCTATCCCCAGGGTGGAGGGTCCGCCACGTATCGTGTAGAGTCAGGGAGCACAATTGCAAATTTATTTGGCGAATAGCCCTGAAGGGTAGGGAGGAAGTGCCCGAAGAAGTGTCCACTAAGGGGTTTAAGGGAACATTAAAATCTCCTCCAAGGATGAGAATTCCTGACTGGAAGGAGCGCAGCAGGTCGATCACCTTGCGAACGAAGGACACTTGGCGCTCATTCGGGCAATAAACATTAGCTATTGTTATGGGATTAGATGCAAACGTGCCCTTTAGGAATAGGTATCGGCCCTCTGGGTCCACCAATTTGTCGGTGAGTTGGAAGGGGGAGGTGTGAGCAATCAACGTGGACACTCCCTTGGATTTCACTTCGCTGTTTGTAGCATGGTGGGCAATGGGGTAGGCTCTGCTTTTAAAGTGGGGGATTTTGTCGGCTCTGAAGTGCGTTTCTTGGAATAGGAGGAAATGGGCTTTGTGTTTGGATAGGTCCGCCAGGACCTGCGAACGCTTCTCGGGCAGGTTAAGGCCCTTGGCATTGAGAGACATGCAGCGCATGTCTCTCAGGTCAGCTACAGTCTCCAGGCGCAGAGACCAAATGTGCAAGGTAGGACCAGCGCCGGAGGGAGGGGCACGCACCACTCAAAAGGATGTACAGACGGCGTCTCTCAAGGGATGTTAGAGGGAAGGTAATCGGGGTAGGTGTGAGGAAGAAGGGGGGCAGAAGACAGCAGTCGTAGGGTTAGGAAGGAGGAAGCGGGGACTCAACCAGAGGTGGTGTAAGAGCTCCTAAACCACCGAAGGGGTAGAAAAATAAATGAAAAAGAGAAAAGAAAAAAAAAAAGGCAAGAGGGGGGGTGATTTCTGGTATGTCAGCACTCCGTGTCGGAGACGCTGCGGGGGGATGAGATAACGAACCGGTAGAACGTGACAGCCGCAGGTTCGTGGGACAAAATAGGCTTGGTTTGAACTAGGATGGCGTGGGAGAACAGCAAACAGTGTAGTAACAAGCAAAATTAACATTCAGTCAACATATGATCACATGCTAGGCCAAAAAAAAAAACTCTCTAGAAGTGTTCTAACTTGTAGAGGGCGTACGGTTCTGGTCGACCTCCCCCCCCCCCCAGGGCCATCATGCCCCGCGAGGGTCAATCTGCCCAACCGAGGCTCCATTTGGAAAGAAATCAACATCAGTTAGTACTAAACAGTTAAGCATAGTGGCAACAAAGACCCCTGCTTAGATAGGACGGGGTGGGGAAGGGGGGGAAGAGGAATGTGGAGGGGGAGAAGAAGAAGAGGAGGGGAATGGGCAAGGATGAGGGGGGAAGGGGAGGGAGGGGGGGCGGGCGGTGGAGGAGTGGAAGTGGGGAGAGAGGAAGGGGGAAGAGAGGAAGAGGGAGGAGAGCAAGGGGGAAAAGAGGGGGGGAAAGAGAGGAAGGAGGGAGGTGGGGGGAGGGGGGGAGGAGAGGTGGGGGGGCTGGGAGGGAGAAGGGGAGGGAAAATGGGGGGGAGTGGAGAGGGGTGCTGGGGGGGTATGAGGGGGGGGGGGGAGGAGGGCGAGAGCATCAGATCACATGCAGAATACCAGCCGGCGTTGGCGTCTCCGCGGCATGTCCAGCAGGAGCATGCCCCGGGGAGGCAAAGCCCCAGTGTGTGTACCTTATGTAAGGAATGCATAGGGTAGCTGCACCCCGCATTCCAACTCACCCCACCCCCCGAGATCAGGCAAAGTCTCTTTCTGCGAATCTAGTTCCTGTCGTGTCCAGCTGGGCTCAGAGATTCTTGTCTTCAAAGGGTGCTCAGGACACTGAGGGACCTGTTTAGAGAAAGGTCTTTATGACAGGGTGGGGGAGGATATCAAGAAAAAGGGTCAAAGCAAGAAGCAGGTGTCAGAGGCTGCAGGTATTCAGATGTCCACTGGTCCCTCTGGGTCCTCTGTCCCTCCCCCCCATCACGTCACCAGCAAGTCTTCTGGGATAACTGAAGCCAAGACACGGAGGGATCAGCCATTGCAGAAGACAGAAGGGTGAGGGTTGCTGTACAAAGGGAGGGGGGGTAAACCTTGGGTTCAAGAGGCAGGCTGGGGGAGTCTTTGTGTAAAGCCATGGATCATGCAAACTTCACAGGGGGTCTTAGGCATGGCCTTGCGAGTGAGCAGGGCTCCCCCTGTCCAGTTCCCTGCGTGGGGGGCGGGAGGATGTTGAAGCTGGATCCGGATGTCTATGCCTGGAGCGGTGTCTTTGTGATTTTGGCGAGGGAAAGTGTGATACCGGTCTCCAGGGTTCCGTCGGAAAGTAGAAGGAGTACCAGTCCGGAAGATCCACTGGGGGGAGATCAAGTTCAGCGCAGAAAGCCGGGAGGTCATCTGGTGTGCGCAGGATAGCAGTACGCCCCCTGGAGGTGGCAGACAGCGAGAAGGGAAATTTCCAGTGGTACGTAATCCCACGCACCCTGAGCACATCCAGCAGGGGGCGAAGGGCCCTCCTATTCTGAAGAGTTAGTTGAGAAAGATCCTGGAAAAGTTTTACTTCCGAATCATTGAAGATTATACGGCCTCTTTCCCTAGCTCTCCGCATGATGTCCTCTTTCAAGGGGAAATTGACCAGGCAACAAACAATGTCTCCTGGGGGCTCCGTGTCATGGGGTTTGGGGCGCAGGGCCCTGTGTGCCCTTTCCATCTCCACCGGGGAGGCAGGGGGCCTATCGAGGAGGTCATTGAATATAGCACATAGTGTGGGCTGGATGGCCTCATTCTCCACAGTCTCAGGAATCCCCCGGACACGAATGTTATGTCGCCGTCCCCTGTTGTCCAAGTCCTCCAAGTGACTTTGCATGTCAAACAGGTGGGCAAGTTGGGAGTCGTAGGTATGTTGTACCTGCTTAATGGCTTCTGAATGTAGGTGCGTCGTCTGCTCTACGCCATCAAGTCTTGCCGCGACCGCCTGGACATCCGCTTTCAGGTGAGCGATGGCTGCCGTGAAGGTATTCTTACTGTTGCTCTTGATGTCCAGTGCTATTCTCTGGAGGTCTAGGAGGCTCAGAGGGGCCACTGGTGGATGTGGGGGCGGAAGATCCGTCCCCTCACCGCCCATGGCGGCGTCAGACTCACCTCCAGGCGACTGTGGGGACGAGGCCTGCGACGCCTCGCGGTCTGATAGCTGGGAGCGGAACAGCTCCGGAATGTTGCGGCTGAGCTGGGTGCTGGAGGACTTTGCGGGTGTCCTGGAGGCTGAGGCGCTTCTGCCTACTTTTCCCATTTTGGACACTTGGGATTAGCTCCCACAAGGGCTGCGGTTTGTCCCACGAAGCGGCACGGGTCACTTACGGTGCGGTCATGAAGGTGCCCGGTAGGGCCGCGTCTCTAGCAATCCTTGTCTGCCTAGTAGGGTTGGTTGTTAGGCAGTGTAAGTAGAAGTAGATGCAGGGGCTCCTAGGCTAGGCCGCAGCTCCAAGTAGGGTATGAGCGGGGCTGTTCTGTAGTGCATCCACTGGCCAGTTGACCCCTGACAGCCCCCCTGGAGTAGCAGAGGGCTGGGGGGCCCGTTGTTGATGGCGGGGGGGACCCAGGAGGGGTATAGTAGCCAACTGCAGGCCTGGAGACTTTGGCAATATGAAAGGAGAACTTTAATGTCCTCATTCCAGTATACAAAATGGTATCTGCAAGCCTCTATTGCAAACACTTTGGGTAGTCTGAAGGTCTAAGACATACAAAGATCCACATCAATCTCACGGAATGCAACTTAACATTTCTTCCCTCATATCAATCTGATTCTCATGATCGTATTCCAAATCTCCCCCCCCCCCTACACCTTCCTATATCCTCTTTCCTCCCCCACCCCCATCACCACTATTGTAGCTTATGTCAGGTTACGTGGCCAGTACAGAGTCATTCGAATCTGTCTTTTTGATGTTTTATTTGGTGGATGTTCTCCTCCTGTCCCATGCGAGAATGTTTCAACCCCCTTTCCCCCATTGCTACTTTTCTTCCCCGAGGTCCTGTAGTTTGTATTTACCGTTTATGCCCTCATATCTGTGAACTTTTGGACCCATACAGTTTCAAAATGCCTCATGATTTTGTGGTAAAACGTACACCTATTGTTGCCTTACTGTATTGTTCACTTTGTACACCATATTGTTTTTCAATAAAAATATATATAAAAAAAAAAAAACAGCATTTCTCTATCGTTCATTGACGGACGCAGTCACTGATCTTCTTATCAGTAGGGTTATACTGCCCCCTACAGGAGTAGGACACTAGGCAGAAAAAAAGTTCTGGCTACGCCAATGGGCAGTCCCAAGGGGTATACCTTCTCTCTCCTTGCTATAGGATGTCATTTTTAATCTGTCTAGTCAGGAGTAAGGACCTAGTTCCTTGCTGGGATCTCTGGTCCCCGCAAAAGTTTTTTTCTAGATATTTTTTTTTTTAGTTAGCTTTTCTCACGATTTTTTTCCTATGAGATCTACAAGCAGCTAAGCCAGATCTGGGCAGCGGGCTGGATAAATAGATCCAGTGGACACCCCAGCCGGCCAGCGAGCGCATGCAGGCCTCAGCTCCGTGCTAGGTCGGCCGCAACATAGTCCCACCGGACAGGGACTGAACCCCCGAGTTAAACGTCTCGCCAGGTTGCATACGACCAGTGTTGGGCATGTAACTTAAAAAAAGTAATTAATTATAGTTTCTTCTCACAAAAAGTAACTGAGTTAATAACTGAGTTACATCAGTAAAAAAGTAACTAATTACCAGGGAAAGTAACTATTGCATTAGGAATACGTTGTATAGGGTGCAAGGTTCAGGAATGCGTTGTACGGAGTGCAAGGTTCAGGAATGCGTTGTACGGGGTGCAAGGTTCAGAAATGCATTGTACAGAGTGCAAGGTTCAGGAATGCGTTGTACAGAGTGTAACGTTCAGGAATGCGTTGTACGGGGTGCAAGGTTCAGGAATGCTTTGCAGTTTTTCAGACAGTGCAGTGAGACATTTCTAGCAGGGAGGGAGAGGGACATGTTTGAGTCAGGGAGAGAATTGTTTCTTTGCTGTTTGTCAGACAGTACAGTGAGAGATTTCTAGCAGTGTAGGGAAAGAGAGAGATTTGTGCTTTTTACAAGTTCACAGATCAGATAGGGAAGTATATTCAGCAGTGCATGCCATACACCATATACCATACATAGATCTCTATCTATATATATATAGGGCTAGCGATTACATCATATCAGGTGATTAGGTACTTTATCGGTCAGTTGCGTATACCCTATACCCATCACATATCTATCTATATATAGGGCTAGCGATTACATCATATCAGGTGATTAGGTACTTTATCGGTCAGTTGCGTATACCCTATACCCATCACATCTCTATCTATATATAGGGCTATCTGTTAGAGAAGTCCATAAGGTAGTTAGAACTTTCCGCCATTAGATGGCGCCAAGCTGGCTATTTAAACTGACTCTCTGCATGGATTCATTGCTGTTTGGTCTGCAGCTTCCTGTGTACTGTTCCTGACTTCCTGTGACCTCTGATCTTGATCCGGCTTGTTGTCTCTAACCTGTGCTTGTCTGCTTCCTACCCTGACCCTGGCTTGTCTTCTGGATTTCGCTTCTGCCTGTTGATCCTGCATTGCTGCTCTCCTGGTACCGACCCGGCTTGTGACCCGATTAATCTGCTGCCTATCGTCTATGTCCTTCCTGCCCGACCATTACCTACCCGGCTTGTTTGACCCTGCACCCTGCTCATCCGGCCTGCTACAACTCCAGCCCAGCAAGCTCGCTTCCAGCAGTCTCATACCAGCCCACTCACTGCGGACACGCTACTACTGGACTGATTACAGGCACTCCTACGTCACCGTGCTTCTGTGGCCGCTGTCTCACTATCAGAGGCCCACGAGCCGGAGTTGTACGCGAGGTCCTCCTCTACACGTCAAGCTCACCTACCAGGTACGTGACAGTACCAAACAGCCATGACTGAGCCTGCAAGAGGACCCTCTCCAGTGGATGAAATCTGTCAGCACCTCGCTGCGCTTTCTCAAGCAGTTAAGACGCTACAGGAAGGATATGTTCATCTGGAGGAACGTGTTCTGTCCTGGACTACACCAACAACTATCTCTGCCTCAGTTCCCACCTCTGCCGCATCTGGTATTCAAGCTGGGACTGTAACCAATCCTACAGTAATGATGTTATCCCCTGAACCTCAAGTACCAACCCCTGAGAGGTTTTCCGGTGACCGGAGTAAGTTTAGAGCGTTCCGAAACGCATGTCAACTTTACTTTGCTCTGCAGCCACTGACTTTTTCCCTGGAATCCACTAAGGTAGAATTCATCATCTCTCTGCTTCAAGATGAACCACAGTCCTGGGCCCACCAGTTGTTAGAAGAGAATAACGCACAACTCAATACCATGCAATTATTCTTTGATGCCATGTCACGGCTATATGACGACCCACAGCGGACCACCACTGCTGAGGCAGCTCTACATGCTCTCCAGCAAGGCCGCAGAGCAGTTGAAGACTACATCACTGACTTTCGACGCTGGAGCGCAGATACCGCTTGGAACAATGCAGCCCTGCGTCACAAGTTTCGTTTGGGTCTCTCAGAAAGTCTTAAGGATGAGCTTGCCCGGATTAAGATTAAGATTAAGTACTTTATCGGTCACTTGCGTATACCCTATACCCATCACATATCTATCTTTATATAGGTCTACACAACAGTTCCTCCCGGAATGGATGTTACATAGGAATTCTGTCCCTTCCAACCCGGTCTTCGGAAATTCTGCTCCACCTTCTGCAGAATCACCTGAACCCATGCAATCAGGTCTGGTCCGCCCTTCATTGACTCCAGAAGAACGTCAACGCCGACGTGTAAATAACCTTTGCTTGTACTGCGGAGAAGCCGGTCACTATGTGCGCACCTGCCCAGCTAAGTGGCGTAAGTGTCTCTCTGTTTCTTCAGTTAACCAGTCACCGTTACCTGCCAGCTCAGCTCACATAGCTCTGCCCATCTCTTTCCGGCTTCCTGGAAGGACTGTGTCCGTGACCGCTATTATTGATTCAGGAGCTTGTAGCTGTTTTATCGACCTGTCCTTCGCAGCTCAACAACGCATTCCACTGCAAACCAGAGGACAAGGCCTCACCGTGTTCCTGGCTGATGGGTCTTGCATTAAATCAGGGCTTGTAACCAAAGAGACCCCACCAATCCTGACCATCACTTCCAATAACCATCAGGAACTACTGCGTTTTGACGCAATTTCTTCACCGTTGTTTCCTGTCATCTTGGGCCTACCCTGGCTACAGGCGCACAACCCTCAGATTGATTGGAACTCTGGAAATGTCCAGTTTTTGTCACCATATTGCCAAGAACATTGCATAACAGCGTCAATTCCATCATCAACTACCTTGTTGTGCGTTGACTCAGAAGCAGAATTGTGCCAAGTGGTTCCAAAGCCCTACCATGAATACTTAGATGTTTTCAGCAAACGGGGAGCAGATGCTCTTCCTCCACACAGACCCTATGATTGCCCCATCGAGCTGCTTCCTGGAGCCGAAATCCCTTTTGGATGCATCTTCCCCTTGTCCGAACGGGAACTAGGGGCCTTGAAGGACTACATTGATGAAAACCTGCAGAAGGGGTTTATCCGGCCTTCTACCTCACCGGCCGGTGCAGGTATATTCTTTGTAGAGAAAAAAGATCATTCCTTGAGACCATGTATAGATTACCGCGACTTAAACAAGATTACAGTGAAAAATCGCTATCCTCTTCCCTTGGTTCCTGAACTGTTTCAAAGGCTAAAATCTGCCATGGTCTTTACAAAAACTTGAGAGGGGCCTACAACTTGGTCCGTATCCGGAAAGGGGATGAATGGAAGACTGCATTCCGAACTCGATTCGGGCACTTTGAATACTTAGTTATGCCCTTCGGTTTATGCAACGCACCAGCTATTTTCTAGCACTTCATCAATGACATTTTTAGAGACTTCCTTGATATTTTTGTCGTTGTCTACCTGGATGACATCTTGATATTTTCTGTTTCCCTAGAGGTGCACCGTAGACATGTTAAAGATGTGCTATGTCGGCTGCGCCAGCATGGACTCTATGCCAAAGCCGAAAAATGCGACTTTGAGCAACGAAGCATCCAGTTTTTGGGCTTAATTCTTTCCACTGACGGAATCAAGATGGACCCACAGAAAGTTTCAGCGATCCTTGACTGGCCAGCTCCCGCGGACAAGAAGGGGATCCAACGATTTGTAGGATTCGCCAATTTCTACAGCAAATTCATCAGGAACTTTTCAGCCATCATCTCTCCTATCACATGTCTCACCAAGCAGGGTATTCGTTTTTGCTGGACTACTGAGGCACAGGCCGCCTTTGAGACATTAAAGAAACGTTTTACCACTGCTCCTGTCCTAAGTCATCCAGATTCATCCTTACCCTTTATCGTGGAGGTGGATGCATCAGAAAGCGCTGTGGGAGCAGTTCTATCACAGCGTCAAGGCCTCAAGGATGTGGTCCATCCAGTTGCATTCTTTTCAAGGAAACTCACCCCAGCAGAAAGAAATGATGATGTGAGAGATCGAGAACTCCTTGCGATTAAAGTTGCTTTGGAGGAATGGAGGTATTTGCTGGAAGGAGCCACCCACCCGATACTGATCTACACAGACCATAAGAACTTAGAGTATCTGCGATCAGCAAAACGCCTCAAGCCACGCCAAGCCCGCTGGGCACTTTTTTTTCTTCAAGATTTATATTCCACATCACTTACAGACCAGGGTCAAAGAACACCAAGCCCGACGCCTTGTCCCGCATGTTTGAAGACCCTAGAGACTTACCAGTTCCAGACACTATTTTACCAGCCGGGAACTTTCTTTTGTTGCAATCTGACCTTCTGTCACAACTACAGCAGGCTTCTGCAGGAACGCACAGCCCTCCAGGGGTCACGTTACAGCCAAGGAATGGACTGTTATGGAAAGGTGAACAGATTTTTGTACCAGAAAGAATTCGGGTAGTTGTCCTAGGAATTTGTCATGATCATCCTTTGGCAGGCCATTTCGGGATTCACAAGACTTCTGAGTTGGTGCAACGCACATTCTGGTGGCCGGGATTAGAGAAAGATTGCAAGGCGTATGTAAATGCATGTACAACTTGCATCCGGAGTAAGACTACTCGTAATAAGGCCTGGGGGTTACTCAGACCCTTGCCCGTACCTGACAGGCCCTGAAAAATGATTTCCATGGATTTTATAGTTGAACTTCCACCGTCTGAAGGCTGTACCGCTATCTTTGTGGTAGTGGATCGCCTTTTAAAGATGGCTCATTTCTTACCCCTGAAGAGTACTCCATCTGCTGCTGAGACTGCTCGGGTTTTTATCAAAGAAATTGTCAGGCTCCATGGAGTCCCTGCAAACATTGTATCAGAACGGGGTGTCCAGTTTACATCCAGATTCTGGAAAGCTTTGTGTGGAACTTTAAAAATTTAACTTTCCCTATCTTCAGCTTATCACCCATAGACCAATGGACAAACAGAGCGGACTAACCAAACTCTGGAGCAGTACATCAGATGCTTTACCTCCTTTGTCCAAGACGACTGGGTATCGCTGTTGCCTCTAGCAGAGTTTGCCTATAACAATGCCAGTCATTCCGCCACCAAGCAGTCCCCATTTTATGCTAATTATGGATTTCACCCTACCTTCTTACCTGATCTTGTTCCAGAATCCTCTGTTCCAGCCATCCAGAGTACGCTGGATTTTTTCTCCCTTAATAACTTGTTGTTACAGGAAACCATCGCAAAGGCACAAGAGGACAACAAGAGGGTGTTTGATAAGAAAAGAAGGGGAGAACTACTCCTACGGCCAGGAGACAAAGTATGGCTCGCTACAACAAACCTGAAGTTGGCATGTCCCTCGAAGAAGCTGGCACCGAAGTTCGTAGGACCATTTCCCGTAAGGAGAAAAATGAATGATGTTTCCTATGAGCTAACCTTACCAGAGTCCTTTAGAATACACCCAGTGTTCCATGTATCGTTGTGAAAACCTGCAGTGCCAGATCCCTTTCCTGATCGCAGATCAGGACCCCCTGCACCTGTAATTGTTAACGGGGATGAGGAATTTGAGATCGAGGCTATCCTAGACTGTAGGAAGAGAAGGGGTCAGATACAGTATCTGATCAAATGGAAGGGGTATGGTCCAGAGGAAAATTCTTGGGAACCTGCACATAATGTGCATGCCACAGATTTGATTCGTGCCTTCTTTCGCAGCCATCCCCAGAAGAAGAGCCAGTTGGGCACCCGGAGGTTGCCCATTGGGAGGGGGCAATGTCAGGGAAGTCCATAAGGTACATAGTTACATAGTTAGTGAGGCTGAAAAAAGACACAAGTCCATCCAGTTCAACCTATGTGTGTGTGTTTGCTTTTAACCGTACATTGTATACCCCTGTATGTTGTGGTC
This sequence comes from Pelophylax lessonae, assembly GCF_965119305.1. Taxonomy (NCBI): domain Eukaryota; kingdom Metazoa; phylum Chordata; class Amphibia; order Anura; family Ranidae; genus Pelophylax; species Pelophylax lessonae. The sequence goes on from NC_138771.1 coordinate 671,327,111, forward strand.
TTTAAGGTGTCCATCCAATAGTTTTTTGAAACTATCAATGCTCCCCGCTGATACGACTGCTTGCGGAAGAGAATTCCACATCCTTACCGCTCTTACAGTGAAGAACCCCTTACGCACTTTAAGGTTAAACCGCCTTTCCTCTAGTTTTAGTGAGTGGCCACGTGTCTTATTGTATTCCCTTACTCTAAATAGTTTGTTCCTTATGCTAGGGTCGCCAGTACAGTATTTGTACATTGATATCATATCCCCCCTCAAGCGTCTCTTCTCCAGAGAGAATAGGTTCAGTGCTTGTAGTCTTTCCTCATAGCCGATGTCCTCCATTCCCCTAATTATTTTTGTTGCCCTTCTCTGGACTTTCTCCAGTTCCAGCACATCCTTCCTGAGGACCGGTGCCCAGAACTGGACAGCATACTCCAGATGTGGCCGGACCAGAGTCTTGTAGAGTGGAAGAATAATCTCTTTATTTCTGGAGTAAATCCCCTTTTTTATACAACCCAGTATTCTGTTGGCTTTGCTTGCAGCGGCTTGGCATTGCATGCCACTTCCAAGCCTGTTGTCTACCAGTACCCCCAGGTCCCTTTCCATCCTAGACTCACCCAGAGGTTCCCCCCCTAGTGAGTAGCTTGCTTTCTGGTTTCTGGCCCCCAAGTGCATTACTTTACATTTTTCTACATTAAATCTCATCTGCCATGTAGTTGCCCACCCCGTTATTTTGTTCAGGTCTGCTTGCAAGATTTCCACATCCTGCATAGAAGATATTGGCATGCCTAATTTAGTATCATCTGCAAATACTGAGATTGTACTAGATATCCCCTCCTCTAGATCATTTATGAATAAATTAAACAGGATTGGTCCCAGGACAGAACCCTGGGGGACCCCACTTTCCACACCCGCCCAATCCGAGTACTCCCCATTAATCACCACCCTCTGTACTCTCCCCTGGAGCCAGTTCTCTATCCAGGTACTCACCTTATGGTCCATACCTACCTTCCTTAGTTTGTACAGTAAGCGTTTGTGGGGAACGGTGTCAAAGGCCTTTGCAAAGTCCAGATACACCACATCCACAGGCTTACCTTTATCTAAGTGGCAGCTCACTTCATCGTAGAAGGTTAATAGATTGGTTTGGCATGAACGATTTTTCATGAATCCATGCTGATTACTACTTATAATACCGTTTTCATTACTAAAGTCTTGTATGTGGTCCCTTATCATCCCCTCCAAAATTTTGCAGACTACAGATGTTAGGCTGACCGGCCTATAGTTACCCGGGATATATCTCGGCCCCTTTTTAAATATTGGTACCACGTTGGCTTTTTTCCAATCAGCTGGCACCATACCTGTCTGTAAACTATCCTTAAAGATCAAGAATAATGGTCTGGCAATCACCTGACTGAGCTCATTTAGAACCCTTGGGTGCAAGCCATCCGGTCCCGGGGATTTATTTATGTTAAGTTTCTCTAGTTTAGCTCTAAGTCTATCCTCTGTTAGCCATGGCGGCACTTCCTGAGGTGTATTATTTAGTTCGGCCTTACAAGCGGGGTTCGTGTAGCCCCCCGATTCCTTTGTGAAGACTGAAGAAAAGAAATTATTTAACACTTCCGCCTTTTCTCTGTCCTCAGTGGCCATTTTTCCTTTATCATCTTTTATGGGGCCAATGTGTTCTGGCCTCGCTTTCTTACTGTTTATATACTTAAAGAATTTCTTGGGGTTCTTTTTACTCTCCTCCGCTATATGTCTCTCGTGTTCTATTTTAGCCGCCCTGATTTCATCTTTACATTTCTTATTACACTCTTTGTAATGCTTAAATGCTGCCAATGACCCCTCAGTCTTGTATTTTTTGAAGGCCTTTTCTTTAGCTCTAATATACATTTTTATGTTGGAGTTTAGCCACCCAGGGTTTAGTTTTGCTCTTTTAACCCCTTCCCATCCGCGCTACAGCCTATATACGGCTGCAGCGCGGACTCGAATTTTCGGGAGGCCGTTTTTAAACGGCCTCCAGTGACACGCCCCCCCGCGCGCTCCTGCGAGCGCGCATCGGGGGGAATCTGTGTCGGCCGTGTCCCTTGGACACGGCCGATCACAGATCGTGGTGAATGGCCAATCACAGCGGCCATTCACCACGTGATCAAGCCGTCCAATGAGAGATGATCTCATATGTAAACATATGAGATCATCTCTCATCGCCGGCGCTCCTTCCTCACACAGACACTGCAGTGTGAGGAAGGAGGGGGAGCCGACAGCCGCTGGGGACACAGACAAATGTAATCAGGGCACTGATCACCAGTGCCCTGATTACTGAAGGTAAAAAAACACACACACTGCCCCCACCATCAGTGCCCACAGTGCCCGCCATCAGTGCCCCCATCAATGCCCACAATCAGTGCCCATAGTGCTGCCAGTCAGTGCCCATCAGTGCCTGCTCATCTAGGCACTGATGAGCACTGACTGGCAGCACTATGGGCACTGAGTGTGGGCACTGATGGTGCTGCCCATCAGTGCTCATCAGTGCCGCCCGTCAGTGCTCATCACTGTCACCCGTCAGTGTCCATCAGTGCCATCCGCCAGTGCCCATCAGTGCCGCCTATCAGTGCCGCCCGTCAGTGCCGCCTCTCAGTGCCCAGCAGTGCCACCTCTCAGTGCCCAGCAGTGCCACCTCTCAGTGCCCAGCAGTGCCATCTCTCAGTGCCCAGCAGTGCCACCTCTCAGTGCCCAGCAGTGCCACCTCTCAGTGCCCAGCAGTGCCGCCTATCAGTGCCGCCTATCAGTGCTCATCAGTGCGGCATATTAGTACCTCCTCATCAGTGCCCATAAGTACCACCTCATCAGTGCCCATAAGTGCCACCTCATCAGTGCCCATCAGTGCAGCCTATCAGTGCCCATCAGTGCCGCCTCATCAGCGCACATCAGTGAGGGAGAAAAATTTATTTTCAAAATTTACTCGCAGAAAATAAGAAAAACTTTTTTTTTTTTTTCAAAATTTTCTGTCTTTTTTCTTTTTTTTTGTAAAAAATAAAAAACCCAGAGATGATTAAATACCACCAAAAGAAAGCTCTGTTTGTGTGAAAAAAATGATAAAAATTTCATATGGGTACAGTGTAGCATGACCGCGCAATTGTCATTCAAAGTGTGAGAGCGCTGAAAGCTGAAAATTGGCCTGGATGGGAAGGGTGTTTAAGTGCACAGTAGGCAAGTGGTTAAATTTATTTCCCTGTGGAATGCACTGGCCCACCCCCTTGTTAAGTATGCTCTTGAAGCACTCCCATTTTTCCTCCGTGTTCTTTGTTCCCAGGGTTCTATCCCATTTGATATTTTCTAGCAGCGAGCGCAGTTTAGGGAAATTGGCTCTTTTGAAATTCAGTGTCCTTATATTACCCTTGTGTTTCCTATTACTGTAATTAATACTGAAACCAATTGACCTATGGTCACTGTTCCCTAAGTTGTCCCGTATTTCTATATCCGTGAGCAGGTCTGTATTGTTGGTAATCAGTAGGTCAAGTACCGCATTGTTTCTTGTCGGTGCATTCACCATCTGACCCATGAAATTGTCCTGCAAAACATTTAGGAACTGCCGAGCCTTGGCTGAATGCGCGGTTCCTTCTGCCCAGTCTATATCAGGATAATTAAAGTCCCCCATTATAATGACATTTCCCATCCTTGCTGCCAATCCTATCTGTAACATGAGGTCCACCTCACCCTCCTCCCTCTGGTTTGGGGGCCTATAGCATACGCCCAATATTACCTTCCCCACCGTGCCTTTCCTTTGAAGCTCTACCCATAGGGATTCTGCCTCGTCCATAGCTCCATTATTAATATCATCCCTCATATTTACCTGTATACTGTTCTTAATATACAAACATACCCCTCCCCCTTTTTTACCCTCTCTATCTCTGCGATAAAGGGAATACCCCTGAATGGTCGCCATCCAGTCATGAGAGCTGTCAAACCAAGTCTCAGTTATCCCCACAAAATCTAAGTCCTCCTCAAGCATCAGCAGCTTCAGCTCTCCCATCTTGTTGGCCAGGCTTCTGGCATTGGTATATAAGCCTCGTAATTTTGATGTTTTTAGGCTGCTCTCTTGATTTTTCCCCGTACCCACCCTGGGTATAGGGGCTCCGAACACCCTACCGCTAATGCCCCCATTTCTGCCCTCTGAAACTTGCTTTCCACTGGCTAATTCTACATCTGTACCCTCCCCCCCATTCCCTAGTTTAAAAGCCCCTCTAACTTTTTGGCCATCCTCTCACCCAGTACGGCTGCACCCACCCCATTTAGGTGCAATCCGTCCCTACCAAAGAGCCGGTGACCGACTGAGAAGTCGGCCCAGTTCTCCAGGAACCCGAAACCCTCCTTACTACACCAGCTCCTCAGCCACTCGTTAACTTCCCTAATCTCCCGCTGCCTCTCTGGTGTGGCTCGAGGTACCGGTAGTATTTCGGAAAATACTACCTTGGAGGTCCTAGTCCTCAACTTAGCGCCTAAGTCCCTGAAATCGTTTAGGACTCTCCGTCTTCCTCTGCCTATGTCATTGGTACCCACGTGTACCATGACAGCTGGGTCTTCCCCAGCCCCACCCAATAATCTGTTCACCCGATCCGCGATGTGCCGAACCCGAGCGCCCGGCAAACAACAGACTGTTCGGCGCACACGGTCTATGTCACAGATTACACTATCTGTCCTTCTAATAATTGAGTCCCCTACCACCAGCACCTGTCTGGTAGTTAGAACTTTCCGCCATTAGATGGCGCCAAGCTGGCTATTTAAACTGACTCTCTGCATGGATTCATTGCTGTTTGGTCTGCAGCTTCCTGTGTACTGTTCCTGACTTCCTGTGACCTCTGATCTTGATCCGGCTTGTTGTCTCTAACCTGTGCTTGTCTGCTTCCTACCCTGACCCTGGCTTGTCTTCTGGATTTCGCTTCTGCCTGTTGATCCTGCATTGCTGCTCTCCTGGTACCGACCCGGCTTGTGACCCGATTACTTTGCTGCCTATCGTCTATGTCCTTCCTGCCCGACCATTACCTACCTGCCTTGTTTTACCCTGCACCCTGCTCATCCGGCCTGCTACAACTCCAGCCCAGCAAGCTCGCTTCCAGCAGTCTTATACCAGCCCGCTCACTGCGGCCACTCTACTACTGGACTGATTACAGGCACTCCTACATCACCGTGCTTCTGTGGCCGCTGTCTCACTATCAGAGGCCCACGAGCCGGAGTTGTACGAGAGGCCCTCCTCTACAGGTCAGGCTCACCTACCAGGTACGTGACACTATCGATTACATCATATCAGGTGATTAAGTACTTTATCGGTCACTTGCGTATACCCTATACCCATCACATATCTATCTATATATACGGCTATCAATTACATAATATCAGGTGATTAAGTACTTTATCGTTCACTTGCGTATACACTATATCCATCTGATCTATATCTATATATAGGACTATCGAATACATCATATCAGGTCTTTGAGTATCTATCGGTCAGTTGCGTATACCCTATATTGATCTCTATCAACATCATGTACGAAAGGCTGACGCTCAAAGGGCCATGAAAAGAGGGCAAGCAGCCTCTGTGTCCACTGTGAAAAGCGGTGTTCAAGGTCCACATGGTGCATCCTCTGCAGGCGAGGCACGCCCGTCCTTTATTTCCGGTGCTGCCCGTCTTATTCAGCCAAAAAATGTGGAAGAGTTGGTGGAGTGGATAAATAAGCCATCTTCATCCTCCTCGTCCTCTGACACCCATGCTCACAGTAATTTGCCTTGCACCGCAGCTGCCAAATCGGCCCGTTCCACAGGCTCCTTCTCCACAGCTACTCCTTCTGTCACCCCACCACCATGCACGGAGGAGTCACCTCAACTATTCGATCATAGTGTCAGTGACATGCTGTTGGAGGATGCGCAGCAATTTCAAAGCTGTAATGTTGGTTCGCAGGTTGATGAAGGGAATAACGTGAGCCTAGAGAGAGGGGGTGACAATGATGGACAAGAAACCAGCAGTCATGTTGCCACAGCTGACGCATTCTGCCAAGTTTGCTCCAGTGACGCGGAGGGAGGGGATGATGACAGACATGGGAGTAAGTCACACATGTGCAAGTCACAAGCAAGTCTCAAGTCTTAGCCTTCAAGTCTCAAGCAAGTCCCAAGTTACTGTGGCGAAAAGCAAGCAAGTCAAGTCGAGTCCCTGCTAGAAGTCAAGCAAGTCAAGCAAGTCAAGTCAAGTCATTTATTTTGGTATAGTCACAAATCAAGTCAAAATACTGAACTACCCCAATTTTCACCTTTAAAGCGGAGTTCCGGCTTCGGAAACGTTTTTTTCAATAAAAATAACCCCGGAACAGTCAGGGCTAGTACATTCCACAATGGATAGCCTCTGAACTGTCCCAGGCTGCACTTACCTTTTAGAAGAAATACTTATCTTGAAAATTTCTTGTCCAGCGCTGCCATCTCAGGTGTGGGCAGCTGAAGCCAGAGCGTCCTCTTCGGTGTCCTCTTCCCTGTCCACTTCGTCCCAGAATGCGCCTGCACCGGCCCTGCTGGTCAGTTCCGGTGCAGGCGCGTCATTCCTGTACAGCTTCTGGGCATGCAGGGAATGGTGCAGGTGCAGGCACATTAACTCCTGGGAGCGATGACGTTCAGCTCCCAGGAGTCAACGCAAGCAGGAAGTGACGGCGCGGGCTGCGGCCGCAGAGGGAGTGGAAGAAAGGCAAGTATATTTTCTTCAATAACAAGGTAAGTAAAGAAAAAAAAAATCGGGACTATCCATTTGTTTTTCAGCTGAATGTTAGCAAGCAGATGGCCCAAAGTCGTTTTTGAGGCCGGAACTCCGCTTTAAATCAGTTAAAAATCAGTGGTCAGGAAAGGTTTTGTTTTATTTTCAACATTAGCAAAACTGCTTAGTGCTTTATTTTGGCATATTAAAGAAACACTTTGAATGCCCAAACAGCTCAAAATCCTTCGTCCGGTTATGTTTCAACACCACAGTCACTAAAACATGTGAAGTGTTTCCATTGTTAAACAGCCAGTGTCCTAAAAATCAGAACACACTGAGGTGTTTTAAGTGACTGTGGTGTCAGAAACATAACAGGCACATTAATTTTGCTTTAACACATCTTGAGAAAATGCAAATATTTAATAACTTAAAAAAGTAAAGTCATTTTGAGTAATATGTCTAAAGTCAAAGTCAAGTCTCAAGTCATGAATACCAAGTCAAAGTCAAGTCGAGTCTTTTATTAATTTTAGTCAAGCAAGTCTCAAGTCCTAAAACTGGTGACTTAAGTCTGACTTAAGTCAAGTCATGTGACTCAAGTCCCCCACCTCTGGATGATGACGTCACTGACTGTACTTGGTGGCCTGACTGGATAGAGGAGGAGGAGGAGGGGGAGGATGAGGAGGGGGAGGATGAGGAGGACGCACAACTCAAACGAGGCAGGATGTGCTCCAGGGACCATAGCAGTAGCCCACCCTTTTGCATCACAGCACAGAGCTCCACAGGTGTAGGGTGCTGCAAACTCCCCATGGACTCCCAAAAGTTCATTAGTGTGGGCTTTTTTCAGCACATGTGCAGTAGAATGCACTGCAGCGTTGCTGTTTGCAGAACACCAGCTGCTTGGGCACCACATGCTTGACGAGGCATACGACAACCTGCCATGCAGTCGGTTGTCAACAGCACCTGAAAAAGCTACCAGATCAAAACAAGCATACATCACCTTGATCCTCATCTGTGATCTCTAACCCTACTATACCTTATGCCTTCTCAAATACCAGCATTGAGAGGGATGATGGTATAGCAATGAGTGCCACAGAGAGTTGCACCGAATCTGCAAGCAGTACACCACCGCTTGATTTGAGCAGCAGGCAAATTTCACTACCCCAGTTGCTGAACCATAGAAAGAAATACTGTCCCAGCCATCCACATGCTCAGCATCTTAATGCTAGCTTGGCCAATTTGCTAGCATTACAATTGCTGCCTTTTCATCTGGTAGAGGCAGGTACAAAAAAGGCATTTCCTTTCGCATAAGGCCATTACAGGTCTCTCTACTGTCATGTGAAAGGTAGTGTTTTGGCCTCCTTGGACAGAGCGGTCAGCAGGAAGGTGCAAATTTCTGCTGGCTCTTGGTCAAGGACGTTACATTTAGTTCAGGGTGCACTGGGTAACTCTGCTGGCAGCTGGGAAGGATGCAGTACAGGGTTCTGTGTTGCAGCTTGTTTTGCCACCACTCCTCCAAAAAGCTGGTTCTGCCACATCTGGCTACTCCAGCACCACCTCCTCCTCGCCCATGTCTTCTGCTCAATTGTCCTCTGAAGCAGCAGTGCTCCCTAAGCATTCAAGGGGCTAAGCAAACAGTCAGGCTAAAAGATTCCATGCCATGCTTCAGTTGGTCTGTCTAGGGGATAGGAGTCACATCGGTGCAGAGATTTTGTCAGCTCTGCAGGGGCAGGCTCAGAGATGGTTGACGCCAAGAAAGCTTGAGCCAGGAATGGTTGTATGCGACAATGGCACCAACCTTCTCTCCGCCCTCTGACAGGTACAATTGACACATGTTCCATCCTTGGCACATGTTCTGAATCTGGTGGTGCAGTGTTTCTTGAGCAGATACTCGTACTTCCAAGATCTCCAGAGGCAGGCCAGAAAAGTCTGTGGCCATGTCCGCCCATTCGTTTAATGCCAGGGCTCGCTTATCTGTCATTCAAGGGGAATTCAACCTGCCCACCAACTGCCTCATTTGTGACATGCCCACCAGGTGGAACTCAATGTTGGAAATGCTGCAGCACCTGCACACGCAGCAGAGGGCCATCAATGAGTACCTGTGTGAGTATGGCACAAGGACAGGGTCAGGGGAGCTTGGCTTTTTTATCGCCATGCCAGTGGCTTTTGATTAAGGATGCATGCATCATCCTGTCACCATTTGAGGAGGCCACAAGGATGGTGAGCCGGGACCATGCATGCATCAGTGACACTATCCCGCTAGTCTACCTGCTGGACCACATCCTGCATGGAATCATGGACAGGGCACTTGAGGCAGAACAGCAGCAGGAAGAGGAGGACTTCCTTTCCTCACAAGGCCCCCTTTATGCAGATATCATTCCTGCAGGGCCACGAAACACACAGGAGGACGAGGAGGAGGAGGATGAGGATTTTGGTAGCATGGATGTAGAGGAAGAGGATAGCATACAGCAGTCTTCAAGGGACGGTTTTGATTCCCCAGAAACCCCAGGAGTTGTACGTGGTTGGGGAGAGGTTGCTCCTGCTGACAATGTTATCCTTAGTGACCCAGAGGACTCAGAAGCTCATGCCTCCTCCAACTTACGTTGCATGGGCTCCCTGATTCTGAAAAGCCTGCGAAAGGACCCAAGGATTTGTGCTAACAAGGAGAGGGATAATTACTGGTTGGCAACCCTTCTTGATCCACATTACAAGGGTAAAGTTGCAGAGCTCATTCTGCCTTCACAGAGGGAGCAGAGGATGAAACATCTTGAGGAGGCCTTGAAAAAAGTTGTGTACTGCCTTTCCAGACACTGGGAGGTCAACATACTTCGGACGTGTTTCTTAGGCATTGTTCAGCCAAAAGAGGAGCGGTGGAGAAGGCGGCCGGCTGACCGATGCCTTTAAACAGTTATTTTGTCCTCAGCAGCACCCAGGGCTGTTAAGTTTGAGCAACCATCGCCAGCATCTCCATCATATGGTGGATGATTATCTAGGCGCAAAAGCAGACTTGGAGACCTTTCCAGCTGCGCATCCACTGGCTTACTGGGTCTTGAGGATGGACCACTGGCCAGAACTTGCTCAATATGCAATGGAGCTACTGGCCTGTCCTGCTTCCAGCATGCTTTCCAAAAGGACGTCCAGTGCTGCTGGAGGTTTTGTGACAGACAAAAGAGTGCGTCTGTCCACAGACTCTGTTGATCAGCTGACTTTCATCAAAATGAACCAGTCCTGGATCAACAAGAGCTATGAGGCCCCTGATGCTGATGTAACAGATTGAATTTGCTAGGGGTCTGCCATCCCTTGAAGACTGCATATGCTGCCTATCCTATTCCTCTACCTTGATCCTGCTAGCTTCCAACAATGTTTTTGGTTTAGGTCACTACCAACCCCCATGGCCTAGTTTTTCTGCACTTGTATGACAGGTGCATAAAATAGAAATGTTGTATGTCATTTTTAACAGCAGGCCCTGTCCCTGTGCCCTGCTAACTGTGAGGGTTTACGGTGTTCAGGCACCACCAACACCAAAGACCCCATTTTTGGCACCTGTGTAGCACATGCAATTTCAAATTTGTATGGAATTCTTACCAGCAGGTCCCATTCCTGCTCCCAGCAAGAGTAACTACGAGGCCTTGGTTACGGCATTCAGGCACCACCTACGGCAAAGGCCCAATTTTTGGCACTTGTATAGCACATGCAATTTCAAATTTGTATGGAATTCTTACCAGCAGGTCCCGTTCCTCCTCCCAGCAAAAATAACTGTGAGGGCTTGGTTACGGTGTTCAGGCACCACAAACGGCAAAGGCCCAATTTTTGGCACTTGTATAGCGCATAAGATTTCAAATTTGCATGGAATTCTTACCAGCAGGTCCCGTTCCTGTGCCCAGCAAGAGTAACTGTGAGGGGCTGGTTACAGTGTTCAGGCACCAGCAACACCAAAGGCCCACTTTTTGGCACCTGTACATGCGATTTCATATTTGTATGGATTTTTTTAGCAGCAGGGCCCATTCCTGCACCCAGCAAGAGTAACTGCGAGGGGTTACGGTGTTCAGGCACCATCAACAACCAAGGCACAATTTTTCTGCACCCGTATGACAAGTACATGTGATTTGAAATTTGTATGTATATTTGTATATGACATTTTTGAAGTTATTTTTCATTTTTATAGTTTCACTTTAAGCCTCATTAAAATCAGTAATTCACTGCTCCTTTAAAAACTATCGTTTTTAAAAACTTTTTTTTCATTGGTACATGTTCCCCAGGTCAGGACCCGGACCCCCATACACTTTTTTTTGGGCAATAACTTGCATTTAAGCCTTCAAAATGAGGCCGTTTGATTTTCGAGGTTCGAGTCCCATAGACTTCAATGGGGTTTGTTTATTCATACAAACGTTTCCTCTGTTTGCGGGGTTCTGGTGCGAACTGAATTGGGGGGTGTTCAGCTCATTACTATACCCCAGTAGCAGGACATAGGTAAGGATGGATAGCATACTTATACTAATATTACAGCTAATGATCATTCCTGTGCACATGGACCAGCACACAGACAAGCTCGGGCTAATATCCTATGTGAACCGACGCATAGACGCACATGTCCACACACATCGGCACCAAGCTGCCTATTTAAAGGAAATGCTAATGTTTGCTAATTGCTGGATGTTCTTCAGCTTTTCCATGATGCATGTTCCTGCTTTCACAAACGGATCTTCCGCTGCTGACCCAGCTTGTTCCTGAGCTTGCTCTGTGGATTCTGGACACCAACCTTGGCTTGCCTCTGAATATTCTCTACCTGCTTCCCCAGTACTGACCTTGGCTCACTTCTGGACTTTGCTCTACCTACTTCCCCAGTACTGACTTGGCCTGCTCCTGGACTTTGCTTTACCTACTTCCCCAATACTGATTTTGCCTGCTCCTGGACTTTGCTCTACCTACTTCCCCAGTACTGACTTGGCCTGCTCCTGGACTTTGCTCTACCTACTTCCCCAATACTGACTTGGCTTGCTCCTGGACTTTGCTCTACCTACTTCCCCAATACTGACTTGGCCTGCTCCTGGACCTTGCTCTACCTACTTCCCCAGTACTGACCTGGCCTGCTCCTGGACCTTGCTCTGCCTGCTTGATCCAGAGAGTGTTAAGTTGGATCAAAGCTGCACTCAAAGTCACATCAAAGTCGCATTCCAAAGTCGCACTGTAGCCTAGTGGTTTCGTTTCCACTAGTGCGACTCTTAAGTTGTGCGATTTAGAGTGCAACTTTGAGTGCAGCTTTGATCCAACTTTACACTCTGGGGATCAAAGTCGCATCAAAGTAGTGCAGGTAATTTTTCAAGGTCACTGATTTTAAAAGTTGCATAGATGGAAATAGGTGCCATTGAAATCAATGGGCTGTGACTTGTCATGCGACTTTGTGTCCAAAGTCGCATGACAAGTCACACTAGTGGAAACAGAGCCTAAAACGTATTACTCACATGTAATGAGCAATATAAAAGGATCTGTATCCTTCTTCTGTGAAGGATAGAGGGATGGGAGGGATGGGTGGGATGGGGGTGGGGCTGGGCAGTTCTAGGCATGCCTGTCTAAGAAAGACTGACAACCTTTTTCAGGAAGTTAAAGACAGCCTAGCAAATTCAGATAAAGGGAGGTAGCGTTGTAGGTGAAGAACAGGAAGAAGCTGATTGTCTACTTTAGATAAGACTTTCTAAGCTACACGAGCAGCTAGCCAGAAAATGAATAATATCAAATATAAAGATATTTAACATACTAATAATAGGAAAAATTTAATTTTTGACTGGAGTTTCCCTTTAAGCAAGCTCACTCTAAACTGCTTATGTCTGTTGAGTGGGTTTTATGAAGAGGGGGGAGCTGCACTTGGGGGAAAAATTTGTACTCAGGGAGTGGGAGTGTACTGAGGGGATCTCTACTGGGGGACATTGTACTCTGTGCTCTGTAGATCTCTACTAGTATGAGGTCTGTACTGAGGAGAGGAAATATGTGGCAAAGAGCAGATCTTTACCGGGGGGGGGGGGGGATTGGGGGGGCATGGAGATCTACTGTATATGGGGGAAGGTTTTTATTGGGGCGAGATATGTACTGGAGAGGAAATCTGTAGTGGATGACTGATCTGTACTGGAAGGAGGAAATAAATACTGTATGTACGGGGGGAGAGGAGATCTGTACTGGGGTGACTTGTGCTGGGCCAGCAGGGGGTAATTTTTAGGAAGGAGATCTTTACCAAGAGGGATCTGTACTGGGAGGAGAACTTCTGTACTGGGGGAGGAGTTCTTTACTGGGGGATCTGTACAGGAGGAAAGGTTTGTGGGAGGGGGGGATCTTTACTGATTTGTACTGGGGGGCAGATCTGTACTGGGAATGGGGAGGTCTTTAGTGGGGGAGATTTGTACGAGAAGAAAGATCTGTATGGGGGAAGATCTGTACTGGGTAGATTTGTACTGGGATTAGATATCTGTACTGGGGATGGGGGGTCTTTACTGGGGAAGATCTGTGCAGGAGGAAAGATCTGTATGGGGGGTGGGATCTGTACTGGGATTATAAATCAGTACTGGGAATGAGGAGGTCTTTACTGGGGAAGATCTGTACAGGAGGAAAGTTCTGTATGGGGGGAAGATCTGTACTGGGTAGAGATTTGTACAGGGATTAGAGATCTGTACTGGGGATGGGGAGGTCTTTAGTGGGGGAGATTTGTACAGGAAGAAAGATCTGTATGGGGGAAAGATCTGTACTGGGTAGAGATTTGTACTGGGGATGGGGGGTTTACTGGGTAAGATCTGTGCAGGAGGAAATATCTGTATGGGGGGGGGGGGGGTGGGATTTGTACTGGGATTGTAAATCTGTACTGGGAATGAGGAGGTCTTTACTGGGGAAGATCTGTACAGGAGGAAAGTTCTGTATGGGGGGAAGATCTGTACTGGGTAGAGATTTGTACTGGGATTAGAGATCTGTACTGGGGAAGTCTTTACTGGGGAAGATCTTTACAGGAGGAAAGATCTGTATGGGGGAAGATCTGTACTGGGATTTGAGATCCGTACTGGGGATAGGGAGATCTTTACTGGGGAAGATCTGTACAGGAGGAAGGATCTGTATGGGGGGGAAGATCTGTACTGGGATTAGAGATTTGTTCTGGAGGAAGATCTGTACTGAGGATGGGGAGGTCTTTACTGGGGAAGATCTGTACAGGAGGGAACACCTGTATGGGGGAAAGATCTGTAGTTGGATTAGAGATCTGTACTGGGGATGAGGAGGTCTTTACTGGGGAAGATCTGTACAGGAGGAAAGATATGTATGGGGGAGATCTGTACTGGGATTAAAGATCTATACTGGGGATGGAGAGGTATTTACTGGGAAAGATCTGTACAGGAGGAAAGATCTGCACTGTGTGGGAGAGATCTATACTGGGGGGAGAGATCTATACTGGGGGGAGAGATCTGTACTGGGGGGATAAATCTATACTGGGGGTATATATTACCGGGGGGGGGGGGATTTTGGCTTTTGGAGGGAAGTCATTTTTTTATTGGTTTTACGCACTCAGTATAATGCACTCCTAACCCCCTGCACTCTGGAACTTACACACTCCTGATCCTTGTACTGTATTCACTATGCTGTGTATGTCATACTTCTGACCACTGCACTCTTATCTAGAAATTTGCTTGTGGCTAAGTAGTCACTGACTGAACACTTACAGCGTTTTACTTCATTTTGCAATGTAGGCTGTGGTCAAAAAACATGTAATGAAATATTTTCTCTTTCACAAATGATTGTGCTGAGGTTTGTAAATGCCTTTTAGACACTCACTTGTGGCCCAGCAATGAAAGTATATTTGTGGACTGTATACATGGACTGTACCAATTGTTTTTTCATACCCATAATTTAGCCCTATTTCTCCTTTAAAGGCAACTATGCTTGGCCTAGACCAACTGAATGTGCACTGTCAGTAAAAATGAAAGAAAGGAGAGAAGGGATCAAAAGGGACTTGCATGAAGGTTTTGCTTGAAGGGCAGTCCTTAATGTGGCTATTCTGCCAGCTATCATTGGGGCCCTTTTAGTGGGGGTGCAACAGTTTAACAACAGTTTTAGTAGAGCAGCATGCAGTAAAGGTGAGGTAAAGATGCAGTCAAGGTGCCGTATAGGTGTGGTAAACTACAAATTCTGGATAAACCAAAAAAGATTAATTGAATGTGTGTGGGGGAAGGTATAGATTAACCGCTTGCCGACCACCGCAAGTAGATATACTGCGGCGGTCAGCCCCTCACAGGCAAAGTGACGTAAATAAACGTCACTAGCCTGTGAGGCTCTGGGGAGCGAGCGCGCGCCGCCGGCGGCGCGCTCCCGCTCCCGCACGGTCACAGACCCCCCCGCGCGTGTGACCGGCGGACCCGATGTCCGCCGGTCACTCTGCGATCGTCGGGGGAGAGGGAGAAAGGCAGGCAGCTTGTGTAAACAAGCTGCCTGTCATTCTCCCCTGTGTAGAAACCCTGATCATACGGTTCTACTATGTAGGACCGTTGATCAGTGTTTCTACAGCTCAAGCCACAGCCAATCACAGTTAGAATCACGCCCCTAGGGACATACACAGCCCCTCCCTCTCAAATAAAGTTAACCCCTTCACTGCCAGTGTAATTTTACAGTAACAGTGCATATATATAGCACTGATTACTGTAGAAATGTCACTGGTAACCCCAAAAGTGTCAAAAATGACAGTCAAGGGTCCGATCTGTCCGCCGCAATGTTGCAGTACCGCAAAAAAAATCGCATATCGCCGCCATTACGCGTTAAAAAAAACAACAAAAATGACAAAAATCTTTCCCTTTGTTAGTAAACGCGATAACTTTTGCGCAAACCAATCAAAATACGCTTTTTGCGATTTTTTTTTTTTTTACCAAACATAGGTAGCATAAAACAAATTGGCCGAAAATGTTAAAAAATGTTGATTTTTACTTTTTTTGGGGGGGGAATTTCATATAAAAAAATGTGAAAAATATTGTTATTTTTGCAAAATTGACGCTCCTTTTTTTGTTTATAGCACGTGATAAAAAAAAACGCACAGGTGATCAAATACCACCAAAAGAAAGCTCTGTTGGTGGGAAAAAAAGGACGTCAAATTCGTTTAGGTACAGCATCGCACGACCGCGCAATTGTCCGTTAAAGTCACGCAGTGCCGAATCGCAAAATACCCCCTGGTCTTTTAGCAGCCAAATCCTCCGGGGCTTAAGTGGTTAACCACTTCTGGACCGGAAGATTTTTCCCCTTAATGACCAGGCCATTTTTTGCGATTCGGCACGGTTTTAATTTAACTGACAATTGCTCAGTCGTGCAACGCTGTACCCAAATAAAATTGATGTCATTTTTTTCCCACAAATAGAGCTTTCTTTTGGTGGTATTTGATCACCTGTTAGATTTTTATTGTTTGCGCTATAAACAAAAAAAAAGAGCGACAATTCTAAAAAAAAAACAAAAAGAAAAACAATATTTTTCACTTTCTGCTACATAACATCCCCAATAAAAAAAATGTAACAATCTAATTTTTCATCATTTTAGGCCAATTTGTATTCTGCTACATATTTTTGGTGAAAAAAATCCCAATAAGTGTATTTTTCTTGGTTTTTGGTTTGAGCAAAAGTTATCACATCTACAAACTACGGGAAAGGTTTATATCATTTTTATTTTTTTACTAGTAATGGCGGCGAATAGCGATTTTTAGCAGGACTGCGACAATGCGGCAGACAGATCGGCCCCCTAATTAACATTTTTGACATTTTTCGGGGGACCAGTGACATTACTGAAGTAATCAGTGCTAAAGATATGCTCTGTTACTGTACTAATGACATTGGCCGGGAAGGGGTTAACCAAGAGGCGATCAAAGGGTTAAGTGTGAGCCTAGGGGGTGCTTTCTAACTGTGGGGGAGGGGGCTTGGGAAATAAACACAGGGACCTGTGTTCCTAAATAGGAGGAGCTCTGCATTGATTCCAGAGAGAACAACGATCTGCTGTGTTTACAACAGCAGACCGCCGTTCTCTCTTCACAAGGAGCAATCGCGGCCGCTGGCTCTGTGGATCGGCTTCCCGGCCGGTGAGTGGGTACGCTTTCCCAGGATCGCTCACGCAGACCCCCGTACAGGTACAGCGATTCACGGAACCCTTCTGACCTGCCAGCGTATAAATGCGGCAGCTGGTCAGTAATACTACACTCAGGTGGCACTTCCTGTTTATCCCTCTTAAACAAACGCAATAAACTACCCACATTTTTGGTAAAATATAAAAATAATAAAATATAAAATGGATGCCCAACATGTCAAACCTTAAATTTGTGTGCGCCCGTGAAATGGTGACAAACTCCAGTAACCTATATTTTTTATAGGCAATGCTTCGAAAGCCCCCTATAGTTCATCAGTTTAGTGTTACGGAGGAGGGCTTGTGCTAGATTTATAACTCTCACTCCAGCTTCTGCAGTGCTCTTGTGGGAGGGAGCTGATCCTACTGCACTGCTGCCGGCTTTGCTGATGACTGTTCGCCTGTGCAAAGCTCCGGATCCCTGTTGGAGCTTAGTTAGTGCTAGCCCGGAATTCTGCTTTACATGTCTCCCACTGTTGCTGAAAACCAGGCTCGAGAAAGGGGGAGATTGCCCAGAAACATGTCGCCTGATCCCCCCAGTTGATATGTGTGCTCCTGTGTTGCTTTGAGGAGTGCTCCTGTGGGAGGGAGCTGATCCTGATCCTACTGCACCAGTGCCAGATTTGCCAATGACAGTTGGCTGGTGCAAAGGTCTGGATCCCTGTTGGAGCTTAGTTAGTGTTAGCCCGGAATTTTGCTTGGCATGTCTCCCACTGCTGCTGCAAACCAGGCTCGAGAAAGGGGGAGATTGCCCAGAAACATGTTGCCTGATCCCCCCAGTTGACATGTGTGCTCCTGTGTGGCTTTGAGGAGAGCTCCTGCAGGAGGGAGCTGATCCTGATCCTGCTGCATCAGTGCCGGACTTGCCATTGACAGTTGACTGGTGCAAAGGTCTGCATCCCCGTTTTAGCTTAGTTAGTCTTACCTCGGAATTCTGATTTAAATGTCTCCCACTGCTGCTGCATAACCAGTCTCAAGAAAGGGGCAGCTTGCTCGGAAACACTGCAATATTTGAAAATATTTTATTCTATCTTTTCATGTGACAACACTGAAGAAATGACACTTTGCTACAATGTAAAGTAGTGAGTGTACAGCTTGTATAACAGTGTAAATTTACTGTCCCCTCAAAATAACTCAACACACAGCCATTAATGTCTAAACTGCTGGCAACAAAAGTCAGTACACCACTAAGTGACAATGTCCAAACTGGGCCCAAAGTGTCAATATTTTGTGTGGCCGCCATTATTTTCCAGCACTGCCTTAACCCTCTTGGGCATGGAGTTCACCAAAGCTTCACAGGTTGCCACTGGAGTCCTCTTCCACTCCTCCATGATGACATCACAGAGCTGGTGGTTGTTAGAGACCTTGAACTCCTCCACCTTCTGTTTGAAGATGTCCCACAGATGCTCAATAGGGTTTAGGTCTGGAGACATGCTTGGCCAGTCTATCACCTTTACCCTCAGCCTCTTTAGTAAGGCAGTGGAGGTCTGTTTGGGGTCGTTATCATATTAGAATACTGCCCTGCAGCCCAGTCTCTGAAGGGAGGGGATCATGCTCTGCTTCAGTATGTCACAGTACATGTTGGCATTCATGGTTTCCTCAATGAACTTTAGCTCCCCAGTGCCGGCAGCACTCATGCAGCCCCAGACCATGACACTCCCACCACCATGCTTGACTGTAGGCAGACCACATTACATGGTTCCAGTAATCCATGTCCTTAGTCTGCTTGTCTTCGGCAAACTGTTTGCAGGCTTTCTTGTACATCATCTTTAGAAGAGACTTCCTTCTGGGACGACAGCCATGCAGACCGATTTGATGCAGTGTGCGGCGTATGGTCTGAGCACCGACAGGCTGACCCCCCACCCCTTCAACCTCTGCAGCAATGCTGCCAGCACTCATTTGTTTATTTTCCAAAGACAACCTCTGGATATGACGCTGAGCACTGCACTCAACTTCTTTGGTGGACCATGGCGAGGCCTGTTCTGAGTGGAACCTGTCCTGGTAAACCGCTGTATGGTCTTGACCACCGTGCTGCAGCTCAGTTTCAGGGTCTTGGCAATCTTCTTATAGCCTAGGCCATCTTTATGTAGAGCAACAATTCTTTTTTTTTTTTAGATCCTCAGAGAGTTATTTGCCATGAGGTGCCATGCTGCACTTCCAGTGACCAGTATGAGAGAGATAACACCACATTTAACACACCTGCTCCACATGACACTGGGGAGGGAAAATAGCTAATTGGGCCCAATTTGGACATTTTCACTTAGGGGTGTACTCACTTTTGTTGCCAGTGGTTTAGACATTAATGGCTGTGTGTTGAGTTATTTTGAGGGGGCAGTAAATTTACACTGTTATACAAGCTGTACACTCACTACTTTACATTGTAGCAAAGTGTAATTTCTTCAGTGTTGTCACATGAAAAGATAGAATAAAATATTTACAAAAATGTGAGGGGTGTACTCACTTTTGTGAGATACTGTATATAGCCAATAAGGGGTAACAGCCGAAAAAAACTAATATAAGTGTGACATGCTGGATTGAGTGGTTGGACTAGGTTCTTGGAGGATCTTGTATCTTTAAGTAATCAGGATCCTTATTCGTAAGGGGTATCTTAGGTACTCGAGTTCAGTCAAGGGGAGCCCATATTAGTGATAGGAGGGGTGAATGGGAAGGTAAAGGAAAGCCCCTATCTCAAGTAGATGACAGTATGAAACTGCCATCAGTGAGGCTCCTATCTTTATTTGTGAGTCCCCAGAACCCCAGGAACTGCAGTAAGTTTAGTTGAGGTGCTAGACCCAGAATGTCTCAGTAATAAACTTCGGAAATAAAAACAAATAGAATAGGCAGTTAGAGGCAAGGTGTAGTGTTAGTGGGCAGGCCACAATCAGAGGTGGTGAGACAACCAACAACAGTTTGGGTAATGTAGCACCCTCCTAGGTAGGTGCTAGTGAGAAAGTATAGTTTTGAACTCTGTCTGCTTACCGGAAGGGCTGCAGGTAAATCTATATTGTTCTCTGCCTACCAGAGAGCAGGATCTGTTAGTGAGGTCTGCTCATTGTGCTCAGAGTGCAACTCATTCTGTCTAGAGAGTGTTTCACACTGGTCCAATAGGGAGGCAAGTTGGACAGTGGGAGGAAACCTGACAAATGGGTGCATGGGCTTTTTTGATACATTCCTGATGATTGGCAGAGGGAAAGTCACCTCAGTGCATGTTGGGACTCTGTAAAAAAGCCAGGAGCACATGTGCTTGAGGTCTTTCGGCTGGATAGCGGAGTCCCGGAGGGACGGGGAAGCTGCCTCCTCCTCTGTTGAGGTGCAATGCGGCCTCAGGGGGTCGTCCTGAGGGCCTGGAGAGTAGCAGTGAGGAGCTGAACCCAGAGGTCCAGAGAAGCTGACTGAGAGGGGAGATACTGGAGGATCTGTCTCTGCAGTACAATAAATGTGTCAAGTGGCCTGACCTGAGGGGGGCCACCCCTGCTCCTAGGATAGTCAGTTGACGGCTGTCAGTGGGAAGAGGATGCTAGTTAGAGTGTCCTGAAGATAAGTTATCGTCCATCAAGTCATCTTGTAAGGGAGCAAAGAGAGCAAGAGACTTAACCCCATCTACACTTGTGGCAGTGTGGATTAACAGCCTGGCTGTTCCAAATCCTACAGCAAAGTTCTGAAGATAGAAGTCCTCAACCAATGTGAATAGTGCAATTGGAGTATCCCACTATTCCCTTCTCCTATCCGAATTACCAATAAATAACAAAAAACCAACACCCCTAGACTGTTCATTCATGTGAAGAGCCATCAGGAACAAGGTGGGATCCAGGGACTTATTTAAAATGTAATTGAATGCTGGTAACCAGGGGAGCCCATCAAGACAATACAGGGGGCAGTGCTACAGTAAAAAGCTCACTCCTGATTGGTTCTGAGCCCAATATAGCTAGAGTAAACTAAGGTGTCCCTGAAACAGGGATTCCCCTAGCTTGCGTATCACAACTCAACTGATGGTTATGAAGCGTCCTATACTCAAGACAAAAGCCTTAAGCTTAGATAAGTGTAGAGAGAGTAGAAGAGGTGGGAGAGAAGAAAGGCATAGATAGGGAAAAGAGCAGATGAGGACATTTATCAGATGCCCTATCAGATCGCCCGACAGGCTTGAACATAATCCTACTGAGGTGCCAGGGGGATGTGCATGTAGTCAGCCCACGGTTCCCATGTGGCCTCGAAACTCTGTGTTGTGTCCTGCAGAATAGTGACCATCTTCTCCTGGGCCATGATCCACGATATTTTTCTTTTTCGTCATGGTAAAGAAGTCTGAGGGTTGCTTCCAGGCTCTAGCTATCGTTAGTTTAGCCCCTGCACATGAACCTTAATGACATCCCAGTCTTAGTCCGTAGGGTTCAATATTGAGTTGGCCCACCCTTTGCAAGTTTGCAGCTATAACGGCTTCAACTCTTCTGGGGAGGCTGTCCACAAAGTTTAGGAGGGTGTCTATGGGAATGTTTATGCTATGAGGAAGGCGTAAAGCCGAAACGCGTCAGTTTTGTCATGTTGTCACCGCTATCCATGTTGGAATAAAGTATTTTACTTGGAAGAAGACTTTTCGTTTGCCAGCTTTATTCACATAACATTTGGTTTGGACGTTCAGCCTGAGCACCGACACTTAGCTCTTTATCTTCCCACAGTGCGGTGGAGCTAGGGTGAGTTACTGTCTATGGGAATGTTTGACCATTCTTCCAGAATGCATTTGTGAGGTCAGGCACTGATGTTGGATGAGAAGGCCTGGCTCGCAGTCTTCACTCTAATTTATCCCAAAGGTATTATATCGGGTTGAGGTCAGGACTCTCTGCAGGCCAGTCATGTTAATCCACCCCAGACTCGCTCGCTGGTTTTTTTGGCTTCATTTCAAGGGGAATTTCTGTTCAATAATTTTTGTTGGTTTATCATAAAACAATATCCATTGTACAATAAGTTGCAGTGGTTTAAGATAACTGGATGGATACAGATAACTGAACAAAGATACAAGGGTACCAATAAACAGTGGTGGACGTTTAAGTTCCGTTGTCCCTCACCCCCAGACACCCAGTTAGGGAGCTTGCTGTGTCTTGGGGGGAAGCTCCACAACCAATCTTCATTTAGTATTTCTAAAATACCAACAATTTAATGCAACAATTTAACACAAAGCTACCATACTACACAGTGTATGAGGTCGGTTCATTTGTCAAGTTTCGTACAAAGCGTTACTTTTGTTCTTTTGGTGACTTTCAGTGAGGTGCACAGTAAATGAGAACATGGGGAGATAAGGATTCCAGTATGGAAGTGTTGGGGTTGTTTCTGGGGTTATTGATAGCAGGTGCTAAGGGTTCTAGACTTTACACCAACGCCAGAGTTGCCACAATGTGCGTGTCTGGTCTAGTTTACCCATGCTGATTGCCATGGTGTGCTCAAAGGTACAGTGCAACTGTATCAAACATACCGTGTCTGAGAGGGAACGGGGTGTAGTCGATTTCCAGTTCTTGGTGATTCTCAGCCTCGCTGCTAGAAGGATGTGGGTAGTCGTGTGTCTAAGATGTAGTGGGAGGCTTCCCATGTCCAGGCTTAGTAGGGCTAGGTCTGGGGATGGAGAGTTGTGAGTTTGTGCAATAGTGGAGATAAGGTCAAAAATGGAGGACCAAAAGGTAGTGAGTTTTTTACATACACCATAGCTATGTAAAAGGTCTCCATTTTCCCCAAATTGTCTCCAACCGAGATCTGAACTCTGGCTTTTGAAGCATGAGAGTTTGTTTGGTGTCAGGTACCATCAGAGGTTGATTTCGTGGGACAATTCCCATAGTGTGGAGCAGCAGGTTCATTTCAAGGAGAATTTCAAGGCTCTCTAGATTGTCTGAGTTGTTCCCACATGTTGCCAAGTGACTTCATATGCTCCACAGTTAGTGGTGTTCACTTTATGATTAATATACAAAGTACGATATTTATGTCATTACCTGTGGGGCTTGTTCGGTGCAATATGTGGGTAGGAGAGTCCGCAAACTCAGGGACCGCTTTCGGTAACATCTTAATGACGTTAGGATCTATAAGCCCACTAATGTAGCACGGCACTTTAATTCATCACATGGGGGTGATTTATCATCGGTACAGGTTCAGATTATAGAGAAAGTCAGAACACCTTTGAGAGGAGATGTTTTTCGCCTCCCCTATAAGAGAGAGGTGTTCTGGATAGTCAAACTTCATACTAGGATTCCAGACGGCCTAAACTTTGAATGTGATGTTATTCATTATTATGAGTGACCTTTGTTTTTTGGCCGTCCTTTAGTTTAAATGCCTGAAATCTGGACATCTATACCTCCATTGGATTTTTAACTCCCTTGAGTCCTATGCATTTTAGTTTTTTATGGTCATATTTCCCAACATTTTGGGGTGTATTTGTCCCCCTTAACCACATTGTATGGTATCAGGACAATATCCCCCCAGACAATATCCCCCCGGAAAACATCCCCCTGGACATAATCCCCCTGGGACAACATCCCCCCGGGACAACATCCCCCGGGCAATATCCCCCCCGGACATAGGGTTAGGGTTAGGGGGTTAGGGTTGGGGGGGGGATATTGTCTAGGGGGATATTGTCCATGGAGGATATTGTCCGGGGGGATGTTGTCCAGGGGGGATATTGTCAGGGGGGAAGTTGTCCAGGGGGGATATTGTCCGGGGGGATGTTGTCTCAGGGGGGGATATTGTCCGGGGGGATATTGTCCATTGTCCAGGGGGATATTGTCCTAGAATCGTCTTCTTAACATTTTTTTTATGATGTTTGGATTATTCATAGTTACATAGTTACATAGTAGGTGAGGTTGAATAAAGACAACAGTCCATCCAGTTCAACCTGTGTAGGTGTGTGTGACTGTAATCATCTAACATAGCCCTTAATCTCCTGATCCTTGAGATGTAAGTCCAAGAGTCTTTTGAAAGTCACCATACTTCCCGCAGAAACCACCTCTTGTGGTAGACAATTCCACAATCTTGTAGCCCTAACAGTAAAGAACCCCCCACGTTGCCTGAGGTTAAAACGCTTCTCCTCTAATCGCATTGTATGTCCTCGAGTCCTCATGCAATTCCTTCGAATGAACAGCTTTTTTTCTAAGCTGAGATCCCCATTAAGATATTTATAAATTGCTATCATGTCCCCTCTCAGACGTCTCTTCTCCAGGGAAAATAAATCGAGCGATTGCAGCCGCTCTTCATAGGTAAGGTCCTCCAACCCCCTAATCAGTTTAGTTGCCCTTCTCTGGACTTTCTCCAGCTCCAACACATCCCTCCTGAGGACTGGCAACCAGAACTGGACAGAATACTCCAGATGCGGTCGGACCAGAGTTTTATAAAGTGGAAGGATTATAGTCTTATCTCTGGAATACATCCCTTTCTTTATGCATGCTAATATTCTGTTGGCATTGGAAGCTGCCGCTTGGCATTGCATGCTGTTGCCTAATCTATCATCAACCAAGACTCCCAGATCTTTCTCCAATATTTGATTCCCCCAAGGGTTCCCCTCCTAATGTGTATTGTGTTTTTATGTTTTTAGTCCCCAAGTGCAGAACCTTACACTTCTCCATGTTAAACCTCATTTGCCATGTCGTTGCCCACTCCGTAATTTTGTCCAGGTCATTCTGTAGGATATCTGCTTCATGCTGTGTAGTTATTGCCCTGGCCAATTTTGTGTCATCTGCAAAAACTGATAACGAACTACTGATCCCGTCCTCAATGCTGTTTATGAATAAATTGAACAAGGTTGGTCCCAGGACTGAGCCTTGGGGGACCCCGCTTACAACCTCAGACCAGCCTGAGTATGCGCTGTTTATTACCACCCTTTGGACACGGCCTTTTAGCCAGTTCCGTATCCAAGAGCAAACCCTGCTGTCGATACCTGCAGACCTTATTTTATAAATTAAGCGCTTGTGGGGAACTGTATCAAACGCCTTAGCGAAATCCAAGTACACCACATCCACTGGTCTCCCCCTATCTAGCTCACAGCTCACTTCCTCGTAGAATGCTAAGAGATTGGTTTGACAAGAACGCCCATTTGTAAACCCGTGCTGGTTACTGCTGATGATGTTGTTGTCTTTAGCATACTCTACGATATAGTCCCTTATCATCCCCTCCAAAAGTTTACATATTATTGATGTCAGACTGACAGGCCTATAATTTCCCGGGATATGTCTCTGGCCCTTTTTGAATATCGGAATCACGTTAGCCTTCCTCCAATCCCCTGGTACATCTCCTGTCCTAATACTGTCAGCAAAGATCAGGAACAGTGGTCTAGATATAACCATACTGAGTTCCTTGAGCACTCTCGGATGTACGCCATCCGGGCCTGGTGATTTGTTTGTGTTAAGTTTATCCAGTCTTTCCCTGATTTCACCCTCTGTTAGCCATAGTGGCAAGTCCTGTGTATTACTACTAACCATACAGTCATGGTCAGTGTACCCTTCCTTTTCCTGCGTAAAGACTGACGAGAAAAAAGCATTCAGCACGGTTGCTTTTTCAGTGTCCTCTGTTACCATCCTCCCATCATCGTTAATTATGTGTGCAATATGCTCTGCGCTAGTTTTTTTGCTGTTGATATATTTAAAGAATTTCTTTGGGTTTTTTTTTACTATCCTCCGCTATTTGTCTCTCAAAGTTGATTTTAGCCATCTTGATTTCGTGTTTACTTTTCTTATTTTCCTCCTTGTATTGCTGGAAGGCCGATACTGTGCCCTCTGATTTATATTTCTTGAAGGCCAATTTTTTTCCCCTAATAAGTTTTTTAACTCTACGGTTTAGCCAGCCAGGTTTGGCTTTGTCTCTTCTAAATTTATTCCCCATAGGAATGCACTGCAAGATGCCTTTGCTTAATATTGTTCTAAAGCATTCCCATTTTTCCTCTGTGGTCAGGGATCCCAGGGTTTGGTCCCAGTTTACCCTTTCCATCAATGAGTACAATTTTGGAAAGTCTGCCCTTCTGAAGTTTAGGGTTCTTATGTTCCCCACTTGCCTTTTTATATTGTTATTTATACTAAATGTGATCATCCTGTGATCGCTAGAGCCCAGGTTGTCCTGGACTCCTACCTCCGAGATTATGTCTGGGTCATTAGTGATCAATAGATCCAGGATTGCATTTTCTCTAGTAGGGGAATCCACCAACTGTGACATGTAGTTATCCTGTAAGGTTTCCGTGAATAGACGGGCCTTATGCGAGTGTGCAGTCCCCTCTTCCCAGTCAATGTCGGGATAATTGAAGTCCCCCAATATGATGACTGATCCCAGTTTTGCCGCTTTACTCATTAGTGCTAAAAATTCCAGCTCTACCTCTTCCCCTTGGTTAGGTGGCCTATAGCAAACCCCCACAACTACTTTTCCCTTATCTTCTTCCCTATCGAGTTCAACCCACACAGATTCTAAATCCATGCTCATCCCATCCGTAATGTCACTCCTTTCTAGCACCTTTATATTGTTCTTGACATAGAGACATACCCCTCCCCCTCTTTTTCCTACCCTGTCCTTCCGGTACACCGAATACCCTTGGATATTTGCCAGCCAGTCATGTGAGGGGTCGAACCAAGTTTCTGTTATTCCCACAAGGTCTATGTCCTCCTCATGTACTAACATTTCCAACTCATCCATCTTATTAGCTAGGCTCCTGGCATTAGCATATACCCCTCTTAGTTTTACGGAAGTTAAACGTGATTGGCGGTTATGTTTATTTCTGTTTGGTCTGAGATTTTCCCGCACAGACCCGCCAATTGATGTTGTCGACCTACTGTCGCTGTTGACCCTACAACTGCCTTCAGTCCTCTGCATATTCAATGATCTTCTCCGCCAATAATCAGTCTTTGGAGCCGTTAATAATATTTCCATATTACATTATTCTGTACAGTCCTTTGACTGATACGGTTGTGCTCATAAGTTTACACACCCTGGCAGAATTTATGATTTCTTGGCCATTTTTCAGAAAATATGAATGATAACACAAAAACTCTTCTTTCACTCATGGTTAGTGTTTGGCTGAAGCCATTTATTATCAGTCAACTGTGTTTACTCTTTTTAAATCATAATGACAACAGAAACTCCCCAAATGACCCTTATCAAAAGTTTACATACCCCGGTGATTTTGGCCTGATAACATGCACACAAGTTGGCACAAAGGGGTTTGAATGGCTATTAAAGGTAACATCCTCACCTGTGATCTGTTTGCTTGTAATTAGTGTGTGTGTATAAAAGGTCAATGAGTTTCTGGACTCCTGACAGACCCTTGCATCTTTCATCCAGTGCTGCACTGACGTTTCAGGATTCTGAGTCATGGGGAAAGCAAAAGAATTGTCAAAGGATCTGCAGGAAAAGGTAATTGAACTGTATAAAACAGGAAAGGGATACAAAAAAGATATCCAAGGAATTGAGAAGGCCAATCAGCAGCGGTCAAACCAGGGGCGTAACTACAGGGGTTGCAATTGCAACTGAGTCCCATGCTCCAGGGGGCCTGTGCGGCTCCCCTGTACACCTGGATAGGAGGGGCGGCGGGGGCAGCATGTAGAGAAATTACTGTCCTCCTTTTTCCTCCTGCAGGAGGAAAATAGAGAAAATTGGTTCCTCTGTATGCTGGCCCCGCCACTCCTCCTATCCAGTTCACTTGGGTTCTGCTGTCTCTGGCCCCTGTGTGCTCCCATGGCCACCCACCCCCCACTGTGCTACCCCCCCCCCCCCCACTGTGCTCCATCGTCTCTCCTGACGACTGCTGCAGGGGATGTGTCACAATAGAGAACCAGGAAGGGGTCAGTAAATACGTAATTTACCAGCTCCTTCCTTTTCTGAATGGACAGAGTCATAGTCAGTGATATTGTAAAAAAATTAAATAAAATGATAAAAAATAATACAATTAAATTACTGTGATGGTGTTCACCATCACTGGAATTTAAGGACAGATGGGTGAGGGGTTGAATTGCTTCATTTTTGTCAGCAAGGTCAATTGTTCCCTTTGCCATGAGGTTTCTGAGCAGGAAGCCCATTCCTAATATGGTCATCCCAGGAAGTTCTGAGGAGCCGGACTGTCTGGGGGTGGCTCCCCATTCAACTCAGGTGGGCTAATGCTAATGACCGCACCTGTTGTCTGCTAAGGGAGGTATTGACACAGAGTAATGTGTATTCAGGGCTCGTTAGACAACCATTGTTCTGTGTCTGACTATTGTGTACATTGATTGCCCCCTGGGGCTTCTGTCTCCTTGCATTGGTCAAAGTTATCTGACCAATCACTACTGACTCATTTTCAAGCCCTCATTTGCATTGGTCAAAGCTATCTGACCAATCCCTGTTGACTCATTTCAAGCCCTCATTTGCATGTATATTCCACTTTCTGTATAAAGTGTGCTGTGTTCTTCCAATAAATTGTCTTCCTGTTTGAACATACATACAGCTTGCCTTGTGTTTTGTTCTAAGGGATTCCGGACGGCACATAGCTGTAGTTCGGATCCCGGATCCTTGGTTGACCGAACCATCAGACGTTGCGATCGGCAAGCGGACTTACTAGAAACAGAGGAGTGTCGGGAGAGCGGACAGAGCGAGCAAGGGTCTCGTCACATTGGTTGGCAGCGGTGGGATTTGCTCTCCAGTTACCGGGACACTCCAAACCACCACAGTAAATGACCAGCTATGCAGCATGCAGGATAGCCACGCTGAGAGACTTACTTGAGAGCCGCGGAGGGACCAGTGGGACAAAGAACAAGGCCACCCTCATCAGTGAGCTGGCCGAGATGGATCAGAGGGAGGGTGATGCAGGACCCCGGTCAGTTGAAGACTTGTTTCAGCAACGAGTTCGGGAGCGGTTGGCATTATATGGTGCTAACCCATCAGAGACCGCCATACAGAATGCCATTAGAGACATCCAGCTGCAGGATGAGCGACAAGAGAAAGAACTAGAACGACAAGAGAAAGAACAAGAGCGACAAGAGAAAGAACGAGAACGGCAAGAGAGGGAACGAGAACGGCAAGAGAGGGAACGAGAGCGGCAACATGAGCAGAAAATGGCAGAAATACGTCAATCGGAGAAAACGCCTAAAGATGCAGCGACTGTCCGTAAGTTGCCCTTTCGGGCGTTCAAACTATTTAAGGAAGGAGAGGAGGAAATTGACGCATTCCTGCAGGACTTTGAGAGACTATGCCAGATACATGAAGTACTGTCCCAAGATTGGGTCGCCTTACTGGCGAGTAATTTAACTGGCAGAGCGGCGGATGCATATCGGGCCCTGGAGGACGAAGACGCTAAAGACTACGACCGGGTAAAAGAAGCTTTGCTAGCCCGATTTGCCATTACACCCGAAGCCAGCCGGATTAAGTTTCGAGAATCCCGGAAACAAACCAACACAACATACGTGGAGTGGGCACATCGTATGCAGCGGAACCTTAAGAGCTGGTTCCAGGGAAGCCACGCTCATACCATAGAGGACATCACCCAGCTAGTACTATTAGAACAGTTTTTTAACCACACCCCTCCGGTAGTACGGGATTGGGTGCGAGATAAACAACCGCAGACGGTACAGCAAGCGGCTACTCTGGCCGATGAATATCTGGACTCTCGAAGGTCAGGCGAAAATGAGCGTTATCCACTATCTCGGCCCAGTTTACCAGCCTCTAAGCCGACTTCAGTACCTCCGTGGTCTGCCTCGAGACCCCCAGCCCGACCCAACCCTCCTACCGGACCTAAGTGCTATACCTGTAGCCAAACTGGTCATCTGCAACGACATTGCCCTAGCCAATCCACGAGGTATCGAGAGACTAATCATCCATCCAGACCAGCGGCTCATTGCTACCAGAATGAGCCCAACCATCGAGATGTTCAGGAAGAGTGCGGCGAACTTTTCGAAGCGGATCCTGTCCAAGCTGCTGCCGGAGATAATCGGCAGCACCATCGCCAGGCAGTATGGGTTAATGGGCAGCCGGCCCAGGGACTCCGCGATTCCGGGGCTACGATTACCCTCATCCAGCCTCACATGATTCCCCAGTCAGCCCGGACCGGCCAGACTGTTGCAGTCAGGGTAGCAGGGGGCCAGGTGCTACGTTTATCCACCGCCCAAGTCCTCTTGGATTGGGGCTCAGGGGAGCGACATGTGCGAGTGGGATTACTACGCGAGTTACCCGCAGAAGTACTTTTGGGGAACGATTTGGGCCATTTAACTTCCTCGTATGCCCCAGAGGCTGCCATGGCCGTAACCACCAGACGTCAGAGCCAACTCCAAGGCAACTCCACTCCTATGGGGACCCAGGTAAGACCAAATCCTCCTACGTTACCCCGAATTGACAACACCGTGTCCTGGGATTCTCCCTCTGACGTTAGGCAAGAGACTCAGAGTGACCCAACTTTAGCGGGTTATCGGGACAGGGCGGGCAAGGATCCAGGTGGGGTGGGGGAAGACAGAATAGAGTGGGAGGGGGGGTTTCTTTATCGTTACACTGAGGGAATGGGCACTGGGAAGTGACAGGGCCCCCACAAACAGCTAGTTGTACCCCAGAAGTACAGACGGGAGCTATTGCGACTGGCTCACGACATCCCCTTGGCCGGACATTTAGGGATAGCCAAGACCCGGAGTCGGTTGTCTCATGCTTTCTTCTGGCCCAGATTACATGCGGGGGTGCGAGAATATTGCCGGACCTGTGAGACTTGTCAGAAAGTAGGGAAGACAGGGGATCACCCAAAAGCCTCGCTGCAACCCCTGCCAATTATTAGAGAACCCTTTAGCCGCATAGCGGTAGATATTATAGGCCCACTGGCCCGCCCCAGTGCCACCGGGAAGAAGTATATTCTTACAGTGGTGGATTACGCCACCCGCTACCCGGAAGCCATTCCCTTATCCAATATCCAGGCGGATACAGTAGCAGATGCCTTACTGCGGGTATTTACTAGGGTAGGGTTTCCCCACGAGATATTGTCCGATCAGGGTACCCAGTTCACAGCTGAACTGACGCAGCAGCTCTGGCGTCTCTGTGGGATTAAACCCCTCCAGAGCGCCCCCTACCACCCTCAGACTAATGGGCTGTGTGAGAGATTTAATGGGACCCTGAAGCAGCTGCTTCGAGCCTTCGTGGAGAGTAGGAAGGATTGGGAGAAATACCTTCCCCATCTACTGTTTGCATATAGAGAGGTACCCCAAGAGTCCACAGGGTTTTCCCCATTTGAGCTGTTATATGGGCGAAGGGTTAGGGGACCCTTAGACTTAGTAAGGGCCCAGTGGGAGGGGGCAGAGGATCCGGAAGGCCTCCCCATCCTTAGTTATGTCTTGGAACTCAGGGAGCGACTGCGGGACCTTACTGAGCTAGTCCATGAGAATATGCAATCAGCCCAGAGTCAGCAGAAGGTTTGGTATGATCGGTCTGCACGGAATCGCAGCTTTTATATTGGACAGAAAGTCCTGGTACTAAAACCCCTGAAGCAAAATAAATTGCAGGCCTCCTGGCAGGGCCCCTATCAGGTGGTAAAACAGCTGTGCGATACCACCTACGTGGTTGCCAGCTGTGCAGACACCAACATTAAGAGGACTTTCCACATTAATATGATGAAGGCCTTTAATGAGAGGGCTGAGGCAGTAGCCGCCATATGCACTCCGGCCACCGGGGACTCTGAATATCTACCGATGCTGGAGCTTCCCGAAATCAATAACTGTTCTGGGGGGGTGGAGGATATACAGCTAGGAGATAGATTAGGATCCCAAGAACGAGAACAGGCCTGAGAATTACTCCAGGACCGACAGGAGATGTTCTCGGCACTCCCTGGGTATACTCACATAGCTGTGCACAAGGTAGAGACTCCTGGGCAGAAGCCCCTGAGACAACCAGCCTATAGGATTCCCGGAGCAGTGCAAGAAGGGATGAGAGCAGAGATTAGGGAAATGCTCGAGTTAGGGGTGATCGAACCATCAACAAGCCCCTGGGCATCCCCTGTAGTATTAGTCCCAAAACGGGATGGCACGACCCGATTTTGTGTGGACTATAGGCGACTGAATGACTGTACTGTGACAGATGCCTACCCTATGCCCCGAGTGGATGAATTGCTGGACAAAATAGCCCAGGGACATTATCTGACGACTATTGACTTGTGTAAGGGCTACTGGCAGATTCCCTTGGACGCGGAAGCAATTCCGAAGTCGGCCTTCATCACCCCGTTCGGCCTTTACCAGTTTCTGGTGATGCCATTTGGGATGAAGAATGCTCCGGCTACCTTCCAGCGGATGATAGATGAACTCCTCGATGGTCTGCAAGATTTTGCATGTGCATATCTTGACGACATCGCAATCTATAGCCAGACCTGGGAGGAACATCTTAGACACCTGGGAATAGTGCTAGATAGAATCCGAGCCGCAAACCTGACCCTAAAGCCAGACAAATGTAATATCGGGATGTCTGAGGTGCAATATCTGGGACATAGAGTGGGATGTGGGAAGCAGAGGCCAGAACCTGCCAAAATAGAGGCCGTCCTAAACTGGCCGGTTCCCAGAACCAAGACCCAGGTACTTGCATTTTTAGGGACAGCAGGGTACTACAGGAGGTTTGTACCCCACTATAGTGACATAGCCAAGCCCCTAACGGACCTGACCAAAAAGACTCTCCCGAAACAGGTCCTGTGGTCCTCGGAGTGCGAGACAGCCTTTCATCAGTTAAAAACCGCCCTAACGCAAGCTCCCATACTGGCGGCACCCGATCCTAACAAACGCTTTGTCGTTCATACAGATGCCTCCATGTTCGGACTGGGAGCTGTACTAAGCCAAATTGGTGAGGACGGGAAAGAGCACCCGGTGGCGTATCTCAGCCGCAAGTTGTTACCCCGGGAAGTTGGATATGCTGCCGTGGAAAAAGAGTGTTTGGCCTTAGTCTGGGCTTTAAAGAAATTGCAGCCCTACGTGTATGGACGCTCTTTTACCGTCATGACGGACCACAATCCCTTGATATGGCTTAACCGGGTGGCGGGAGAGAACGGGCGATTACTACGGTGGAGCCTGGCGTTGCAACCATACAATTTCACCATACAATACCGGCCTGGGCCTCAAAATGGGAATGCGGATGGGTTATCCCGGCAGACAGACCTAGAACCTTAAGACTACTTTTCCAACATCCTCGAGTTGACCCGTTCGGGGTCCCACTGTGGCTGTTGGACTGTTTACCCGGGGGAAGATATGTGATGGTGTTCACCATCACTGGAATTTAAGGACAGATGGGTGAGGGGTTGAATTGCTTCATTTTTGTCAGCAAGGTCAATTGTTCCCTTTGCCATGAGGTTTCTGAGCAGGAAGCCCATTCCTAATATGGTCATCCCAGGAAGTTCTGAGGAGCCGGACTGTCTGGGGGTGGCTCCCCATTCAACTCAGGTGGGCTAATGCTAATGACCGCACCTGTTGTCTGCTAAGGGAGGTATTGACACAGAGTAATGTGTATTCAGGGCTCGTTAGACAACCATTGTTCTGTGTCTGACTATTGTGTACATTGATTGCCCCCTGGGGCTTCTGTCTCCTTGCATTGGTCAAAGTTATCTGACCAATCACTACTGACTCATTTTCAAGCCCTCATTTGCATTGGTCAAAGCTATCTGACCAATCCCTGTTGACTCATTTCAAGCCCTCATTTGCATGTATATTCCACTTTCTGTATAAAGTGTGCTGTGTTCTTCCAATAAATTGTCTTCCTGTTTGAACGTACATACAGCTTGCCTGGTGTTTTGTTCTAAGGGATTCCGGACGGCACATAGCTGTAGTTCGGATCCCGGATCCTTGGTTGACCGAACCATCAGACGTTGCGATCGGCAAGCGGACTTACTAGAAACAGAGGAGTGTCGGGAGAGCGGACAGAGCGAGCAAGGGTCTCGTCACAATTACCAACAAATAAAAACTACTGACACCAGTGGGTGAACTTCCAGGATCGCAAAGGTCACACTTGCAACCGGGCCCTGGCATTCCACCACCGTGGGGAAGCCCCCAGAATGGCAGGAAGGGGGTCCACTGCAGAACTTGTGAAAGGGTTCCGCTGCGGGACCGTAATAAAGGGCCCCACAACAAGAGTAAAGGGCCCCAGGATCAGTGGGAAGAGCCCCAGG
Source organism: Pelophylax lessonae (assembly GCF_965119305.1). Taxonomy (NCBI): domain Eukaryota; kingdom Metazoa; phylum Chordata; class Amphibia; order Anura; family Ranidae; genus Pelophylax; species Pelophylax lessonae. The sequence goes on from NC_138771.1 coordinate 671,361,022, forward strand.
CTTGAAGGGAAGGGCCCCAGCCAGGGGCCTGGGGGGCCCTTCATTGTTTCTTGCACCAGGGCCCTAAAGGTTCTAGTTATGCCACTGATTCAAACTCTAATAAAGAAAAGGAAAATGAGGGGTTCTGTTGAAACCAAACCACGGTCAGGTAGACCAACTAAAATTTCAGCCACAACTGCCAGGAAAATTGTTCGGGATGCAAAGAAAAACCCACAAATAAGTTCAGGTGAAATACAGGACTCTCTGATGGTATGGCTGTTTAAAGATGCACAATAAGGAGGCACTTGAAGAAAGATGGGCTGCATGGTCGAGTAGCCAGAAGAAAGCATTGACAATGATCCTAAACACAAGGCCAAGTCGACCTGTCATTGGCTACAGCAGAATAAAGTGAAGGTTCTGGAGTGGCCATCTCAGTCTCCTGACCTCAATATCATTGACCCGCTCTGGGGAGATCTCAAACGTGCCGTTCCTGCAAGACAGCCCAATAATTTACAGGAACTGGAGGCTTCTGCCAGGAAGAATGGGCAGCTTTACCATCTGAGAAGATAAAGAGTCTCATCCACAAATACCACAAAAGACTTTAAGCTGTCATTAATGTTAAAGGGGGCAATACACAGTATTAAGGACTGGGGTATGTAAACTTTTGATCAGGGTCATTTGGGTAGTTTATGTTGTTAGTATGATTTAAAAAGAGTAAACACAGTTGACTGATAATAAATGGCTTCAGTCAAACACTAACCACGAGTGAAAGAAACTTTTTTGTGTTATCATTCATATTCTCGGAAAAATGGCCAAGAAATTCTGCCTGGGTATGTAAACTTTTGAGCAAAACTGTATATTTGGGCTCTGTGGGATTAAATCTTTTCACCTCTAACCATATACTTACTGTATTTATATTATGTTGGTTATTTGCATTAACAAGACGTTTTTTTCATTAATTCTTATCTCCAGTTTTTGCTTACATGTGATATGAAATATGTGGATATCGAGAATAGACCCACATTTTGTTATTTGCTCAGGTTTTGTAATGTTATGTTTTTTGGTTACAGTCGTGATAGCAATGGGTGCATGTCTAAGGTTGCTATGAATAAGTTTCTATTTTTCATTATTTGTTCATGACTTATCATTATTTGACGCTCATATATCATGCACCTATGAATCGTTTGATACAAAGGTTGGTTGTCTTTCTTTGCCTACATTGGTATGGTTGGGGAGGGTGACACCTATACAGGAGTCCTCTGATCAGGGCTGCTGTTAGAAATCACGGGGCCCTGTACAGCTTACCTGACAGCCCCTCCCAAAAAAAAAAGATATCAAAACAATATTTTCACTAAAGATACATGAAAATAATTATTAGGGGATACAAACATGACATAACTTACAAAATTACAGGGAGGGAACGGGGGGCACAGTACGGGGGACAGGAGGGCACAGTATGGGGGGGGCAGGAGGGCACAGTATGGGGGGCAGAAAGGTACAGTATGGGGGGCAGGAGGCCACCGCCACCATACAGAAGGGCACAGTACAGGGGGGAAGGAGGGCACAGTACTGGAGGGCACAGTATGGGGGGGCAGGAGGGCACGGTATGGGGGTGCAGAAGGGCAAAGTACGGGGGCAGGAGGGCACAGTGGGGGGGCAGGAGGGCACAGTACGGGGGTGGCAGGAGGGCACAGTACAGGAGGGAACAGTATGGGGGGCAGGAAGGTACAGTATGGGGGGCAGAAAGGCATAGTACAGGAGGGCACAGTACGGGGAGCAGGAAGGTATAGTATGGGGGGAAAGAGGGCACAGTACAGGGGGGCACAGTATAGAAAGGCACAGTACAGGGGCCAGGAAGGTACAGTATGGGGGGGCAGGAGGGCACCGTACAGAAGGGCACAGTATGGGGGGCAGAAGGGCACAGTATGGGGCAGGAGGGCACAGTACAGGAGGGCACAGTACTGTACGAGGGGCAGGAAGGTACAGTATGGGGGGCAGGAGGGCACAGTACATAAGGGCACAGTATGGGGAGCAGGAAGGTACAGTATGGGGGGCAGGAGGGCACAGTACAGGGGGGCACAGTATGGGGGGAGGAGGGTACAGTACAGGGGGAGGGTACAGTATAGGGGCAGTAATGAATAATACAGGTATGGTCTCCTCAATAAGAGTTGCGCAGGGAAGCTGCTATCACAGATCCTCTTTGGACATCATATCTTGGCTTCTTTGTCTTCACATCTCCTTTGATGAACATGGATACACTTCATATACTAGATACTTTGATCGGGCGTTACTTTCTGTTTTTTCTCCTCAGTTTGGCACCAATTCCGTATGTCACTGATGGGTAATCTTACTTTGGGTTTTCCTTCTTTCTACTTTTCACATTATTATCACTCACATAATCAGAACTGCTTTTCATGTTCTAAGTGGTCTATGAGCACTCACTTTCCAATATACTTTTAAATGATGCTGAAGTGCACTTTTGGTCTTTTTGGGTCTCTTCCCAGGATTTATTCAATGGTCACTTCATATATTTTATTAAGGCATTTGCCATATTCTTATATTGATTATGTATTTTTGCAGACCTTTCTCTGGGATTGTTGATATTGTTATTACTGACTACACAATGGAGACCTATACTCTTAGTGATGCCCTCTTCTATGTGCCCGGGCGTCCACGGGTTGTCCTCTCTCAGCTCGCAGTGCAGGCATTCCCATTTGGCCCTCTATCCACAACATTACGTGTTGACCTTAGAGCTGATGTGTGAATTAGGGAAATTAGGGAATTAAATTAGGGAAGGATTTTTTCAGTTGGGTGAGTTTTTGTGTCTCGAAAAAATCCCATGGGATTGCGTTTGCCATGACACTCAAAATGGAGCTCAGGTGCATCCTGTTTCTACTAATCATCTTTGAGATGTTTCTACAACTTGATTGGAGTCCCCCTGTGGTAAACTCAGTTGATTGGACATGATTTGGAAATTCACACACCTGTCTATATAAGGTCCCACAGTTAACAATACATGTCAGAGCACAAAGCAAACCACAAAGTCGAGGGCATTATCTGTAGACCTCCGAGACAGAATTGTCTGAAGGCACAGATCTTGGGAAGGGTACAGAAACATTTCTACAGCATTGAAAATCCCAATGAGCACAGTGGCCTCCATCATCTGTAAATGGGAGATATTTGGAACCACCAGGACTCTTCCTAGAGTGGGCCGCCCAGACAACTGAAGTGTTTGGGGGAGAAAGGCCTTAGTCAACAAGATGATCAAGAACCCCATGATCACTCTGCTAGAGCTCCAGCGTTTTGCTGTGGAAAAGAGGAGAACCTTCCAGAAGAAAAACTATCTCTGCAACAATTCACCAATCAGACCGATATGGTAGAGTGGCCAGACAGAAACCACTCCTCAGTAAAAGGCACATGACAGCCAACTTGGAGTTTACCAAAAGGCAGCTTAAGGATTTTTAGACAATGAGAAACAAAATTCTCTGGTCTGATGAAACAAAGATTGAACACTTTGGGCTGAATGGCAAGCGTCATGTCTGGAGGAAACCAGGCATCGCTCATCACCTGGCCAATACCATCCCTACAGTGAAGCATGGTGGTGGCAGCACCATTCTGTGGGGACTAGTCAGGATCAAGGGAAAGATGAATGCAGCAATGTACAGAGACATCCTTGACGAAAACCTGCTCCAGAGTACTCTAGACCTCAGACTGGGGTGAAGGTTCATCTTCCAACAGGACAATGACCCTAAGCACACCAAAATAACAAAGGAGTGGATATGGGACAACTCTGTGAATGTCCTTGAGTGGCCCAGCCAGAGCCCAGACTTGAACGCGATTGAATATCTCTGTAAAGATCTGAAAATGGCTGTGCGCCGTCACACCCCATCCAACCTGATGGAGCTTGAGAGGTCCTGCAAAGAAGAATGGGAGAAACTGCCCAAAAATAGGAGTGCCAAGCTTGTAGCACCATACTCAAAAAGACTTGAGGCTGTAATTGGCGCCAAAGGAGCTTCTCAAAAGGCAAAGGCTGTGATACTTATGTACATGGGATTGTTTTTTTGTTTTTTATTTTTAATAAATTTGCAAAGATTTCGAACAAACTTCTTTCACGTTGTCATTATGGGGAATTTTTTGTAGAATTTTGAGGAAAATAATGAATTGAATCCATTTTGGAATAAAGCTGTAACATAAAAAAATGTGGAAAAAGTGAAACGCTGTGACTTTCCGGATTCACTGTATATCACCATCTATTCACTGTTCGGTTTGCATCCCATTTAAAGTCCCAACCTTTCTTTTCCCTCTTTAACCAATTTTAGGGATGGAAGCACTGAGCCCTACTGGCCATGATGTGCCTCATTTAATGTCCCACATAGCCTTCTATTGTAACGCTATCACAGATCCTTACTATCCTGGCAGGCTGTCCCAGGGCTAAATCTACAACTGGAATAAAATCTTCCCCCCCAGAATATCTGGCTCTCTTCCAGCACTTTGCAGGGGTTATTACTGCTGCTGCTGGAGGGTGGGGCTGGGAACCATAGGGTAGGGGAGAAGTAGGATGGGGAAAAGAGGGGTGGTAGGAGATGAGGAATGGGTAGAGGAGAACTGGAGTGAAACTGGGGGATCCTGGTCTGTATAGGGATATAAAAATGGAGGAGAATTTGTGCTGGCATGAAGGAAGGGGGGGGGCAAATTAATGGGGGTGAAGGGGGATAGAGAGGGATGGTCAGGGTGTCAGCTGGTGAGGAATAGCCACAGTATAATAAAAGCAAATGGGCTGCCTGCAGGGAGGGGGGAGAGGGAGAGATATCCAATATATAATAAAGAGAAAGTGTTGGGAGGCTTTGCAGGGTGGGGGATTCCGGCCATTAACAGTGTTTGTGTATGGTGGGACACACACCTGTGTGAAGGTAAAGTGCCTCCAGAGAAGAAGATGGGGGGGGGGGGGGGGTAGGGAAAGTGAACTGGAGGGACTATTGTTCAGAAAGTGCCAGGGAAACCGTTGGCAGGAAACTGCAGGGAGGAAACTTCCCCCATGCACCCAGGGCCCCTGGGCAGTTCTCAGAGGTGCCTGTGCATTAAGAATGCGACGCTGTACACAAATGAATTTGACGTCCTTTTTTTCCCACAAACAGAGCTTTCTTTTGGTGGCATTTGATCACCTGTGCGATTTTTATTTTTTTCCCCGCTATAAACAAAAAAAGTGCGACAATTTTGAAAAAAAACAAAAAAAACAATATTTTTCACATTCTGCTGTATGACATTCTCAAAAAAAAAAAAATGTAACAATCAAAATTTTTTAACATTTCAGGCCAATTTGTTTTCTGCTACATATTTTTGGTAAAAAAAATTGCAATAAGCGTATTTTGATCGGTTTGCGCAAAAGTTATCGCGTCTCATAACTACGGGAAAGATTTATTTAATTTTTATTGTGTTTTTTTTTTTTTTTTTACTAGTAATGGCGGCGATCTGTGATTTCTTGTGAGACTGTGACATTGCGGTGACAGATCGGACCCCTGACTGACATTTTTGACACTTTTGGGGGGGGGGGGGGCAGTGACATTATTACAGTAATCAGTGCTATACATATGCACTGTCACTGTACTAATGACACTGGCAGGGAAGGGGTGATCAAAGGGTTAAAATGTATGACTAATGCTTACTGACTTGTTTGTGTGTGTGTGTGGGGGGGGGGGGGGGGTTCTGTGACAGACAATGACAGATCGCAGTTTCATGCTGAATATGCTGAATCCTGTGATCTGTCCCTGCCTGTCACTGAGAAGATCCGCCTGCATTGTTTACATAAGCAGGCGGGTCTTCTCTCCGTTTCCCTGTCGATCAGGGGAGGAAGGCGGCAATCGCCACCTCTCCTCCCCCAGCCCGACTCCTGCTGTGTCCAAACACAGTGGGAGCGCGCCGCTGAAGCCGCTTCCCCTCCAGTCACATAGTACTACGTGACTCGACCCAGGGGAGCCGCACTGCCGCGGTAATATTACTGTGGGTGGTCGGCAAGCGGTTAAGTGGATCAGAGGCGGCTCTCTAATTAGGCCGGTAAGGCAGCCGCCGAAGGCCTCGCACTTAAAGGGGCCTCGCATGATCCTTCCCAAACATTTTTTTTTTTTTTTTAATGAATAGATCATCATCATGTTTTTTTTACAGTAACAGACAGTTGTCCTTCACCTTGCGACACGCCAGGTCGCCGGGGGGGCCGCATCCGCACACTCCACATGCCACATCCTGACATCCACAACATTGCCAAATGCCGGGCGCCGGCGCAGCAGCGCTACACTAATAGACTGTCTGTATAGCAATTCTCCAGTCTCCAGCCAGCCAGGCCCCGCAGTGCACGCACTCCAGTGGTGTACCAACAGGGGGGCGGTCCGCCCCGGGTGCCACACATTGGGGGGGTGCCAGGGAGCCCCAGGGTGACACCCAGAGCCGGCCACCAAACTGCCTCTGCCACTCACTGACCCTGGAGAGCGGAGCAAGAGGCAGCGAGTGTAGAACAGCACAGCCACAGGGAGAATCATCAGCGCTGAATATACAGTGGGGCGGACACTGCTGATTAATGAGCAGGTGATTGGTTGCTAGGACCCCCTAGCAACCAATCACCTGCTGTTAACTAGCAAGGTTAACTTCAGTAATTCCCGCTCTATATTCAGCGCTGATGATGATTCTCCCTGCCCTGTTCTGCTTTACACTCACTGCTCCCTGCTCTGCTCTCCTAATAAGGTAGGATGGGAGGATGATGGGGGGGGGGGCTTTTGCTTTATAATGTAAATGGTTCTTTGGGGGGGGGGGAGTGGGGGCTGTATATATCATCTAAAGGATTCCATGGGGGGGTTGTATAATGTAATGTAAATGGTTCATGGGGGTGGGCTGTACATTTATATATACTGTATATATAATCTAAAGGGTTCCATGGGGGGAGGCTGTATAATGTAAATGGTTCATTGGGGGGGGGGGGGCTGTATAATCTAAAGGGTTCCATGAGGGGTGGTGGTGTGGGGGGATGTGTAATGTAAAGGGGTCCATGAGGTGTGGGGGGATGTGTAATGTAAAGGGGTCCATGAGGTGTGGGGGGATGTGTAATGTAAAGGGGTCCAGAGGTACAGGGGCTGAGTAGTGTAAAGGGGTCCAGAGGTACAGGGGCTGAGTAGTGTAAAGGGGTCCAGAGGTACAGGGGCTGTGTAATGTAAAGGGGTCCAGAGGTACAGGGGCTGTGTAATGTAAAGGGGTCCAGAGGTACAGGGGCTGTATAATGTAAAGGGGTCCAGAGGTACAGGGGCTGTGTAATGTAAAGGGGTCCAGAGGTACGGGGGCTGTGTAATATAAAGGGGTCCAGAGGTACGGGGGCTGTGTAATGTAAAGGGGTCTAGAGGTACGGGGGCTGTGTAATGTAAAGGGGTCCAGAGGTACAGGGGCTGTGTAATGTAAAGGGGTCCAGAGGTACAGGGGCTGTGTAATGTAAAGGGGTCCAGAGGTACGGGGGCTGTGTAATGTAAAGGGGTCCAGAGGTACGGGGGCTGTATAATGTAAAGGGGTCCAGAGGTAAGGGGGCTGTGTAATGTAAAGGGGTCCAGAGGTACGGGGGCTGTGTAATGTAAAGGGGTCCAAAGGTACAGGGGCTGTGTAATGTAAAGGGGTCCAGAGGTACAGGGGCTGTGTAATGTAAAGGGGTCCAGAGGTACAGGGGCTGTGTAATGTAAAAGGGTCCAGAGGTACAGGGGCTGTGTAATGTAAAGGGGTCCAGAGGTACAGGGGCTGTGTAATGTAAAGGGGTCCAGGGGTACGGGGCTGTGTAATGTAAAGAGGTCCAGGGGTACAGGGGCTGTGTAATGTAAAGGGGTCTTCCTACATTTTACCCGCAGTTATAGCTGCAGTCTATAGATTTCTATTAGATTGCGCTTTTTTTTTTCCAGCATTTTCTGAAAGCGCACCAAAAGTCCCACATGCTGCATCTTTGGCGCACTTTCAGAAAACAGGAAAATCATCTTTTTGGGGGGGGGGGGGGGGAGTGACACCATGTTTTAATGCACCAGGTGACTGCAATCCTAGTGATGCCACTGGCAGTTAAATGTATTTCTGTATTTCTGTCTGGTGCCTCAGGTCAGTCGGTGCCGTTTTTGCAGAGGAGGAGGGGGGCCTGGCCGCCCAGGGGGAGCAGAGGGAGGAGAATTCTTTCAGGTTTAAGGCCGCAGTGCACTTGATGACACGTCGATGTGTGGTGCGTCGTCTTTCCGCCTGGGGGGTGCCAGATATAGGATCCGCCCCGGGTGCCAAATGCTCTAGGTTAGCCCCTGACGCACTCACATCGGCTTCTTCTGGTTGGGTTGCTGGCTGCTGCTGCACTGAGTCTCCGCCTCTTTCTCCTGCATTCGACGAATCATGGTCCGGGATAGCGATGACGTCACGACGTGATGTCACGTAACCCCTCCCCTGCATTCTCTCGGCATCGGTACCATGAGGAGAACTTGAAGATAAGAGCAGACCAGAAGAAGAAGACGAAAAGGTAAGGACTGGAGCTGGAGGACTCAGAGTGGGTGACTGACTGCAAAAAGAAGGCCTGTCCTGTCCAAGAGGCAGCCAGCCGCCACCTGCAGCTGCAGAGGACTGTCCTGACACCTGTCATCCTCCTGAAATTTGAATATTTAAGTTATAAGTACCATTACAGGCTGGCTTGAAATGAAAAATATAATTAATATGGGAAACGTCCTATAATCCTATGCAATTGAAAAAATTAGATTAAAAAAAATAATAAAGTGCTCAGTGCTTCTGCTTCATCATGAATCATGCTATTGCTTCTTATCTTATGACAACCCAATGGTATGTTTTTTTCTTTATATAAGTGCTCTGTGCTCAGATGGATTCCTCACAATTTATTTTATATCCAGACCAGTGCATCCACTCAGTGCTCCCCTCTCAATCCCCCCCAACTCACCGGACAATTCAAGGGAATAACCCCCGGTCACAGTGTCACAGCTTTAATAAGGTGCCAGATCCCAGATGAATGGTGTGTAGACTGCCTGCACTTCTGCATAAAGGGGGTAACATGTTCTGGAGCTGAAGTGGTTAAAAGAATTAGTGAATTGTTAATTTTTGTAAAAACCAATAAAAAAAGGCTGCAGAGACGTTATGAATCCAGTTTGGTGTGTCCAGTATTCGTTGTATATTTGGAGTATATGTGATGCCACCTACCGTCCCCGGTTACATCACTTCTGCTTTGAACGCAAAACATGTCGTCACTTTGACACCTGCGATTCATGAAGTGTACCATATTTCTGACCAAACTCTGTGTGTGTGTAAATATATATATAAAAATAAAGTATATCAGACGGGGTTTCTCTTTTCCCTCCTATCTTTTACCACTTGCTGACCAGCAACCAAAACATATACTGCAGGTTGGCAGATTCCCGCAAAATGATGTGCCCATATGTCGCTTTGCAGGAGCGCACGCACCCATTTGCTAGGGCAGAGGGGGAGCTGATCTTTGAATAAAATAACTGGAAGGTACCTCACTATGGAGATCTCCTTTTTTATACCCATGGGGGGAGCTATGTAAGAGGCACCGTGACCCAAGGACTCGAGAGAGCCATGTTTATGCCACAGTCTTATCTTCAGCAGAAGTTCTGCGAGTCCTTGGGTCACGGTGCCTCTTACATAGCTCCCCCCATGGGTATAAAAAAGGAGATCTCCATAGTGAGGTACCTTCCAGTTATTTTATTCAAAGATCAGCTTCCCCTCTGCTCTAAAAAATGGGTGCGTGCGCTCCTGCAAAGCGACATATGGGCACATCATTTTGCGGGAATCTGCCAACCTGCAGTATATGTTTTGGTGGCTGGTCAGCAAGTGGTAAAAGATAGGGGGGAAAAGAGAAACCCCGTCTGATATACTTTATTTTTATATATACATTTACACACACACACAGAGTTTGGTCAAAAATATGGATACACTTCATGAATCGCAGGTGTCAAAGTGACAACATGTTTTGCGTTCAAAGCAGAAGTGATGTAACAGGGGACGGTAGGTGGCATCACATATACTCCAAATATACAAAGAATACTGGACACACCAAACTGGATTAATGTCTGCAGCCTTTTTTTATTGGTTTTTAAAAAAAATGAACAATTCACTAACTCTTTTAACCACTTCAGCTCCAGAACATGTTACCCCCTTTATGACCAGGCCATTTTTTGCTATTTCGGCACTGCATTACTTTAACTGGCTATTGCAGCTCTTGCAGTGCTATACTCAAATACAATTTATCACACTAATAGAGCTTTTCTTTTGGTGTTAAAAAGATGTGTTACTTTGTGCTGTAAAACCTATCCAATGGAAAAAAAATAGAATGTCTTCTTCATTAAATTGGGCCAAAATGTATTCTGCTACATGTTTTTGATAAAAAAAAATCCCAATAAGTGTAGATTGATTGATTTGTGTGAAAGTTATCACGTCTACAAACTATGATATATACACTGTTCAAAAAAAATAAAGGAACACTTTTTTAATCAGAGTATAGCAATCAAGTCAATTAAATTCCTGGGATATTGATCTGGTCAGTAAAATGGCAGAGGGGGTTGTTTATCAGTTTCAGCTGCTTTGGTGTTCATGAAATTAACAACATGGGCACTAGATGGGCAACGGTTGACCTCCAAAACAGGAATGGTTTTACAGGTGGAGGACACTGAATTTTTTCCCATACTCATCTTTTCTGACTGTTTTTCACTAGTTTTGCATTTGACTAGGATCAGTGTTACTACTGGTAGAATGAGGTGATACCTCGACCCTATAGAGGTTGCACAGGCAGTCCAACTCCTCCAGGATGACACATCAATATGTGCATTGCCAGAAGGTTTGCTGTGTCTCCCAGCACAGTCTCAAGAGCCTGAAGGAGATACCAGGAGACAGGTGGTTATTTTAGAAAAGCTGGACAGAGCCATAGAAGGTCCTTAACCCATCAGCAGGACCGGTACCTGCTCCTTTATGCAAGAAGGAACAGGATGAGCGCTGCCAGAGCCCTACAAAATGACCTCCAGCAGGACACTGGTGTGAATGTCTGACTAAACAATCAGAAACAGACTTTAGGATGGTGGATATATTATTTTTATTATATTAATTATTATAATATATATTCATATATTGTTAATATACTAATATTAACACAGGGCTCGACAAACCCCGGGCGCCAGGTCGCATTGGCGACTAGAATTAGCGACCTGGCACCTGGGGTTTTATCGCACAAGGGGGGCCTCATATTTTAATTTCGCCTAAGGCCTCAAAAATTTTAGAGCCGCCTCTGAAGTGGATCAAGCCTTTTTATTAGTGATTTAAATCAAATCCGCCCTGACTGTGTCTGGGGAAAGATGGACTCTTTTATCTGTAACGAGGCGCCTCTAAGTGCAGTATCTTACATTTTATTGCGGGATAAAAGATTAAAAACACTTACAAAATGTAAGCCATGGCAGATAAAAGAAGAGCTGAGGTAAATCCAAGATACCTTCCGGAATCAGGGGAGCCACTGCTCAGATTAGTGGACGTGTGGGACTCTGCTTCCTGTGTGGGCGTTCACTACATGGCGTGACGGCTCCTAACAACCACGCAGAGATGCAGGCAGCCGGGATCCGATAGTGCGGGTGAATGGCAGGTTACATGTTTCGGAGCATGCGGAGGAGAAAAACTGGCTAAACCATCGGCATTGTGTGCACATAAAACCAATGCCAATGGTTTAGCCAGTCTCTCTCCCCCTTCCTTCCTCCTGCTGTTTTGTTATAGTATATGTATTGAATTGGCCCTTTCCATTCCCGGCCTTGCCTGCCCATATATATGCTTACTGATCTTCAGTGGGTGGAGGTCTGACGAAAGTAACTGCGCATGCTCCGAAACATGTAACCTGCCATTCACCCGCACTATCGGATCCCGGCTGCCTGCATCTCTGCATGGTTGTTAGGAGCCGTCACGCCGTGTAGTGAATGCCCACACATAGTTACATAGTTAGTGACGTTGAAAAAAGACATCAGTTCATCCAGTTCAACCTATGATGCGTGTGTGTTTGCTGTTAACCGTACATTGTATACCCCTGTATGTTGTACATTGTATACCCCTGTATGTTGTACATTGTATACCCCTGTATGTTGTACATTGTATACCCCTGTATGTTGTACATTGTATACCCCTGTATGTTGTACATTGTATATCCATGCATGTTGTACATTGTATACCCCTGTATGTTGTGGTCTTTAAGGTGCCCATCTAATAGTTTTTTGAAGCTATCAATGCTCCCTGCTGATACGCTGCTTGTGGAAGAGAATTCCACATCCTTACTGCTCTGACAGTAAAGAACCCCTTACGTATTTTTAGGTTAAACCGTTTTTCCTCTAGTTTTAGTGAGTGGCCCCGTGTCTTATTGTATTCCCTTTCTCTGAAAAGTTTGTTCCTTATGCTAGGGTCCTCATCACCAGTACAGTATTTGTACATTGATATCATATCCCCCTCAAGCGTCTCTTGTCCAGAGAGAATAAGCCCAATGCCTGGAGTCTTTCCTCATAGCTTATGTCCTCCATTCCCCTAATTATTTTTGTTGCCCTTCTTTGGATTCTCTCCAGTTCCAGCACATCCTTCCTGAGGACCGGTGCCCAGAACTGGACAGCATACTCCAGATGTGGCCGGACCAGAGTCTTGTAGAGAGGGAGAATAATCTCTTTATTTCTGGAGTGAATCCCCTTTTTTATACATCCCAGTATTCTGTTGGCTTTGCTTGCAGCGGAAGTATAAAAATGGGGATATTGCTGCGCTAATATATAAGGATAAAATCATACAAAGATAAATTCATACAAAAATAAAAAGTCAATAGACTGAAAGAAAGCAGCCAACACCTGACCTAGAATTAGAAATGCCAGATCTGGAAAAAAATATGCAATGGATATGGCGCAGCGCTAACAATAATAATTAATCCACAGTCCATACATATGTTCAGATGGAATAAATATATATATTGAACAAAGTCTTTCCAAGAGAGTGCTCCGAAAGAAGAAAAACTGTCCACCACTTCAAACTCAAGAAAAAAGCCCCGTGTGCAGGAACCGCCACCAAGAGTATAAATGGCCCCTTACCAAAATATGATGATCCCCACTACAGGGATCAATTCCAGCCTGTGTGATATATCCGGTGCCTAGATCAACAGATAATGGCTCCTAGTATTCCCTCAGCGGCTCCAACCGTAACAGAAGTAGATATAAAAAAGAGGGACAACTCCCATAGTGAAGTACGTTCACGGACTATTTATTAGGTAAAAGCAGAGTGGCAACTCACGTGGCGACGTCACGTATCGACGAAACGCGTAGGAGGAGCCTGCGGCACGTCGCGCTGTGACCCACGAGGAGACACGGCGGCCATTTTTCTGGTTTGAAACAAGGTTCCGAGAGAAATCTCCGAGATACGCTGAAATTCCTCCATGTAAATGTGAGTTGCCACTCTGCTTTTACCTAATAAATAGTCCGTGAACGTACTTCACTATGGGAGTTGTCCCTCTTTTTTATATCTACTTCTGTTCCGGTTGGAGCCGCTGAGGGAATACTAGGAGCCATTATCTGTTGATCTAGGCACCGGATATATCACACAGGCTGGAATTGATCCCTGTAGTGGGGATCATCATATTTTGGTAAGGGGCCATTTATACTCTTGGTGGCGGTTCCTGCACATGGGGCTTTTTTCTTGAGTTTGAAGTGGTGGACAGTTTTTCTTCTTTCGGAGCACTCTCTTGGAAGGACTTTGTTCAATATATATATTTATTCCATCTGAACATATGTATGGACTGTGGATTAATTATTATTGTTAGCGCTGCGCCATATCCATTTCCTTGCAGCGGCTTGGCATTGCATGCCACTGCCAAGCCTGTTGTCCACCAGGACCCCCCAGTCCTTTTCCATCTTAGATTCACCCAGAGGTCCCCCCCCCCTAGTGAGTAGCTTGCTTTCTGGTTTCTGACGCCCAAGTGCATTACTTTACATTTTTCAACATTAAACCTCATCTGCCATGTAGTTTCCCACCCCGTTATTTTGTTCAGGTCCGCTTGTAAGGTTTCCACATCCTTCATAGAAGATATTGGCATGCTTAGTTTAGTATCATCCACAAATACTGAGATTGTGCTAGATATCCCCTCCTCTAGATCATTTATGAATAAATTAAACAAGATTGGTCCCAGGACAGAACCCTGGGGGACCCCACTTTCCACACCTGCCCAATCCGAGTACTCCCCATTAATCACCACCCTCTGGACTCTCCCCTGGAGCCAGTTCTCTATCCAGGTACTCACCTTATGGTCCATACGTACCTTCCTTAGTTTGTACAGTAAGCGTTTGTGGGGAACGGTGTCAAAGGCCTTTGCAAAGTCCAGATACACCACATCCACAGGCTTACCTTTATCTAGGTGGCAGCTCACTTCATCGTAGAAGGTAAGTAGATTGGTTTGGCAAGAATGATTTTTCATGAATCCATGCTGATTACTACTAATAATACAGTTTTCATTACTAAAGTCTTGTATGTGGTCCCTTAACATCCCCTCCAAAATCTTGCAGACTACTGATGTTAGGCTGACCAGCCTATAGTTACCCGGGATATATCTCGGCCCCTTTTTTTAAATATTGGTACCACGTTGGCTTTTTTCCAATCAGCTGGCACCATACCGTCTGTAAACTATCCTTAAAGATCAAGAATAATGGTCTGGCAATCACCTGGCTGAGCTCTTTAAGAACTCTCGGGTGCAAGCCATCCGGTCCCGGTGATTTATTTATGTTAAGTTTCTCTAGTTTAGTTCTAAGTCTATCTTCTGTTAGCCATGGCGGTACTTCCTGAGGTGTATTATTTAGTTTAGCATTACAAGCTGGGTTAGTGTAGCCCCCCAATTCTTTTGTGAAGACTGAAGAACAGAAATTATTTAACACTTTCGCCTTCTCTCTGTCCTCTGTGGCCAGATTCCCTTTGTCGTCTTTTATGGGGCCAATGTGTTCTGGCCTCGCTTTCTTACTGTTTATATACTTAAAGAATTTCTTGGGGTTTGTTTTACTCTCTTCCGCTATATGTCTCTCATGTTCTATTTTATCCGCCTTGATTTTGCCTTTACATTTCCTATTACACTCTTTGTAATGCTTGAATGCTGCCAATGACTCCTCAGTCTTGTATTTTTTGAAGGCCTTTTCTTTAGTATTAATATGCATTTTTATGTTGGACTTTAGCCACCCAGGGTTTAGTTTTGCTCTTTTAAATTTATTTCCCTTTGGAATGCACTGGCCAATCCCTTTGTTTAGTATGCTCTTGAAGGACTCCCATTTTTCCTCCGTGTTCTTTGATCCCAGGGTTCTTGACCAATGTAGAATAGATGTCACCCCCAAACTCTTAGGCTGCTTAAGCCAAAGGCTCCACCCCCATGCCATAAACCTTTCCCTTTACCTAAATAATTGAGACCACACCGTGCTTGGAGTTAATTGGCCACAGCAGCCATTTTATTAACCCTTTTACCTTAAAATTAACATAAGGAGAAAAAACATTCCTTACAAACATCAAACAATCAGTCATTAGGCCTGTTGGTCTTTGAGGCTCCTCCAAATAATTCCAAATCCTGCACTGCGGGACCTGTGCCCTGATAGGCCTCCAGCCGCGTCACCGGCTCGGAGACAAACCACTCCCCGCAGTGCCACCATTTTGAATTCCATTTAAACTGACATTAAATGGAATGCACCATAGGGACCCATACCAACGATGAGTCCCAACCATACCCTTATCCTAAACTGTTCACCTCCCCCGCCAGCAAAGACCAACAAAACGCCCAGCTGCCATGACAATATAAAATTCCCCCAGAAAGGACAGAAAGCACAAAAGACATGAATCAAAATCAACCATAACAGTCCCAGAAATTAGGGAGGGTGGGTGGGAAGCTTCTTCTTCCTTCGTCCGTTGAACTTCCACTGACCTCCAATCTGAGGGGCCACCCCTCCTAACTGTACCTCAACCCCTCCCAAACCTGATACACCAATCCCTGAATACCCCCCAACTCAAAACAATTTAATTTAACTCACACCTGCCCTGTCTCCCCTCTTCACATGGTCATGTCTGCCCTGCGCTATTTTTTTTTTTTTTTTTTTCGCTTCGGGCCTTGCTTGACCAATGTAGAATAGATGTCACCCCCAAACTCTTAGGCTGCTTAAGCCAAAGGCTCCACCCCCATGCCATAAACCTTTCCCTTTACCTAAATAATTGAGACCACACCGTGCTTGGAGTTAATTGGCCACAGCAGCCATTTTATTAACCCTTTTACCTTAAAATTAACATAAGGAGAAAAAACATTCCTTACAAACATCAAACAATCAGTCATTAGGCCTGTTGGTCTTTGAGGCTCCTCCAAATAATTCCAAATCCTGCACTGCGGGACCTGTGCCCTGATAGGCCTCCAGCCGCGTCACCGGCTCGGAGACAAACCACTCCCCGCAGTGCCACCATTTTGAATTCCATTTAAACTGACATTAAATGGAATGCACCATAGGGACCCATACCAACGATGAGTCCCAACCATACCCTTATCCTAAACTGTTCACCTCCCCCGCCAGCAAAGACCAACAAAACGCCACCAGCACCCAAGGGTGACACCTTACCCTTGCGTGCCCCTCCAAACCCTCAAAGCTCGCTGGATCCCATCCTGTAATCCCAGGGCCCATAAATCTATACCCACCGCATTGAGGTGGACTCCATCATCCCGCAGATACCGCCATGTGTCCACTTCCAACTCCAGGTGGCGAACCACCAACCCCCCATTCCGACACACAAAGCGCCCCACTTCCTTGTTCAACTTAATCCGAGCCTTATTAAGGCGCGCGACCGACCTGGCCATGCGCCAGGACGTGCGGGCCACCATATCCGACCAAACTACAAGCAGCGCCGGAAAAGCCGTGCGCAGCCGAAGGAAATCCAACTTTATGTCCCTGATCAAGGCCCGCGCGGACCTGGCCCCCAAATCGTTGCCCCCGGCATGCAGCACCAAAACATCTGGCTGCCTGTCCAACCGGGCGAAACGATGCACTTCGGGAAGGACCCTGCCCCAAGTAAGCCCCGGCACCCCCAGCCACCTGACACAAGCCTCGTGCCGAGAAAAACCAAGTTGTCTACCATTAGGACGCACATCAGCTCTCCGGGCCCCCCAGAAAACATACGAGTGTCCCACGATCCAAACAAGGCAGGGTTCCAAACCTACAAGAAAAGGGGACAAAAGGAAAAGAAAACCAACCAATAATCAGATAACCAGCCGGGCCCACACCCCCCCAGCGACAAAACCACCCCCCGTACATACCCTACACCAACAGCTGTGGACGAACGTACAACAAGAACCTCCTAGACTCCCAGCGCCCAATGCGTTTGACCGCATCGTCGTTCAATCCCCAGCGTGCAGCCTCAGTGGCCGCCCCGATCCGAAAGGAATGAGATGCAAACCTACTGGCATCCAAACCCAAAGAGCCCACACACCTTCTGAACACCGATACAAATTGAAAACGAGATAACGACGACCCGTCCGCATGCATTAAAAATGAACCGGGCCGCGAAGGGCGGATTGCCCAGTAATCCCGAACCGCCCCTACCGGGCACAGCGGTGAAGACGGCACCGCGAACAACCGGACACGGACCCCCTTGCCACTCTGGTCCGTTTTGGACCGTCGAAGGAGGATAGTAACCCCCTCCCGACCGACAGAGACATCCTGACCCAATAGGCCCCCCGGCACCGTCCGGGAGGAGCTGACCAATTCCCCAATCCGGAAAGCCCCGAAAAAAGCGAGAGAAAAGGCCGCCTTAAACAACACCACCTCGTAACTCGAGGCGCAGTGCTCCCCCAATTGCCGGCAGACGTCCTGCAAAAGAGCGAAGGACACCGGGCGCCTAGTGTCCCTCCTCCGATAAGCCCTGGAATAGCCCCGTAACGCTTGTCTCACCACGAAGTCCTTCGTGTAATCCTGACAACCCAGAAATTTAAACAGAAAGGCCAAGCCGGACAACTTGCGAGCCACAGCGGAAGCCGACGCGCCCCTCTCAAAATGATCAGAGACAAAAGAAAGTAACACCCACCTGACCTCCGGACCCAGAGGATCCACCGATGCCACCCGCAACACCTCCAGCCACTCCAACCATACCTTGCAATAAGCCGACCACGTGGACTCGCTCACCGACTTCCTGATCCATCCAGCGAGGACCCCAAGGCAATCCCCCATAGCCACTCCGGACACGTGACTCCGCGTTGCTCCGCTGCCGGTGCCAACTCCCGGAACCTGTCCCACTGAAAACGAGACAGCGCGTCAGCAATATCATTCTTAACCCCCGGAATGTGCACAGCGTACAGGAAAACATTCAACCGTAGACACCGCAACACCAAATACCTGAGGAGGCGCACCACCGGCTGAGACGAAGCCGACGCGCGGTTGATCACCTGAACCACCCCGAGATTGTCGCAATGGAGGCGAACCTTCAGGTTCCTGAACTCCGCCCCCCAAATCTCCAGGGCCACCACCACCGGGAACAGTTCCAGCAACACCAAGTTGCTGACCAGCCCCGCTACCTGCCATGCCCCCGGCCAAGGGGCGGCGCTCCACGCCCCCTGGTGAAAAGCCCCGTACCCCGCCGAACCAGCAGCATCGGTAAACAGTTCCAAATCAAAGTTGCTGATCGGCCCGGCCATCCACAAGGATCTACCATTGTATGTGGCCAAAAAACCGTGCCACAGACGCAAGTCATCCCTGTGTTCCCTGATGATCCTGACGAAGTGAGTGGGCAACTTCACCCCCGAAGTCGCCGCCGACAGCCGTCGGCAGAAAACCCGGCCCATGGGCATAATGCGGCAGGCAAAATTCAATTTACCCAGCAACGACTGCAAGCTGCGCAACTGAATCTTGCGCAAACCCAGCACCCCTTCAATTTCAGCTCTCAAAGCCCCCAATTTATCCTCCGGTAGGCGACACTCCATGGCCTCCGAATCCACGACAATGCCCAGGAAGCTGAGCACCGTGGTCGGGCCTTCCGTCTTGTCGGGGGCCAACGGAATGCCGAAGCTCCCGGCCACATGCTGCAACGTGGCAAGCAGGATCGCGCACCCGTTGGAAGAGGGCGGGCCCACACACAGAAAGTCGTCCAAATAGTGGATCACCGAATTCACACCGGAAACCTCCCGAACCACCCACTCCACAAAGGAACTGAAGGTCTCAAACAGCGCGCACGATATGGAGCAGCCCATAGGAAGGCAGCGATCCACATAATACGCCCCTTGCCACCGGCAGCCCAGCAATCGAAAACTGTCCGGGTGAACCGGGAGCAACCTGAACGCCGCCTCAATGTCCGATTTGGCCATCAAGGCCCCCCGCCCATAATGTCGCACCCAGGCCACCGCGGCGTCAAAGGAAATGTAAGACACCGTACAGGCCTCCGGGTCGATGGCGTCATTCACAGACCCACCCTTTGGGAAGGAGAGGTGGTGAATGAGGCGAAATTTGTTGGGTTCTTTCTTGGGAACCACCCCCAACGGCGAAACCACCAAGTCACGCACCGGCACCTCCGAGAACGGGCCCGCCATGCGACCGAGAGCCACTTCCTTGTGCAACTTATCCGACACCACCAAAGGGTGGCGCAAAGCCGAACGCAAATTCCTCGCCACCGGCGGCACCGAGGCCAACGAGCAAGGGATACGAAAACCCACCGCAAAACCCTCCCCCAGAAGTCGGGCAGCCGCCCTATCGGGGTACCTATCTAGAAAAGGCCGCAGCCTTTCCACCCTCACCGGCGTCGTCCCCTTTGTGCGAAGGCTCTCCGGACCGCCCTTTTCCGGACTTAAAACACCGAGCCAAGGAATGGGAACCTCCGCAACCGGAGCATTCATGTTTGAAGCGACATGTGCCACCGAACTTACAGGAACCCTCATTAAATTGCCAGCAGAAACCCCTCCTCTTTGCGGCCGGCTGTCCCGGGGTCGCAGAACCACCGGCCCCCCCTGGAAAAAACTGATTCGGAGCTTTCGCAGACGACATGAGCCGCATCCACAGGCTGATGTCCTTGTGGTCCCAACGCAAGGACGGCCTAACCGCCTTCCGCTGCCGGAACTGTTCGTCGTACCGCAGCCAGGCCGACCCCCCGTAAACCCGATAGGCTTCCCCTACAGCGTCCATGTAGCAGAACAGGGCCGAGCAGTTTTCCGGCGCCTTTTCCCCTATGACGCCCGCCAGAATGGCAAAGGCCTGCAGCCAATTGGCGAAGGTCCGAGGGATAAGCCGATAGCGTCGCGCCTCCTCGTCCTCCTTCTTGCGCTCCTCCGGTTTAACCCTGTCCAGGTGAAACTTCTCGAGGGGCAACAGCGTGAAGATTTCCACGTACTCACCCTTCCAGATCTTCTCCCGGACTTCCTGCTTCAAATGTGCCCCCAATGGGCCCTCAAAACAAACATATACCTCACCTTTCGCCGAATCGTCCAGGCGAACAGCGTCCGCCTTCCCCTCCTTCGCCGTCCCGGTCTTGTCCCCCGCCGCCCCGGCCGTCACTGCCACCACTGCCGGCGCACCAACAACCTGGGGAGGGGCCCCAGCCCCCCCCGCAACTAGCCCCGTGGAAGACGGCCCCGCCAGCCCCGGGGCCCCCCCCGGCTCCGTGCCCGAGCCCCCCGCCGGAGGCACCCAAGCCGCCGCTGGAGACAAGCGGCCCCCGTCCCCCGGGGGCAAACGCCCCAAGAGGTCCCGTAGACCCAGGAGGAAGCCCCTCAAACCCCCATCATCACCCCCTGCCGGGGTCCCCGCCCCCACTGGCCGGGACACCCCCACCCCCCGAGCCCCTCCAGCACTCCCACCCCCCACATCAAACAAGCCCCGCAAATCAGACAAAGCCAGAGAAGGAATTGTGACCTCACCTGTCTGCCCAGGGGGGGCGCCCCCAGCCGCCGATCCAGCCTCCCTCGTCGCCGACCGACCACCGACATCCTCTTCCACATCCGATCCGGACACCTCGCCTTCCGAACGATCGTCCCCGGGCACCGCCGACATCCGTCCACCAGGTGTCGCACTCCCGCCATCTGCAGAGCCGAGCGACAGGCGTCCACGCCCCCGTACTCCAGCTCCGCCCGACGGAGACCTCTGTGAACCAGCCGAACTTCCGATGACCCGGCCACGTGACTTGCCCCGCCGCGTCATCTCTCTGCGCCCAGCCGAGGCCGACTCCGAGTCCCGCCGATCACTGCTGCCACCGGCCGCCATGAAGCCGCTCCCACGCCGAGGCACCCCTCCGACCGGAGCATCGCCAGTAGGGGAGCCCGCCAGTCCAGTAGCACCCCGGCGAGAGGGACGGGGAGAGACCGAAGGCCGCCTCCCCCCACTACCCCCAGAGCTCCGTCCATGCAGAGGATTCCTCCCAGAGGCGCGCACGGCCGCAGCAGGAGTACGCTTAGCCGGCGGCCCTGAAGGGTCCCTGTCGGGGCTCCTAGGATGACGCTGAGCTCGAGGGGAAGGGTCCGGTGAAAAACGCTCCGGCGGCCGTGACCGCCGAGCCCGCGGGACCGCAAGCCCCTCCGAATCCCGTGCAGAGTCCTGAACCCCCATCAACGTGGAGACCTGGGACCGGAGCCACTCAGTCCCCTTCACCGCGGCAGCGGCCTTAATTTGCTCCAGCAAAACGTCCAAATCCGCCATCACAGACCAGGGAAGCTGAGGTGAGATGCTCTGCAGTGAAAAAGGTGGGTGACCAAGCTTCTTCTTCCTTCGTCCGTTGAACTTCCACTGACCTCCAATCTGAGGGGCCACCCCTCCTAACTGTACCTCAACCCCTCCCAAACCTGATACACCAATCCCTGAATACCCCCCAACTCAAAACAATTTAATTTAACTCACACCTGCCCTGTCTCCCCTCTTCACATGGTCATGTCTGCCCTGCGCTATTTTTTTTTTTTTTTTTTTCGCTTCGGGCCTTGCTATCCCATTTGATATTTTCTAGCAAAGAGCGCAGTTTTGGGAAATTGTCTCTTTTGAAATTCAGTGTTCTTATATTACCCTTGTGTTTCCTATTTCTATGATTAATACTGAAACTAATTGACCTATTGTCACTGTCTCCTAAGTTGCCCCGTATTTCTATATCCCTGAGCAGGTCTGTATTGTTGGTAATCAGTAGGTCAGGTACTGCATCGTTTCTTGAAAACCATGAAACTGTCCTGCAAAACATTTAGGAACTGTCGAGCCTTGGCTGAATGCGCGGTTCCTTCTGCCCAGTCTATATCTGGATAATTAAAGTAATAATGAAGATGACAGGGGGTGGGGTGGTAGAAAGCTGACGGAGGGGATGAAGATGACAGGGGGTGGGGTGGTAAGAAGCTGATGGGGGGGATGAAGATGACAGGGGGTGGGATGGTAGGAAGCTGACAGGGGGGTGAAGATGACAGTAGGTGGGGTGGTAGGAAGCTGACAGGGGGGATGAAGATGACAGGGGGTGGGGTGGTAGGAAGCTGACAGGGGGATGAAGATGACAGGGGGTGGGATGGTAGGAAGCTGACAGGGGGGATGAAGATGACAGGGGGTGGGATGGTAGGAAGATGACAGGGGGGATGAAGATGACAGGGGGTGGGATGGTAGGAAGATGACAGGGGGATGAAGATGACAGGTGGGTGAGATGGTAGGAAGCTGACAGGGGGGTGAAGATGACAGGGGTGGGAATGTAGGAAGCTGATGAGGGGGGGATGCAGATGACAGGGGGTGGGATGGAAGGAAGATGACAGTGGGGTACAGGGGGGATGGAGATGACAGGGGGAGGGATGGTAGGAAGCTGACAGGGGGGTGAAGATGACAGGGGGTGGGGTGGTAGGAAGCTGACAGGGGGGATGAAGATGACAGGGGGTGGGGTGATATGAAGCTGATGGGGGATGAAGATGACAGGGGGTGGGGTGGTAGGAAGCTGACAGGGGGATGAAGATGACAGGGGGTGGGATGGTAGGAAGCTGACAGGGGGATGAAGATGACAGGGGGTGGGATGGTAGGAAGATGACAGGGGGGAAGAAGATGACAGGGGGTGGGATGGTAGGAAGATGACAGGGGGTGGGATGGTAGGAAGCTGATAGGGGATGAAGATGACAGGTGGGTGAGATGATAGGAAGCTGACAGGGGGGTGAAAATGACAGGGGGTGGGATGGTAGGAAGAGGACAGTGGGGTACAGGGGGGATGGAGATGACAGGGGGGATGAAGATGACAGGGGGAGGGATAATAGGAAGCTGATGGGGGGGGGATAAAGATGACAGGGGGTGGGATGGTAGGAAGATGACAGGGGGATGAAGGTGACAGGGGGTGGGATGGTAGGAAGATGACAAGGGGGTGAAGATGACAGGGGGCATGAAGGTGACAGGGGATGAAGATGACAGGGGGAGGGATGGTAGGAAGCTGATGGGGGGGGATAAAGATGACAGGGGGTGGGATGGTAGGAAGATGACAGGGGGATGAAGGTGACAGGGGGTGGGATGGTAGGAAGATGACAAGGGGGTGAAGATGACAGGGGACATGAAGGTGACGGGGGATGAAGATGACAGGGGGGGGTGAAGGTGACAGGGGGATGAAGATGACAGGGGGGGATGAAGGTGACAGGGGGATGAAGATGACAGGGGAGATGAAGGTGACAGGGGGATGAAGATGACAAGGGGTGAAATGGTTGGAAGCTGATGGGGGGGGGGGGATGAAGATGACATACATCCAGTGGTGTAGTGGTTAGCACTTTCACCTAGCAGCAAGAGGGTCACTGGTTCGAATCCCAACCACGACACTACCTGCCTGGAGTTTGCATGTTCTCCCTGTGCCTGCGTGGGTTTCCTCCTGGTACTCTGGTTTCCTCCAACACTCCAAAGACATGCTGGTAGGTTAATTGGATCCTGTATAAAATTGTCCCTACTATGTATGTATGAATGGGAGTTAGAGAACTTAGATTGTAAGCTCCTTGAGGGCAGGGACTGATGTGAATGTACAATGCATATGTGAAGCGCTGCGTAAATTGACAGCGCTATAGAAGTACCTGAAATAAATAAAATAAATAAATAAAATACATCCCCTGATCTGCATCCCCCCCCAGCTTCATACACTCCCTATCTCCATTCACCCCCCCACCTCATCTCCATTCACCCCCCATCTCAATTCATCCACCCCAAGCTTCATACATTCCCCCATCTCCATTCACCCCATCTCCATTCACCCCCCCCCCCACCCCAGCTCCATACAACCCCCCCATCTCCATTCAACCCCCCCAGCAAGTTAGTATTAGTTGTAAAAATCACAGACCTCAGATCAGAGCGGCGCTGTTGCAGAGAGTGGTGAGCTGCTCCCCGCCTCCTCTGTGTACAGGAAAACACAGGAAGGGGGAGGGGCAGGTTCAGTGCTCTCTGCACAGACACAATCAGCCGGGGAGAGAGACCAGCTGCCATGTGTGGCTCGCAGAATGCGGGAATCAAGCTGCCTGCACCGCCGCAAGCATTTAGGGATGTTTGGGAGGTATGGCTGTGCCCTAGGCGGCAGTGCGCCCTAGGCGGCTGCCTAGTTCGCCTAGTGGGAGCACAGGCCCTGCATACACATTTTCTCTTTCCCTAGCAGCTCTAAATGTATGTTGAGAGAAAATATTGGCTGCAGGGCAACCCTGCAACTGGGTAATGTACTGGGCAGTGATTTATCCTCGTCACCCAAGAGGGTCAACCATTGGAAGGGCGTGTCTCGGAAATTTTATACTGTAGATAGGCAACTCATATCCTAATATCGATCAACAGTTCCAGTTAATAATATCTACTGCAATAGGGAACAGAAACAAAAATACACCCAGAGTCTTTCCAAACCTCTGTTCTGTTTATTCGGCACACTTGAGGTTTTTTAATGAACATGATTACGTAAGTATCACAGTATTATTACAATTGTACTTGGAGTGAGTGAAGAGGTATATAGGCAGGATAGTTTCTTATGAGGGTCTTAGGCAGGGCTTTTTTTCCTCAGAGAATAGGTTCAGGAACTCCCCTTACCCACCTCCGAGCACCCTTTCTTGGTTCCACCCCTTACCCACCTCCCAGTACCGCCCCTTTTGGAGAATGCAGACCCAAGTATTGTTTTGTGGTGCTAAGTATTTTGTATAGAATTCGTTAATGAAAACAAGAAGGACAGTAAAATAGATTAAGCATACAATGGACACCCCAATGACAATAGATCCACCCCAACAACAATGGACTCCCAACAGCCAGCATCAATAGACCCTCCAGCAGAGGGTGACCAGACGTCCCAAGACTGAGGACACTGTCCCCGGACCAAGTCTGTCCCCAGTTTTGTCCCTGGATTCAGGGCCGGTTTAACATAGACAGGACATCCCTTGCTCAGATGCCGACGCCCCCTGCTGGATGATCTCACTGCCGCTCCTGCTGCTGTTCAGTGGAGGAGAAGCAGAGCAAAAAATTGACTTTGTGGAGGGCTGAGACTGGGAGGTGAGCAGAATGGGGGGGGGGGGGTGGGGGGGGGGAGTCAGAGCTGATGCAACTGCATGGAGAGATGGAGAGTTTAGCTGTTGTGGGGGAAGGGCTAAGAGGTGGCTGCAGAGACAATCTGTGAGAGAAGGGTGCAGAGGTGACTAATGGATGTGGGGGCAGAAGTGTCCTCTGTGCATAGCAAACCTCTGAACTCTGCACTCTATGCCTAACACCCTCCTGCCCAGTGCTCTGTGTATTATATAATCCGGTGCCCAGCGCTCTGTGTATTATGCAGTCCTGTTCCCTGCGCTCTGTGTTTGATGTAGACCTGTGCCCATCTCTCTGTATTATGTAGTCCTTTGCCCAGCGCTCTGTGTATTATGCAGTCCTGTGCCCAGCACTCTGTGTGATATGCAGTCCTGTGCCCAGTTCTCTGTGTATTATGTAGACCTGTGCCCAGTGCTATGTGTATTATGTAGTCCTGTACCCAGCGCTCTGTGTATTATGTAGTCCTGTGCCCTGCGCTCTGTGTATTATGTAGTCCTGTGCCCAGCGGTCTGTGTATTATGTAGTCCTGTGCACAGCGCTCTGTGTATTATGTAGTCCTGTGCCCAGCGCTCTGTGTATTATGTAGTCCTGTACACAGCGCTCTGTGTATTATGTAGTCCTGTGCCCAGCACTCTGTAAATTATATAGTCTTTTGCCCAGCGCTCTGTGTATTATGTAGTCCTGTGCACAGCGCTCTGTGTATTATGTAGTCCTGTGCCCAGCACTCTGTAAATTATATAGTCTTTTGCCCAGCGCTCTGTGTATTATGTAGTCCTGTGCCCAGCGCTCTGTGTATTATGTAGTTCTGTGCCCAGCACTCTGTAGATTATGTAGTTCTGTGCCCAGTGCTCTGTGTATTATGTAGTCCTGTGCTCAGTGCTCTGTGTATTATGTAGTCCTGTGCACAGCGCTCTGTGTATTATGTAGTCCTGTGCACAGCGCTCTGTGTATTATGTAGTCCTGTGCCCAGCGCTCTGTGTATTATGTAGTCCTGTGCACAGCGCTCTGTGTATTATGTAGTCCTGTGCCCAGCACTCTGTAAATTATATAGTCTTTTGCCCAGCGATCTGTGTATTATGTAGTCCTGTGCCCAGCGCTCTGTGTATTATGTAGTTCTGTGCCCAGCACTCTGTAGATTATGTAGTTCTGTGCCCAGTGCTCTGTGTATTATGTAGTCCTGTGCTCAGCGCTCTGTGTATTAATGCAGTCCTGTGCCCAGCGCTCTGTGTATTATGTAGTCCTGTGCACAGCGCTCTGTGTATTATGCAGTCCTGTGCCATTTGCCAAAAAAATGTGTCCGCGGATTTCATTTTAAAAAACTGGTCATCTTACTCCAGAAGCCAGCAACAAAGACCCCTCCATCAACAGTACATCCCTCCAAGCAACAACCGACCCCCTGCAACATGAGACCCACCCCAGCAAGAATAGATCCCCACCAGAAAAATAGACCCCACCCCAGCAACAATAGATCCCCACCAGTAACAATAAATCCCATTAAAAAAAATAGATCTCTTCCAGCACCAATAGATTCCTCAGTTGCCAGCATCAGCCAGCATCAATAGACCATACAGCAGCCAGCAACAAAGACCCCTCCCTCAACAGTACATCCCTCCCAGAACAACGGACCAACCAGCAGCAATAGACCCGATTCCAATACAAAAATAGATCCCCTCCAGCAACAACAGACCCCTCAGCAGCAAGCATCGATAGACCCTCCAGCACACCCCAGCACCTGCCATTGTATACATTCAGTTTTGGAGGTGCTGGTGTTCCGTGAAAATTACCTACCCGTGAGAAAAACCTACCCCTCGTCACTTCCGGTGCTCGGCACTGTATGTAACGCAGCGGTTACATTAAAACAACTGTGCTGAAATACGAGTCATCTCCGCTCCTGTGCCTGTCACTTCCCTCATCTCGGATAGTAAATATAAAAGCGGCGGCGGCTGTATGAATACATAAATCACGGAGCCGAGAGCCGCTTTCATATTTACTTGCCGAGAGCAGGGAAGTGACAGGCACAGGAGCGGAGATGACTCGTATTTCTGCACAGCTGTTTTATGTAACCGCCGCGTCGGTATGTTTATTTCACGGTACACCGTGATCGTTTCATACTAGTGCGCATGCGCACTAGTAAGCTCCTCTGTTCTTCCATTAGGTATCCGGGACTCTGAGCATGCGCACTGCTGCGCTGCTCAGCTGTTTCTGCCCGGAAGTGACGAGGGTAGGTAATTCTCACGGGGTAGGTAATTCTCACGTTACACCGGAACTGCGTTCCCACAAGTTCCCCTTGAAAGAAAGCCCTGATCTTAGGAGTGTGAGTACGTGGAAGAAGAGTTGCTATGATGCCAAGGACGTTGGCTGCAGTAGACAAAGGATACAAAATTAAATACAGGTACGGTGTTACAGAGTTTAACATTTCTTTCAAGATAGATCAATAGATAGGGCACACCTATCCTCTTTGATTAACAGAAACATGTCCTTAACCACATTGAGACTGCTCACTGCAGATTTACTATGGTAGGCAGCCTCTCCTATGCGAACAGATGTAGCCCTACGTCGGTCACATGCGTGGTGCTGGGGGGGCGAGCGCACGCCGCCAGTGGTGCGCTCCTGCCCCCACTAGGCAGCGGGAATGCCGATCCACGGGACCGACAGCCGCCATTGCCGCCGGGCAGCCGCAATCGCTCCCCGCTGAGAGAGAAGGACGGTCAGCTGTTGTAAACACAGCAGACCTCTGTTCTCTATGAAATGATCACAGAGCCCCTGTGATCCTTCTATATAGGATCACATGTCTCTATGATCATTTCGCAACCCCATCCCCCATACAGTTACAAAACACCCCCTAGGCTCACACCCCTGGGTCAACCCCTTTCCCTGCCAGTGTCATTAGTACAGTGACAGTGCATATTTTTAGCACTGATTACTGTAGTAATGTCACTGGTCCCCCCAAAAGTGTCAAAAATGTCAGTCAGGGGTCCGATCTGTCCGCCGCAATGTCGCAGTCCCGCTAAAAATCTCAGATCGCCGCCATTACTAGTAAAAAATAAATAAATAAAAATGACATAAATCTTTCCTGTAGTTTGTAGACGCGATAACTTTTTTTTTTCCCAAAGATAACTTTTACGCAAACCAATCAAAATACGCTTATTGCGATTTTTGTTTTCCAAAAATATGTAGCAGAATACAAATTGGCCTAAAAGGATAAAACATTTTGATTATTTATTTATTTATTTATTTATTTATTTATTGGAGTGGGGGGGGGGGAGATGTTATAAAGCAAAATGTTAAAAATATATATATTTTTTTTTCAGAATTATCGCTATTATTTTTGTTTATAGCGCAAAAAATAAAAAATCGCACAGGTGATCAAATACCACCAAAAGAAGGCTCTGTTTGTGGGGAAAAAAATGGACATCAATTTTATTTCGGTCACACGACCGCACAATTTTTCGTTAAAGTAATGCAGTGCCGAATTGCAAAAAAATGGCCTGGTCATTAAGGGGGCAAAACCTGCCGGTCCAGAACTGGTTAACCTTAGGCCATTTTTTGCGATATGGCACTGTGTTATTTAACTCACGATTGCGAAAGTTGTCTTTTTTCCCCCACAAATAGAGCTTTCTTTTGGTGGTAATTGATCCCCTCGGCAGATTTCATTTTTGCGCTATAAGAGCAACAATTTTGAAAAATAATATATATATTTTTTTACTTTCTGCTATAACACACAGCCAATAAAAAAAATTACATTTTTTTTTATCAATTTAAGCCAATATGTATTCTGTATTACTCTAGTAATTCCATAATAGTAATCAGTAATTATTAAATGATTATTAAATTATTAAATTATTATTATTATATAAGTTTATTAGTAATAGTAATTCCATAGTAATTACAACTAATTATTTTCATCAATTTAGGCCAATATGTATTCTGCTACATATTTTTGGTAAAAGAAAAATCCCAATAAGTATATATTGATTGGTTTGCGCAAAAGTTATCGCGTCTACAAACTATGCAAAATTTTTATGGAATTTTTATTTCTTTTTTTTTTTTACCAGTGATGGCAGTGATCAGCGATTTTTAGCGGGACTGCGACATTGCGGCAGACAAATCGGACATTTCATTGACACTTTTTGGGGACTAGTGACACTATTACAGTGATCAGTGCTAAAATAAATGCACTGTCACTGCACTAATGACACTGGCAGGAAAGGGGTTTGCATCAAGAGCGATCAAAGGGTTAAGTGTGTCCCTAGGGGGTGCCTACTAACTGTGAGGGGTTGCACTGATTGGGGAATACAGAGATCTGAGTTCCTGCTTAGCAGGAACACAAGATCTCCATCTTGTCCCCTTGCAGAACGGTGATCTGCTTTGTTTACATAGGCAGATCGAGGTTCTGCCTCTCCCAGGGATAATGGCAGGTGGTCGGCAGGCATCGAGTCCACCGGAACCACTGATTGACATCCTGGCTAGCCAATCACTGCGCAATCGCGCCATCTAGTGGCTATTGAACAAAATGACGTACAGGTACGTCGTTTAGCGCAATAGAGCCACACTGCCGCAGTAAACACGCGGCGGCCGGTAGGAAAGAATAACTTAGGTAGAATAACTCACAGGACATTTACTGAATCCCCACCCACTGCCTTCTCCTATTAGCTTTTATTCCACCAGTCCCATCCCTCCTCCTTGTAACATTACCAGGCCACAATAAAATGAAGCATTGCTCAATGCTCCTGTGTATGTCCCTGGCCAGTGCAGATATTGCTTCTGGGTGCTGGTATCTCAATAAGAGGCCATCTAACTCAACCATGAAGCCATCTAGCTCAACCATGAAGCCATAAATCCCCCCTACAGGACCGCAAACGCCATTGATGTAAACCTCTGCCAAGAAATATTCACAAACTGGCTTCAGCTGGCTCTCCAACCCATTGGGATATACCCCTCTACTATTTTTCATCAATAAGAGGCCATCTAGCTCAACCATGAAGCCATAAATCCCCCCTTGAGGACCGTACACACCATTGATGTAAACCTCTGCCGAGAAATATTCACAAACTGGCTTCAGCTGGCTCTCCAACCCCTTGGGATATACCCCTTTACCATTTTTTATCAATAAGAGGCCATCTAGCTCAATTATGAAGCCATAAATCCCCCCTACAGGACCGCACACCATTGATGTAAACCTCTGCCGAGAAATATTCACAAACTGGCTTCAGCTGGCTCTCCAACCCCTTGGGATATACCCTTCTACCATTTTTTGTCAATAAGAGGCCATCTAGCTCAATTATGAAGCCATAAATCCCCCCTACAGGACCGCACACCATTGATGTAAACCTCTGCCGAGAAATATTCACAAACTGGCTTCAGCTGGCTCTCCAACCCATTGGCATATACCCCTCTACCATTTTTCATCAATAAGAGGCCATCTAGCTCAACCATGAAGCCATAAATCCCCCCTTGAGGACCGTACACACCATTGATGTAAACCTCTGCCGGGAAATATTCACAAACTGGCTTCAGCTGGCTCTCCAACCCATTGGGATATACCCCTTTACCATTTTTCACCCGTGTAGGGAATAATTGTAGAAGCCTCCACGATTAGGCTCTACATGGGTGAAACATGGGGGGTATGTCCAGAGAGAGCCAGCTGAAGCCAGTTAGTACATATTTGTCAGCAGTGGTTCACATCAATAGTGTGTGCTTTGTTGGGGATTTGTATTCACCAGGCCCTAGGCAAAGTTCTTAAACTTCTCAATTTCCCCGACATATCTTTATACAACCTCGAACTACGCATAACCCAGCATGGAGGGGCTCAGTGAAGGTGGTGGTAAAGGTGCAGAGGTGTCGGATCGGCTCAAACAGATCATAAAAGGAGATCCGCCCGGCCTCATAATCCAGATATATCCTGACTCTAATATTGGGAATATTGGTTGGTATAAGGATTGCATTACTGTCATTTATCACCACAATCTGATTACCAAACCGGCCCAAACACCAAGACTTTTTATTATAGCCAACCAGTGACCGTAATCCTCTCCTGCCTATACTGGTGTAACACATCCCGACCGTCCATTCATCTGATTCCCCGACATCCACATCCCAGTAATGTCTCCCTGAGGAGAAACTCTGACTGCTCATCACCTGAGGCCAAAATTTAAATCTCTCTGGTGTTTCTGGGTGATTCTGGCTATCTAATGACCTGGCTACGGTTTTCCTGTCATCTGATATCTGTAGATAATTATTAGCTGTGTTTCCATCCAGTAATATGTCTGCAGCTTCCTCTTTATAGAAAAATAGATTTACCTCTGTTATTATATGAGATAATGCATGCAATGTATGTGATACCCGAGTCACACCCAGACCCCCTCCATCATGGAGGAGTTCCTCATGTCTCTCTCTGTCCTCATTATCTCCATCCTCAGTATCACACAAGTCACCTGTGTCTGATTCCTGTAAGACAGTCAGTGGATCCGTCATGTTACACAGCTCCTCAATGTCCACCATCTTCCTGGACAGCTCCTCCTTCTTTATTTCCAGATCCCGGATGGAGATGGAGATCCGCTCTGCCCGCCCGGAGATCTCCCTCAGGACTCTCTTCTCGAGGTCTTCCAGACGTCTCCTGAGATCTCTAAACAGGGCAGTGACTCTCTCGGTGTCACCAGCTGCTTCTTCTTCTACTTTCCTCCTGTGTTCCTGCAGACTCTGGACTCTTTCCTCCGTCTCCTCTCTCTTTGTCAGAAGTTTCTGCAGAACATTCCTCAGTGTCTCCTTTTTCTTCTCAGAAGCCTCATCCAATGATTCCATCTCATGTCCTTTATGTCCTCCAATCATACAACAAGAAATACAGATACAGGTGGAGTCCTCAATGCAGTAATACTCCAGGATCTTCTTATGGACGGAGCATTTCCTGCTCTCCATGGACAAGGTGGGGTCACATAAGATGTGTTCTGGGGACTTTTTGTGGACTCTCAGGTGTTTCTCACACAGGGAAACCTCACAATGTAGACAGGATCTAACAGCAGGTACAGGGGAGTCCACACAGAGAGTACAGAAGACCCCGGACTCCTCTTGATCTGACTGAGCAGACAAAAAATGCTCCACTATGTTACGTAGTTTCATGTTCTTCTGCGGTGCAGGACGATCCGGAAACTTCTCTCTGCATTCAGGACAGGAATATCCTCCAGACCCCCCCTGTGTATCCAGCACACCATCAATACAGACCCGGCAGAAGTTGTGTCCACATCTCAGGGTTACAGAATCTGTATAAATGTTCCGACAGACGGAACATTTCAGCTCAGCTCTCAGATTAGCAGACGCCATCGCTGATCGCAGGAGAGGGAAATGAAAGTGAAATTTCCTGACATTAGGGAAGAATGCAGATAGATGGTGTCACGAGGATCACATCCACAATGACTTGCCAACCAGAGCAAAGTCCTGCTTTAGGGAAGGAGGGGTGAGGAAAGAGCTTGTTACGGGGTAAAAATAGATTAAGAAACAATTATCACAGCCTGCAATAGTGCAATAACGCAAGGGTGGTAATGTGGAATCTGGATGGCTGGACACACACAGGGAGAGCCAAACAATAATCTGGAGTTCTCCAATGGTTGTGTAGCAGCTAGGTGATTTCCACACAATCTGGAGATCCTCCATGATATAAGTGTGTTTGTAAGTCTGAATCCATGAACACTTTCACTTTTCCCACCGTCCACACACACATACCAGACACATGACTAGCGATGGACGAACATCGGCCGGGGCGGATCATGAACATTATCCGCAAACTTTCTCAAATGTTCGTGAACCGCAAGTTCGCAGCGGGCCCCATTGATTTTAATGGGAAGCGAACTTTAAAAACCTTCAGGTCATATTTGCAGCCACAAAAGACGTACTAGACAAATAGTCCCAGCACATGGACAATGTCATAACCAAAGTATTGTTATTGGAAAAGTTGCCATAATTTTTTTTTTTTTCAGCAAAAAACATTTTTTTTTTTTAAATCAGCCAGAACTGACAGCAGCCAGTAAATACATGTCAAATACATATAGGTCCATTCACATGTCTGTAAAATGGGTCCGCATGCGTTCCACAATTTGGCGGAACGTTTACAGACCCATTGATTTTCAATTCCAGTCTGAAAAATTAGGCATTCACAGGATAAAGCAGTAAGTGTAGGCCAGTACAGGCCCCAAAAGTTAGCCCACATGGGTTTACCTGACAGTTAAGAACATTGTATTCTGTGGCTGAAGGTCCATTAGGCATTCACAGGATACATAAGTAAGTGTCGCCCATTCCAGGCCCCAAAAATTAGCCCACATGCGTTTACCTAACAGCTAAGAACGTTGTATTCTATGGCTGAATGTACATTAGGCATTCACAGGATACAGAAGTAAGTTTCGCCTGGCCATTACAGGCCCCAAAAATTAGCCCACATGCGTTTACCTGACAGCCAAGAATGTTGTATTCTGTGGCTGAAGGTACATTAGGCATTCACAGGATAAATAAGTAAGTATCCCCCATTCCAGGCCCCAAAACTTAGCCCACATGCGTTGCGTTTACCTGACAGCAAAGAATGTTGTAATCTGTGGCTGGAGGTACATTAGGCATTGACAGGATAAATAATTGTCGGCCATGAAAGGCCCCAAAAATTAGGCATTCAATGGACATGAAATGCCTTTTATGCCACTGTATTTACCGAAGACAAGGACCAGGAATTGTTGTGGGTGGATGATGGTCTGGCGGATATTTGTGGCCTGTCATGGGGAATTTTTATCAAACATGGTCTACTGGTCACATGTGTTGAATTCCTCTGAAATCCCTGCCTCATTCATTTTTATAAATGTGAGGTAGTCAGCACTGTCATGAGCTAGGCGAGTGTGCTTCTCGGTCACAATCCCCCCTGCTGCACTGAACGTCCTTTCGGACAGGACACTGGACGGGGGGCAAGCCAACAGTTCCATTGCAAATTGTGCAAGCTATGGCCTGAGGTCAAGCCTGCCCACCCAGTAGTCCAGGGGTTCATCACTCCTCAGAGCGTCCACATCGGCCTTTAACCTGATGTTGTCGAACACCTGCCGGTCTAGGCATTCCCTGACGCTGGATCAGGAGTACAGCTGTCGATGGGTCGGCTGAAAGAATGATCTCATATCTGAAGTGACCAACAAATCTTCAAAACGCCCTCTCCTTGCAGGCGCTGTTGGATTGGTACCCGCAACTGTCTCTCTGTGGATGGAAATTCCTCTGCCAGCGCACGCAAAAGCAGAATGCAGCATTTCTCGAAGCAAGGCCTGGAAGTGCTGTATTCTGACCGCCCTCTGTGATGGTGGTAACATTTCCGCCATTTTTTGTTTGTACCGGGGGGTCTAAGTACGTTGCCAACCAGTACTGGTCCTTGCCCTTTATGCTTTTTATACGGGGGTCCCCCTTAAAACACTGGAGCATGAAGGCCCCCATTTGCACTAAACTCGAAGCGGTGTAGTGGCTTGGCTCCTGCTCATCATCCAGGATAATGTCGTCCTCGTTCTCCTCCCCCCCTTCCACGGACAACACCAGGGATCCCAGAAAGGTTTAAAGCATGCTCTTCTTGCTCCTCCTCATCTGCCCCGGCACCATCCTCCTCTGACTCCTCTTCAGACTCCTGTTGTTGACTTGTCTCAGATGGAGTAGCACCCCCTGGGAATTCATTCAACATTGCGACTTCCTCCTCTTCCTGCTCCTCGATGGCTTGATGGCTTAATCGATGAGACGACGCAAAGCACGCTCCAGAAAGAAGGCGTAAGGTATGATGTCACTGATGGCGCCCTGGCCGTGACTAACCAGTTTGGTGATCTCATCGAATGGCCGCAGAAGTCTGCATGCATCACGCATGAGCAGCCACTGGCGAGGTGAAAAAAACCAAGCTCCCCAGAACCTGTCCTGCCGCAGAGTTCGTACAGGTAGTCTTTAACTGCACCTTTCTGCTGGAGCAGCCTATCAAGCATATTCAAGGTTGAGTTCCATTGCGTCGGGCAGTCACAAATAAGACGCCCGAGGGGCAGGTTGTGTCGCCGCTGAATGTCAGCAAGGCGAGCCATGGCTGTGTAAGATCTTCTGAAATGGCCCGAAATTTCCCTGGCCTGCCACAAGACGTCCTGGACCCCAGGGTATTTGGCAATGAATCGCTGCACGACCAAGTTCAAGACGTGTTTAATTTTGCCCTGTTTCAGCGCACTCAGCAGATTGGCATCGCTGTCGCACACCACTTTACCAACTGTCAAATTTAGTGGTGTAAGCCACTGATCTGCCTGTGAACGCAAAGCTGAGAGGAGTGCAGGACCAGTGTGACTCTTGGCTTCCAGGCACAACAGACGCAGCACAGCATGGCAACATCTCACCTGGAATGTGGAATAGGTTCTGGGGATCTTGGGCGGCACAGCGGAAGAGACGGTAGCAGTGGAACAGGAGGAGTCAGCCGAGGAAGAGATGGAGAATGGAGTAGGAGGAGGAGAAGAAGAGGCAAGCCTGCATGCAATCCGTGGCGGTAAAACCAAATCTACACGGGTGCCAGGGGTTAAATGCTTGACAGCCGTCAGAGGGTTCACCCAGTTGGCAGTAAAAGTTAAATACCTTCCCTGCCAGTGTTTGCTAGACCATGTGTCTGTGGTCAGATGTATCTTGGCACCGACACTTTGTGCCAGAGATACATTCTCTTGCCGCTGAACATGGCCATACAGCTCTTGAATGCCCTTCTGCGAGAAATATTTCCTTCCTGGGACCTTCCATTGTTGTGTTCCAATGGCCACAAATTTCCAAGAGGCCTCCAAGTCCACCAGTTGATATGGCAGTAGTTGGCGGGCTATCAGTTCCGACAAGCCAGCAGTCAACTGTTGGGCAAGAGGGTTATCCGGTGCCATGTATCAGTGCCACGTATCAGTGCCACGAATCAGTGTCCACCAGTGCCACATATCAGTGCCACGTATCAGTGCCACGAATCAGTGTCCACCAGTGCCACTTATCTGTGTCCACCAGTGCCACTCACACAGACCAAGCAGAGATAATGGAATATATATACCATTACATATATATATATACCATATAGGCATGGCTGCAATGTGGGGAATGCCTGGCTAATCTCTTTCTTCTTCCTGGAAAGTCTGATAACAAGTCACTTCAATTAAGATAAGGAGGCGACTCCCATTGAAGTATATGGGACAAGTCGGATCACAAGTCGCCTGAAAGTAGTATAGGACCCTTTTCTGAAGTCGGAGCGACTTCAGTAGTGCCAATTAAGACGGCACTGATTGATTAACATTGCTTTTGTTATGTCAAGCGACTTGGGGCGACTTGAGGGCACACAAGTCGCCTCACAAGTCGCGCTAGTGTGAATGGGTTCTTAGCCTGCTCTTGGACTTTGCTCTACCTGCTTCCTCAGTATTGACTTGGCCTGCTCCTGGACCTTGTTCTGCCTGCTTTCCCGGGACTGACTTGGCCTGCTCCTGGACTTTGCTCTGCCTGCTTCCCCGGTACTGACTTGGCTTGCTCCTGGACCTTGCTCTGCCTGCTTTCCCAGTACTGACTTGGTCTGCTCCTGGACCTTGCTCTGCCTGCTTCCCCGGTACTGACTTGGCCTGCTCCTGGACCTTGCTCTGCCTGCTTCCCCAGTACAGACTTGGTCTGCTCCTCGACTTTGCTCTGCCTGCTTCCCCGGTACTGACTTGGC
Organism: Pelophylax lessonae; assembly: GCF_965119305.1. Lineage (NCBI taxonomy): Eukaryota > Metazoa > Chordata > Amphibia > Anura > Ranidae > Pelophylax > Pelophylax lessonae. Next base: position 671,398,210 of record NC_138771.1, read on the forward strand.
TTGCTCCTGGATCTTGCTCTGCCTGCTTTCCCAGTACTGACTTGGCTTGCTCCTGGACCTTGCTCTGCCTGCTTTCCCAGTACTGACTTGGCCTGCTCCTGGACCTTGCTCTGCCTGCTTCCCCAGTACAGACTTGGCCTGCTCCTGGACTTTGCTCTGCCTGCTTCCCCGGTACTAACTTGGCTTGCTCCTGGACCTTGCTCTGCCTGCTTTCCCAGTACTGACTTGGCCTCCTCCTGGACCTTGCTCTGCCTGCTTCCCCAGTACAGACTTGGCCTGCTCCTGGACTTTGCTCTGCCTGCTTCCCGGTACTGACTTGGCTTGCTCCTGGACCTTGCTCTGCCTGCTTTCCCAGTACTGACTTGGTCTGCTCCTGGACCTTGCTCTGCCTGCTTCCCCGGTACTGACTTGGCTTGCTCCTGGACCTTGCTCTGCCTGCTTCCCCGGTACTGACTTGGCTTGCTCCTGGACCTTGCTCTGCCTGCTTTCCCAGTACTGACTTGGCCTGCTCCTGGACCTTGCTCTGCCTGCTTCCCCAGTACAGACTTGGCCTGCTCCTGGACTTTGATCTGCCTGCTTCCCCAGTACTGACTTGGCTTGCTCCTGGACCTTGCTCTGCCTGCTTCCCCGATACTAACAGAGCAAGGTCCAGGAGCAGACCAAGTCTGTACTGGGGAAGCAGGCAGAGCAAGGTCCAGGAGCAGGCCAAGTCAGTACCGGGAAAGCAGGCAGAGCAAGGTCCAGGAGCAGACCAAGTCAGTACTGGGAAAGCAGGCAGAGCAAGGTCCAGGAGCAAGCCAAGTCAGTATCGGGGAAACAGGCAGAGCAAAGTCCAGGAGCAGGCCAAGTCAGTACCGGGAAAGCAGGCAGAGCAAGGTCCAGGAGCAGACCAAGTCAATACTGGGGAAGCAGGTAACATAGAAACATAGAATGTGTCGGCAGATAAGAACCATTTGGCCCATCTAGTCTGCCCAATATATCTGAATCCTATGAATAGTCCCTGGCCCTATCTTATATGAAGGATAGCCTTATGCCTATCCCATGCATGCTTAAACTCCTTCACTGTATTTGCAGCTACCACTTCTGCAGGAAGGTTATTCCATGCATCCACTACTCTCTCAGTAAAGTAATACTTCCTCATATTACTTTTAAACCTTTGCCCCTCTAATTTAAAACTGTGTCCTCTTGTGGTAGTTTTTCTTCTTTTAAATATGCTCTCCTCCTTTACCGAGTTGATTCCCTTTATGTATTTAAAAGTTTCTATCATATCCCCTCTGTCTCTTCTTTCTTCCAAGCTATACATGTTAAGGTCCTTTAACCTTTCCTGGTAAGTTTTTTCCTGCAATCCATGTACTAGTTTAGTAGCTCTTCTCTGAACTCTCTCTAGAGTATCTATATCCTTCTGGAGATATGGCCTCCAGTACTGCGCACAATACTCCAAGTGAGGTCTCACCAGTGTTCTGTACAGCGGCATAAGCACTTCTCTCTTTCTACTGCTTATACCTCTCCCTATACATCCAAGCATTCTGCTGGCATTTCGTGCTGCTCTATTACATTGTCTTCCCACCTTTAAGTCTTCTGAAATAATTACTCCTAAATCCCTTTCCTCAGATACTGAGGTCAGGACTGTGTCAAATATTCTATATTCTGCCCTTGGGTTTTTACGCCCCAGGTGCATTATCTTGCACTTATCCACATTAAATTTCAGTTGCCAGAGTTCTGACCATTCTTCTAGTTTTCCTAAATCCTTTTCCATTTGGTGTTTCCCTCCAGGAACATCAACCCTGTTACATATCTTTGTGTCATCAGCAAAAAGACAAACCTTACCATCGAGGCCTTTTGTAATATCACTTATGAAGATATTAAACAAAATTGGTCCCAGTACAGATCCCTGAGGTACCCCACTGGTAACCTGAGCCTGTTCTGAATGTTCTCCATTGACTACAACCCTCTGTTGTCTGTCACTCAGCCACTGCCTAATCCACTCAACAATATGGGAGTCCATGCTCAATGACTGCAGTTTATTGATAAGTCTTCTATGTGGGACAGTGTCAAAAGCCTTACTAAAATCTAGATATGCAATGTCTACTGCACCTCCACCGTATTATTTTAGTCACCCAGTCAAAAAAATCTATAAGATTTGTTTGACATGATCTCCCTGAAGTAAACCCATGTTGTTTTTCATCTTGCAATCCATGGGATTTAAGATGTTCCACAATCCTATCCTTTAATAGGGTTTCCATTAATTTGCCTACTATTGATGTCAGACTCACTGGTCTATAGTTGCTTGATTCCTCCCTACTACCTTTCTTGTGAATGGGCACGACATTTGCCAATTTCCAATCTTCCGGGACGACTCCTGTTACTAATGATTGGTTAAATAAATCTGTTAATGGTTTTGCCAGCTCACCACTAAGCTCTTTTAATAATTTTGGGTGTATCTCATCAGGACCCTGTGACTTATTTGTCTTCACTTTAGACAGCAATCTTAGAACGTCTTCCTCTGTAAAGACACATGCATCAAATGATTCATTAGTCATCCTTTGAAGTGGAGGTCCTTCTCCTTTTTCTTCTGTAAAAACTGAACAGAAGTATTCATTAAGGCAGTCGGCTAGCCCTTTATTCTCTTCTACATACCTTCCGTCCTTTGTTTTTAATTTAGTTATTCCTTGTTTTAATTTCCTTTTTTCATTTATATATCTGAAGAATGTCTTATCCCCCTTTTTCATAGACTGAGCTAGTTTTTCTTCTGCCTGCGCTTTAGAAGTTCTTATAACTTGCTTGGCCTCTTTCTGCCTAATCTTGTAGATTTCCTTATCTTCATTGCTCTGGGTTTTTTTATAATTACAAAATGCTAGCTTTTTATTTTTAATGATTTGGGCCACTTCTGCTGAGTACCACAGTGGTCTCTTCCTTTTTTTGCTTTTACTGACAAGTCTAATGCAATTTTCTGTTGCCTTCAATAATGCACCTTTTAAGTAGTCCCATTTCTCCTGGACTCCATGTAATCCGTACCAGTCTGATAAGGACTCATTTATGACTAATTTCATTTTTGAAAAGTCTGTTTTTCTAAAATCTAAAACTTTTGTTTTTGTGTGGTGTGACTCTTTCACAGTTCTTATATTAAACCACACTGACTGGTGATCACTGGATCCCAAGGTTTCGCCTACAATGACATCATATACCGAATCCCCATTTGTGAATACCAGATCCAAAATGGCCTCCCTCCGGGTTGGCTCCTCAACCACTTGTTGCAGAGACAACCCCAGTAGGGAATTTAGAATATCTGTACTCCTGGTAGAACTTGCTATTTTGGTTTTCCAGTTTATATCTGGAAGATTGAAATCTCCCATAATGATAACTTCTCCTTTCATTGTCATTTTAGCTATTTCTTGGTAGAGCAAAGTCCAAGAGCAGGCTAAGAGCCCATTCACACTAGCGCGACTTGTGAGGCGACTTGTGTGCTTTCAAGTCGCCCCAAGTCGCTTGACATAACAAAAGCAATGTTAATCAATCAATGCCGTCTTAATTGGCACTACTGAAGTTGTTCCGACTTCAGAAAAGGGTCCTATACTACTTTGAGGCGACCTTGCTCTGCCTGCTTTCCCAGTACTGACTTGGCCTGCTCCTGGACTTTGCTCTGCCTGCTTCCCCAGTACTGACTTGGCTTGCTCCTGGACCTTGCTCTAACTGCTTCCCCGGTACTGACTTGGCCTGCTCCTGGACCTTGCTCTGCCTGCTTCCTGTCCATGCTGCTCCTTACTGTATATGACCCTGACTCGACTTGACTGTGTCTCTGCCCGTGGCAATTAGCTGCTACCAGGCTACCGGCACCCGTGCTTCTTTGAGCCTTGTACCTCTGTCACCACATTCATGGATGCTTGGACCAGAGACGCAAAGGGAAGCCCTCTTGTCAACTCAGCTTCCAACCAATGTAGGTGGTAGTCTGTGGAATTACAGCTATTACACACAGCACCTGAAGTGTTGAAGCTGTCTGTCAAAATTCAGACAGGTTGCAGCAGTGAGCGGAGTTCAGCCTTATGTGTCAAAATGAAAAAAACCCCAGTTTTTCTCCCTTTATTTTGCAGTATTCAGTGCTGTCACATGACTTCACTTCCTCTTCCTGCTGAGTCCAAGAGCAGCAAGTGGGTGTGGTTACTGAAAGCTAGTGACATCACTTCCAGGGAGGGTCCCTGTTCCTGTGTAGCCAGTGGGTGTAAACAGAATGGGAGGAGCTGATTATAGGTTCCCACCCAGTGTACTCTCATCAGTAAGGATACATTGTACATCCTAATTCATGAGACAATCACACAGGACACGTGGGGGGGGGGGGGGGGGGGGGACTTTGGACACACAAAGATGCATGACAAGTCACAGCCCATTCCCATCTATGCGTCTTTAAAAATCAGTGACTATGAAAAGTTGCCTGTGCAACTTTGATGGAACTTTGATCCAGAGAGAGTGTTAAGTTGGATCAAAGCTGCACTCAAAATCACATCAAAGTTGCACTCTAAAGTCGCACTGTAGCCTAGTGGTTTTGTTTCCACTAGTGCGACTCATAAGTTTTGTGATTTAGAGTGCAACTTTGAGTGCAGCTTTGATCCAACTTTACACTCTGTGGATCAAAGTTGCATCAAAGTAGTGCAGGCACCTTTTCAAGGTCACTGATTTTTAAAGTCTCATAGATGGAATGGTTGCCATTGAAATCAATGGTCTGTGACTTGTCATGCGACTGTGTCCAAAGTCACTTGACAAGTCGCACTAGTGTAAACAGAGCCTAAAACATATTACTCACATGTAATGAGCAATAGAAATGGATCTGTATTCTTCTAAATTTTTAAAAATGTTCCTTTGTCATGTTCTGTGAAGGATAGAGGGATGGGAGGGTAGGTGGGATGGGAGTGGGGCTGGACAGTTCTAGGCACGCCAGTCTAAGAAAGACTGACAACCTTTTCAGGAAGTCAAAGACAGCTTAGAAAATTCAGATAATAGGAGATACCATTGTCGGTGAAGAACAGGAAGAAGCTGATTGGCTAGTTTAGGTAAGACTTTATAAGCTAGACAATCAGATAGCCAGAAAATGAATAATATCAAATATAAAGATATTTAACATACTATTAATAGGAAAAAACAATCATTTTTGACTGGAGTTTCCCTTTAAACAAGCTCAATCTAAACTGCCTATGTCTGTTGAGTTGATTTTATGAAGAGGGGGGAGCTGCACTTGGGGGCAAAATTTGTACTCGGGGAGTGGGAGTGTACTGAGGGGATCTATGCTGGGGGACATGGTACTCTGTACTTTGTAGATCTCTGCTAGAATGAGGTCTGTACTGAGGAGAGGAACTATGTGGCAGAGAGCAGATCTTTACTGGGGGGAGGGGGGGGGGTTACTGGGGTGATATATGTACTGGGGAGGAAATTTGTAGTGGAGGAGGGATCTGTACTAGATGGAGGAAAGAAATATGCACTGGAGGAGGGGAGATCTGTACTGGGGTGATCTGTGGCGGGGGGTGGTTAATTTTTATGAAAGAGATCTTTACTAGGAGGGATCTATACTGGGAGGGGGGTGGATCTGTACTGGGAGGAGAACATCTGTACCGGGGAGGAGTTCTTTACTGGGGGGATCTGTACAGGAGGAAAGATTGGTGGGGGGGGGGAGATCTTTACTGAGTAGAGACTTGTACTGGGAGGGCAGATCTGTACTGGGGTTGGGGAGGTCTTTACTGGGGTAGATCTGTACAGGAGGAAAGATCTGTATGGGGGGAAGATCTGTACTGGGTAGAGATTTGTACTGGGATTAGAGATATGTACTGGGGATGTGGAGGTCTTTACTGGGGAAGATCTGTACAGGAGGAAAGATCTGTACGGGGGGAAGATCTGTACTGGGATTAGAGATATGTACTGGGGATGGGGAGGTCTTTACTGTGGAAGATCTGTACAGGAGGAAAGATCTGTATGGGAAGGGGGAGATCTGTACTGGGATTAGAGATCTGTACTGGGGATGGGATGGTCTTTACTGGGGAAGATCTGTACAGGAGGAAAGATCTGTATGGGGGGGGGTCTGTATTGGGGATGAGGAGGTCTTTAGTGGGGAAGATCTATACAGTAGGAAAGATCTGTATAGGGGGAAGATTTGTACTGGGATTAGAGATCTGTACTGGGGATAAGAAGATCTTTACCGGGGAAGATCTGTACAGGAGGAAAGATCTGTATGGGGGGAAGATCTGTACTGGGATTAGAGATATGTACTGGGGATGGGGAGGTCTTTACTGGGGAAGATCTGTACAGGAGGAAAGATCTGTATGGGGGGAAGATCTGTACTGGGATTAGAGATATGTACTGGGGATTGGGAGGTCTTTACTGGGGAAGATCTGTACAGGAGGAAAGATCTGTATGGGGGGAAGATCTGTACTGGGATTAGAGATATGTACTGGGGATAAGAAGATCTTTACCGGGGAAGATCTGTACAGGAGGAAAGATCTGTATGGGGGGAAGATCTGTACTGGGATTAGAGATATGTACTGGGGATGGGGAGGTCTTTACTGGGGAAGATCTGTACAGGAGGAAAGATCTGTATGGGGGGAAGATCTGTACTAGGATTAGAGATATGTACTGGGGATTGGGAGGTCTTTACTGGGGAAGATCTGTACAGGAGGAAAGATCTGTATGGGGGGAAGATCTGTACTGGGATTAGAGATATGTACTGGGGATGGGGAGGTCTTTACTGTGGAAGATCTGTACAGGAGGAAAGATCTGTATTGGAAGGGGGGAGATCTGTACTGGGATTAGAGATCTGTACTGGGGATAAGGAGATCTTTACCAGGGAAGATCTGTACAGGAGGAAAGATCAGTATGGGAGGAAGATCTGTACTGGGATTAGAGATATATACTGGGGATGGGGAGGTCTTTACTGGGGAAGATCTGTACAGGAGGAAAGATCTGTATGGAGGGGGTCTGTACTGGGATTAGAGATCTGCACTGGGGATGGGAAGGTCTTTACTGGGGAAGATCTGTACAGGAGGAAAGATCTGTATGGGGGGGGGGGTGATCTGTACTGGGGATGAGGAGGTCTTTAGTGGGGAAGATCTATACAGGAGGAAAGATCTGTTTAGGGGGAAGATTTGTACTGGGATTAGAGATCTGTACTGGGGATAAGAAGATCTTTACCGGGGAAGATCTGTACAGGAGGAAAGATCAGTATGGAGGGAAGATCTGTACTGGGATTAGAGATCTGTACTGGGGATGGGAAGGTCTTTACTGGGGAAGATCTGTACAGGAGGAAAGATTTGTATGGGGGGAAAGGGGGGATCTGTACTGGGATTAGAGATATATACTGGGGATGGGGAGGTCTTTACTGGGGAAGATCTGTACAGGAGGAAAGATCTGTATGGAGGGGGTATGTACTGGGATTAGAGATCTGCACTGGGGATGGGAAGGTCTTTACTGGGGAAGATCTGTACAGGAGGAAAGATCTGTTTGGGGGGGGGGTGATCTGTACTGGGGATGAGGAGGTCTTTAGTGGGGAAGATCTATACAGGAGGAAAGATCTGTTTAGGGGGAAGATTTGTACTGGGATTAGAGATCTGTACTGGGGATAAGAAGATCTTTACCAGGGAAGATCTGTACAGGAAGAAAGATCAGTATGGAGGGAAGATCTGTACTGGGATTAGAGATCTGTACTGGGGATGGGAAGGTCTTTACTGGGGAAGATCTGTACAGGAGGAAAGATTTGTATAGGGGGGATCTGTACTGGGATTAAAGATCTGTACTGGGGATGGGAAGGTCTTTACTGGGAAATATCTGTACAGGAGGAAAGATTTGTATGGGGGGGAAGATCTGTACTGGGTAGAGATTTGTATTGGGATTAGAGATCTGTACTGGGGATGGAGAGGTCTTTACTGGGGAATAACTTTATAGGAGGAAAGATCTGTATGGGGGGGGGGGGGGGGTATCTGTACTGGGATTAAAGATCTGTACTGGGATGGGAAGGTCTTTACTGGGGAAGATCTGTACAGGAGGAAAGATCTGTGTGGGGGAAGATCTGTACTGGGTAGAGATTTGTACTGGGATTAGAGATCTGTACTGGGGATGGAGAGGTCTTTACTGGGGATTATATTTACAGGAGGAAATATCTGTATGGGGGGAAGATCTGTACTGGGATTAGAGATCTGTCCTGGTGCTGGGGGGATTTTTACTGGGGAAGATCTGTAAAGGAGGAAAGATCTGTATGGGGGGGGGGGGGATCTGTACTGAGGATGGGAAAGTCTTTACTAGGGAAGATCTGTACACGAGGAAAGATCTGTATGGGGGGATCTGTACTGAGGATGGGGAGTTCTTTACTGGGAAAGATCTGTACTGGAGGAAAGATCTGTGCTGGGGGGATAAATCTGTACTGGGGGTTTATATTTTATGGGGGGGAATTTGGTTTATGGAGGAAGGTCATTTTTTATTGGTCTTACACACTCAGTCTTACGCACTCCTAACACCTACACTCTGGAACTTACACACTCCTGATCCTTGTACTGTATTCACTATGCTGTGTATGTCATACTTCTGACCACTGAACTCTTATCTAAAAGTTGCTGGTGGCTAAGCTAAGTAGTCACTGACTATGTTTACAACGTTTTTCTTCATTTTGCAATGTAGGCTGTGGTCAAAAAACATGTAATTAAATATTTTCTCTTTCACAAATGATTGTGCTGAGGTTTGTAAATGCCTGAGACACTCACTTGTGGCCCAGCAATGAAAGTATATTTGTGGGTACAAGGACTGTACCAACTGTTTTTTTTATACCCATAATTTAGCCCTACTTCTCCTTTAAAGGCAACTATGCTTGGCCTAGACCAACTGAATGTGCACTGTCAGTAAAAATGAAATAAAGGGGAGAAGGGGTCAAAAGGGACTTGCATGAAGGTTTTGCTGGAAGGGCAGTCCTTGATGTGGCTATTCTGCCAGCTATCATTGGGGCCCTTTAGGAAGTGGTGGTGCATTTAACAACAGTTTTAGTAGAGCAGCATGCAGTAAAGGTGAGGTAAAGACGCAGTCAAGGTGCGGTATAGGTGTGGATAAACCAGCAAAGATTAATTGAATGTGTGTGGGGGAAGGTATAGATTAACCAGTTCTGGACCGGAAGGATTTGCCCCCTTAATGACCAGATCAAAGGGTTAAGTGTAAGCCTAGGGGGTGTTTTCTAACTGTGTGGGGGGTGGGCTTGTGAAATCAATACATTGACCTATGTTCCTAAATAGGAGGAGCTCTGCATTGATTCCAGAGAAAACAACGGTCTGCTGTATTTACAACAGACGGCCATTCTCTCTTCACGAGGAGCGACCGTGGGTGCCCGGTGGCAATCGCGGCCGCTGGCTCAGTGGATCGGCTTCCCCGCTGGTGAGTGGGTACAGCGATTTGCGGGAACCTGCTGACCTGCCGGCGTATAAATGCAGCAGCTGGTCAGCAATTGGTTAATACTACATTAAGGTGGCGCTTCCTGTTTATCCCTCTTAAACAAACGCAATAAACTACCCACATTTTTGGTAAAATATAAATATAATAAAATATGAAATGGATGCCCAACATGTCAAACCTTAAATTTGTGTGCGCCCGTGAAATAGTGACAAACTTCAGTAACCTATATTTTTTATAGGCAATGCTTCGAAAGCCCCCTATAGGTCATCAGTTTAGTGTTACGGAGGAGGGCTTGTGCTAGAATTATCGCTCTCATTCCAGTTTCTGCAGTGTTCTTGTGGGAGGGAGCTGATCCTACTGCACTGCTGCCGGCTTTGCTGATGACAGTTTGCCTGTGCAAAGCTCCAGATTCCTGTTGGAGCTTAGTTAGTGTTAGCCCATAATTCTGCTTTGCATGTTTCCCACTGCTGCTGCAAACCCGGCTCGAGAAAGGGGGAGATTGCCCAGAAACACATGGCCTGATCGCCCAAAGTTGGCATCTGTGCCCCTTGTGTGCATTTGAAGAGTGATCCTGTGGGAGGGAGCTGATCCTACTGCACCAGTGCCAGATTTGCCAATGACAGTTGGCCTGTGCAAAGCTCTGGATCCCTGTTGGAGTTTAGTTAGTGTTAGCCCGGAATTCCGCTTTGAATGTCTTCCACCGCTGCTGCAAACCAGGCTCGAGAAAGGGGGATATTGCCCAGAAACACGTCGCCTGATCTCCCCTCAGCTGACATGTGTGCTCCTGCGGGAGGAAGCTGGTCCTACTGCACTAGTGCCGGCTTTGCAATTGACAGTTGGCTGGTGCAAAGCTCCAGATCCCTGCTGGACTCCACTGTGCTGCTTCCCCTGGAGCTGTGCTCTGTTAGTATCACATGCTAGTAGGCTGACACCTCAGGAGAAGACCATGGATGGACCTTATGCTAATGTCTGTAGACCTCCATGTACCTTGTGTGCATTTGAGGAGTGCTCCTGCGGGGGGGAACTGATCCTGATCCTACTGCACCAGTGCCAGATTTGCCAATGACAGTTGGCCTGTGCAAAGCTCTGGATCCCCGTTTTAGCTTAGTTAGTGTTACTCCAGAATTCTGCTTTGAATGTCTTCCACTGCTGCTGCAAAACCAGGCTCAAGAAAGGGGGAGATTGCCTGGAAACACATCGCCTGATTCCCCTCAGTTGACATGTGTGCTCCTGCGGGAGGAAGCTGGTCCTACTGCACTAGTGTCGGCTTTGCCGATGACAGTTTGCCAGTGCAAAGCTCCGGATCCCTGCTGGACTCCACTGTGCTGCTTCCCCTGGAGCTGTGCTCTGTTAATATCACATGCTAGTAGGCTGACACCTCAGGAGAAGACCATGGATGGACCTTATGATGCTGCTATGTAGATGTCCGTAGACCTCCATGTAAGTGGAAATTGCTTTTATTTGTATTAAAATGTTTCTTATCATTGACACCTCCCTACGCTCTGTCTTTGCATCTCTTTTGCTGATTCAGAATTAAGGATGGGCTTGATGTTCGAGATGCTGAACACACAAACAAATAGAGCGTTCAGGTGGGAAGTTCACCTGTCGCACCCAAAATTTTAAAAAAAGAGCTCCCGCCACTTTACACGCATTTCTTTTATAAGAAAGGGGCGGGGGCACCTGCCCCTTCTGACGTGACGTCAGTTAATTTATTCACTGCACCAGCACCATAATGCACTGTGCTGGTGCAGTGAATAAATTACTGACGTCACGTCAGAAGGAGCAGTGCCACCGCCGGGTGTCCCCGCCCCTTTCTTAAAAGAGCTGTCACAGCTCAAGCAGCTCATTCGCCAGGAAGCGTGTGAAGCGGTGGGAGCGTCTTTTTTTCCCCTATTTTTTGGGTGCGGTGGGCGACGTGATTGAGGATGGATTTACATCAGGGGACACTATTTTTGTATTTTCATTTTGTAATGAAGGACTTGTCAAAAACTGGCTTTTGTCTTTATTTTTTATTTTTTGTACACTTTTTTGGTGAATGGGTAGGGGTACAATGTACCTGATATCCATTCACATAGGGGGATCTGATCTGGGGGCCCCCTTGTTAAAGGGGGCTTCCCGATTCTGATAAGCGACCCCCACAACCACAGCTCACAGTTGTAGGAAAGAGGCCCCTGTCCCCATCAACATGGGGGCAAGGTGTTTTGGAGTGGGGTGGCAAAGACCCCCTGCCCCAAAGCACCCACCCCCCCATGTTGAGGGCATGTGACCTGGTATGGTTCAGGAGGGGGGGCGCTCACTTGTTCCCACCCCCATCCTGTCCAGCCAGGCTGTGTGCTTGGATAAGGGTCTGGTATGGATTTTAGGGGGAACTTCATGCCATTTTTATTTTGGCGTGGGGTTCCTCTTAAAATCCATACCAGACCCGAGGGGCCTGGTATGGATTATAGGGGGACCCCATGACGTTTTTTTTTTTTTTTTTCATTTCTATAATCTGTATTGCCGGGAGTCGACAATACATTACAGCCACAAGCAAGTTTACATTACATTTTTTCCTTTAGAAATGTCAGTATTGCTGCAGCAGGCTCCATACATCGTACAGATACGCCACTTTACAGTCACATTAAGGGGGGCCCCCAGGCACGATATTTAAAGGAATTTTTCATTTTTATTGTTTCACTTTAAGCCTCATTAAAATCACTGCTCCTGTAAAAACGAATGTTTTAAAAGATGTATTTTGCATTGATTCATGTCGCCCAGTGCAGTTCCCGGGTCCCCGAACACTTTTTTGAGCCAATAACTTGCATATAAGCCTTTAAAATTTTTGATTTTTCATGTTCGTGTCCCATAGACTTTAATTGAGTTCGCATGTTCGCTAGAACCTTTCGCACCAGAACATCTCGAACAGGGGGGTGTTCTGCTCATCACTACTCAGAATCCATCCCAACCTCTTCAGAGTGACCGTCACATCTACATTTGTCTCCAATAAAAACTACCAACATCCACGCGCTACCAGCTTGCGATTGAGGGTAAGTAGCCGAAGGAAGGAGTAATAAAGATCACAAACCCAGCTGCTCAGACTCTTCCACAGGGAGTTGTGGAATGACAATCCAAAAGAAACACACAAACCAGAGCGCTAATTGGAAAATGACCACAAGATGGTGCTGTAATGTCTAGATATGACAGTTCTCTGTGGTACGATCTCACATACACTATATTACCAAAAGTATTGGGATGCCTGCCTTTACACACACATGAACTTTACTTTAAATCAATTATGATTAAATGATGTAGTGAGCATAAGAAAAACAGAAAAAGATTTACGACATGCATGAGCGAATGCTCACAGTATAGGGCCCAGTAACATCTATATAATAATGGGTTAACCACTTAAGGACCGGGCCTATTTCTCACACTTGTTGTTTAAAACTTAAAATCATTTTTTTTGTCAGAGGGTTGTAGCCCTAATTCGCCTGCCAGCTGAGTAAAATGTTTAAGGGTTCCCTTCTCTTATAGGGAATCAATTTTGGTGGATGCATTTTTATTCCACGTAGAGAGTCAGATGTCAGGGATAAAGAACTTTAGAATAGAGATAGGTGGGTTCAGGCTAGTGATTGGAGTATTCTGCCAGATGGAGGAAGTTAATCTCCTCCAGGCTAGAACAGAGGCTTTGATTGTGGAGGAAAGATATATGGGTAGAGCCGTATCAGGGCAGCTACTATAGAGCCAGAGTTGTAAGTCATGGTGGGGTATGGTGATGTATGGCATCTCAACAAGCCACTCGTGCGCATCTTTGTGGGAGCACAGTGTGGCAATCGGTAGTCTGGTGTATTGCTCTGACACACCGCATCTCTGATCGTGGTAAAGAGCCTATGATGTAGGCTCTTTACCATGTGATCAGCTGTGTCCAATCACAGCTAATCACGGCGTTACTAGGAAGTGCCGGTTATCCGCATTCCTCTTTGCACTGACAGGACGTGAGTCAGGGGAGGACTGGGCCTGGGTGCAGGGGGGCAATAGCCCCCCAGGCCACTCTGATGCCCCATAAAAAGGCTGCACTGCTTCTGCCACAGACATGCCTAAAGGATTTCTGGTGAAGAGAAGTAAAAAGCCCCCACCGCTGACCTACTGAGTGCAGGATAAAGACAAGGACAGAGCGCAGCCCTCCCTCCAGCATGGATGGTGTAAGCTGTGTCTGAGCAGAGGCCGGTTCTATGCCCCACTGGAGACTATCCTCTTCTGGCCTCGACCAAGCTGTCCCAGCACCTCTGCTGGCCAGGTCAGGATAGAGTACCTGGAGTAGAGCTTCAGCCTGGAATGGGGGTTAGGAGGAGGCCAGAAAGAGGGAGAGTGTGAGGGGGGGCCGAATCGCTGCACCATGGGCCTATGGTTTGTACTTGCCCCCTGGGCTGAAAGTTGCCAGTCAGCCCTTGGCGTGAGTAGAGGAGAGCCGATAAGCAGCTCTCCTGACAGGTGGGGATCTGCATTGATAATCAGTGCAGCTAAATCAGCGATGCCTACCAGTGCCCACCTGTGATGCCCACCAGTGATGCCCACAAGTGACCACCTGTGATGCCAATAAGTGCTCATCTGTGATGCCAATCAGTGCTCATCGGTTATGCCAATCAGTGCCCATCAGTAATGCCCGTTAGTGCCTCCTCAGTGCTGCCTATCAGTGCCCATAAAAGCTGCCCATCAGTGCCACCTATCAGTTCCCAGTAGTGCTGCATCTTCAGTGCCCATCAGTGCTGCCTCATCAGTGCCCTTTAGTGAGGGAGGAAACATACTTATTTACAACATTTTATAACAGAAATTAAGAAAAACCTTTTTTCTCCAAATTTTTGGTCTTTTTTTATTTGTTTCGCAAAAAATAAAAAACCCCAGTGATGATTAAATACATGCATGACCACACAATTGTCATTCAAAACGCGACTGGCCTGGGCAGAAAGGGGGTGAAAGTGGCCAGTATTAAAGTGGTTAAAACCCCAAAAACAGGATAGAGATGATAAAATAGTGGTGATTCCAATTTATATAAAGCTCAATATTAGTAGCGGGGGGGGGGGGGGTTGGTCATTGGCAACCAGGGGGGGGGGGGGTCAGTAACTGGGGCCTTCCTTATTTTAAAGGGGACCTTCAGATTCCAATAAATTTCCTCATTCACAGACCCCCCCACAACCAGAGTTGTGAGAAAGAGGCCCTTTCTTATATCAAGATAGGGACAATGTGTTTTGGTGGGGGGGGGAATTAATGGGGGGGGGGGTTCCCTGTGGCAAAAGTGGCCTCTCCATGTTGAGGGTGTGTGGGCTGGTGTGGTTCAGGAGGCTGAACCATGCCGTGATGGATTTTGGAGGGAACCTCTGGCTTTTTTCCCCCAGTTTTTGCAAGGGTTCCCCCTTACACAGTTACATAGTTACATAGTTTGTGAGGTTGAAAAAATACACCATTCCATCCAGTTCAACCTATGATGTGTGTGTGTGTTTGCTGTTAATCGTACATTGTATACCCCTGTATGTTGTACATTGTATACCCCTGTATGTTGTGGTCTTTAAGGTGCCCATCTAATAGTTTTTGAAACTATCAATGCTCCCTGCTGATACGACTGCTTGTGGAAGAGAATTCCACATCCTTACCGCTCTGACAGTAAAGAACTCTTTACGCAGTTTAAGGTCAAACCGCTTCTCTTCTAGTTTTAGCGAGTGGCCACGTGTCTTATTGTATTCCCTTTCTCTGAATAGTTAGTTCCTTATGCTAGGGTCGCCAGTACAATATTTGTACATTGATATCATATCCCCCCTCAATCGTCTCTTCTCCAGAGAGAATAAGTTCAGTGCTTGTAGTCTTTCCTCATAGCTGATGTCCTCCATTCCCCTAATTATCTTTGTTGCCCTTCTCTGGACTCTTTCCAATTCCAGCACATCCTTCCTGAGGACCGGTGCCCAGAACTGGACAGCATACTCCAGATGTGGCCGGACCAGAGTCTTGTAGAGTGGAAGAATAATCTCTTTATTTCTGGAGTGAATCCCCTTTTTTATACATCCCAGTATTCTGTTGGCTTTGCTTGCAGTAGCTTGGCATTGCATGCCACTGCCAAGCCTGTTGTCCACTAGGACCCCCAAGTCTTTTCCATTTTTGATTCACCCAGAGGTTCCCCCCCTAGTGAGTAGCTTGCATTCGTATTTCTGGCACCCAAGTGCATTACTTTACATTTTTCAACATTAAACCTCATCTGCCATATAGTTGCCCACCCCATTGTTTTGTTCAGGTCCGCTTGTAAGGTTTCCACATCCTGCATAGAAGATATTGGCCTGCTTAGCTTAGTATTGTCCACAAATACTGAGATTGTGCTGGTTATTCCATCCTCTAGGTCGTTTATGAATAAATTAAACAGGATTGGTCCGAGGACAGATCCTTGGGGGACCCCACTTTCCACACCCGACCAATCTCAGTAGTTCCCATTTATCACCACCCTCTTTACTCACCCCTGGAGCCAGTTTTCAATCCAGGTACATTTCTTATTTCATTCTTTGTAATGTTGGAATGCTGCCAATGACCCCTTAGCCTTGTATTTTTTGAAGGCCTTTTCTTTAGTTTTTATATGCATTTTTACATTGGAATTTAGCCACCCAGGATTTATTTTAGCTCTTTTAAACTAATTCCCCTTTGAAATGCACTGGCCAATCCCTTTATTTATTATGTTCCTAAAGCACTCCCATTTTTCCTCCGTGTTCTTTGTTCCCAAGGTTCTATCCCATTTGATATTTTCTAGCAAAGAGCGCAGTTTAGGGAAGTTTAGGGAAGCTTTGTTTTCAGTGTCCTCGTGTTTCCTATTTCTATGATTTATACTGAAACGAATTGACCTATGGTCACTGTTTCCTAAGTTGCCCCGTATTTCTACATCCGAGATCAAATCTGTATTATTAGTAATCAGTAGGTCTAGTACCGCATTGTTTCTTGTCGGTGCGTTCATCATCTGACCCATGTCCTGCAAAACATTTAGGAAATGGCGAGCCTTGGATGAATGCGCGGTTCCTTCTGCCCAGTCTATATCTGGATAATTAAAATCCCCCATTATAATGACATTTCCCATCCTTGCTGCCTTTCCAAGCTGTGATAGGAGATTTGACTCCCCCTCCTCTCTCTGGTTGGGGGACCTATAGCATACGCCCAATATTACTTTCCCCATAGTACCTTCCCTTTTAAGCTCTACCCATAGGGATTCTACCTCCTCCTTAGCTCCATTCGTGATATCGTCCCTCATATTTACTTGCACATTTTTCTTGATATACAGGCATATCCCTCCCCCTTTTTTTACTTTCTCTATCTCTGCGATAAAGGGAATACCCCTGAATGGTCATCATCCAATCATGAGAGCTGTCAAACCAAGTCTCTGAAATTCCCACAAAATCAAAATCCTCCTCATACATTAGCAGCTCCAGTTCCCCCATCGGTATGCAAATGACTTCTAGCATTTGCATACCGGACAAAATTACCGGACAAAATTACAAAACTCGTAATTTTGTCCGGTTGCGTACTAAATCCACATTAGATATTGTGAGGCTGCACTTTCGTTTTGTCAGCCTACCTACCTTGGGTTTTGGATTTCTGGTCACCTTACTGCTAATGCCCCCATTAATGCCCGCTGAACCTTGCTTCCCACTGGCTAATTCTACATCTGGACCCCCCCCCCCATCACCTAGTTTAAAAGCCCCTCTAGCTTTTTGGCCATCAAAATCCATATTGGACTCTTCAGGAATTGGGGGGGGGGGGTTCAAATTCTTATTTTTTTTTGCTTTGGTAAATATACCCCAGGGCAATGTCCAGCCTTTATATCCAATGTGCATAAAATAACAAATCCGACATTCCCGGAAATACACAGCTCAACGCCGAGGACATCTAGTGGTGGATGATGACAAGTACAAATTATCAGTAAAGGTTGTTGCCAGGAACGTGTCTAAATTACACTGCAGATTATCATGTAGTCTGGTGGAAGTTAACCCTTTTGCTACCAGCGCCATTTTTCTGTTTTGTTTTTTTATTTAAAAAAATAATTTTAGGTCTGAAGATTATTTAAAACCTCCAAAACAGGATAGAGATAATGAACTAGTGGTGGTTCTAATGTATTATGACGCACAATATTAGCAGCAGAGGGGGCCATGGGGAACTTCTTTCCTTTGTAAATCCTTTACTCATTTATGTAGGGAAGGGGGGGGGGGGGTAGCACCTGGGGACTTCCTTATTTTAAAGGAGACATATTCCAATAAATCCCCTCCTTTACAGACCCCACAACCAACAGGCCAGAGTTCTGAGAAAGAGGCCTTTCCTTCATCAATATGGGGACAAGGTGCTTTGGTGGGGGGGATTCTCCCTGGCAAGGTTGTCTGTCAATGGTAAGGGCATGTGAACTGGCATGGTTAAGGAGGCTGGACAAGGCCTGGATGGATTTTGGAGGGGAAACCCATGCGTTGTTTCTAGTCTTTAGAATGAGTTTCCCTTAAATCCATACCAGACCCTTCAGGAATTTGAAGGGGGGTCCTCACTTTTATTTTTGCTTTAGTACATATGTCCAAGGGCAGTGTCCAGCACCACCCCCACCCCCCATGACATTTGTTTGATAACCTCTAGCCAATAAAATGTCTATTACTGGTTCCCATTGACTTCAGTGGGGTTCAGGTTCAGCACTCAAACTATAGTAAGGTTTGAGAGGTTGGTGGAGGTGCCCAGCAAGCTCCACCTATTACTGGCTACCTGTAGAAAACTACAGGAGGGAGTGGAGACAAGACCAGCCACTCTGCATTAGGAGTGAGAGCAGAGCTGTAGGAGGGGCCATTTAGGCTCCACCCACTGCAGAAAACTACTTTAGGGGCGGTGACAAAAAACAGTCACCCTGCGCAAAGTAAGAGAGCAGAGCTGTGGGAGGGGCACAGCAGGCTCCACCCACTACAGGAGAGGTGGAGCCTGCTGAGCTGCACATGGAATGAGAGCAGCAGCGGGCGGTCTTTATTACAGGAAGTCTCACACTGGATTACTGAATAGATCTTGAAGAAATACACAAAGCACACCAAGATTCAAGAAAAAGACACATGACCAATAAATTTAGACAATATTTACTGATCCCCGAGAGCAGAGTTAAACAGACCCACCCCATCAACATGCTAATAAAAGTAAAAAAATAAAATATATCTCATTTTAAATCACATGGTGGAAGGGGTCAGTGGGGGGCCATACATAGCTTCACATAACCCTGGCTCAGGACTCCTCTCAAGGGTCCTCAGACCTGATGCAAGCAGTGGGCTGGTTCTTCGGAGGAGTTATTCCAGTTTGGAGAGGTAGGCATTCCTTGGAAGATTCTATTTGCATGAAGACCTCCCTAGATAATGCCCACACATTGAATGTACTTAAATCTACTGAAAAAAGGGGTGTAGTGATGAGCAGATGGAGATATCAGGTGTTTTTTAGGATTTATTAGTCCAGGTCAGCACACTGTAGTGCAGGAGGCGGAGTGATGAACGGATGGGGATATCGGGTGTTTCTAGGGGTTCATCAGTTCAGGTCAGGACACTATAGTGCAGGAGGTGGAGTGATGAGTGGATGCAGATATCAGGTGTTTTCTAGGATTCATCAGTTCAGGTCAGGACACTGTAGTGCAGGAGGCGGAGCTATGAACGGATGGGGATATCGGGTGTTTTCTAGGGGTTCATCAGTTCAGGTCAGGACACTGTAGTGCAGGAGGCGGAGTTATGAACGGATGGGGATATCGGGTGTTTTCTAGGGGTTCATCAGTTCAGGTCAGGACACTGTAGTGCAGGAGGTGGAGTGATGAGTGGGTGCAGATATCAGGTGTATTCTAGGGTTCAGTAGTGCAGGTCAGGGCATTGAAGTGCAGGAGGCAGAGTGATGAGCGGATGCAGATATCAGGTGTTTTCTAGGGTTCATTACTGCAGGTCAGCACATTGGAGTGCAGGGGGCGGAGTGATGAGCGGATGGGGATATCAGGTGTTTTCTAGTATTCATCAGTGCAGGTCAGGACACTGTAGTGCAGGAGGTGGAGTGATGAGTGGATGCAGATATCAGGTGTTTTCTAGGGTTCGTTACTGCAGGTCAGCACATTGGAGTGCAGGGGGCGGAGTGATGAGCGGATGGGGATATCAGGTGTTTTCTAGGGTTCGTTACTGCAGGTCAGCACATTGGAGTGCAGGAGGCAGAATAATGAGTGGAAGAAGATATCAGGTTTTTCTAGGGTTCATTACTGCAGGTCACCAGTGCAAATTGGAGTGCAGGGGGCGGAGTGATGAGCGGATGGAGATATCAGGTGTTTTCTAGGATTCATCAGTCCAGGTCCGAACACTGATATCAGGTGTTTTCTAGGGTTCATTACTGCAGGTCACCAGTGCAAATTGGAGTGCAGGGGGTGGAGTGATGCGCGGATCACAGAGAACATATTTGGGCAACAGAGAACAACAGAGAACATATTTGGGCAATGACATTGACATATTTGCTTAATGACCATGGTCATAGTTGGTCAATGACATCACTAGGTACATACCCAACCCCTTTGTTTACGTTCAGCATTGGGGTCCCAGGACATGGCATTCATGACAAGTGTAGGAATGGAATTACACATGTCCCTCAGTCACTGGTATTTTTCTTTTGGCTAGTGTCAGGTGTCGTTCATTGTAATTTATAAATCTCTGCATCATTTGATTGACATGGGTGCTTCCATATTCTTACAAGTCCCCTATGTAAAGGAAGAATAATTCTTCATGTACACTTGCCTACTCTGGCAGCCCCTAAGCTTGAGATTAAGAGCTTTTGGAGTTTTTCGGGTTCAGAACCCAAATGTCTTTGAATATCACTGAACCCCTGCTGAACCGAACCCGGGCAGATCAGCTCATCACTACTTCTCACCTTCAGATAGCAGACTATGCTTTCCAACACTAAGGGCTTCTATGAATCCCTTCTATGTTCTCAGGAGATATATAAAAAAAAAAAAAAAATCAATCAGACGTCTCTTCTATCATACGTCTATGATGCCCCTGATTGTCACCTGTCCCCTCTGCTCTCTGTTGTCTCTCCTCTGTGGTCTGATGTCTCCTGGTGGAGTCCCCTCCGCTCTCTGCTGTCTCCTGGTGTAGTCTCCTCTGCTCTCTGCTGTCTCTCCTCTGTGGTCTGATGTCTCCTGGTGGAGTCTCCTCTGCTCTCCGCTGTTTCTCCTCTGTGTTCTGATGTCTCATGGTGGAGTCTCCTCCACTCTCTGCTGTCTCTCCTCTGTGGTCTAATGTGTCCTTGTGGAGTCTCCTCAGATCTTTAGTGTGACATTATTTCCTTTTATTGCTTTATGCTGCAATAAAAACATTCCAAAAAATATGTTACTAAAACTTCCTGTTACCAAATGTCCATGACAGGACAGGAGAAGAGGTACTGTGCAGAGTCCATTCATACAGAATAAGAGCGGATATCGAGTGACTTCACCAGGAGACATCAGACCACAGAGGAGAGACAGCAGAGAGCAGAGGAGACTCCACTAGGGGATATCAGACCACAGAGGAGAGACAGCAGAGACCGGAGGAGACTCCACCAGGAGACAACAGAACCCAGAAGAGAGAAAGCAGAGAGCTGATGAGACTTCACCAGGAGACATTGAACCCCAGAAAAGAGACAGTAGATAGCGGAGGAGATTCCACCAGGAGACATCAGACCACAGAGTAGAGACAACAGGGAGCTGAGGAGACTCCACCAGGAGACATCAGACCACAGAAGAGAGACAGCAGAGAGCCGAGGAGACTCCACCAGAACACATTAGACCCAAGAAAAGAGACAGCAGACAGCGGAGGAGATTCCACCAGGAGACATCAGACCACAGAGGAGAGAGTAGAAAGTGGAGGAGACTCCAGCAAGAGACATCACACAACGGAGGAGAGACAGCAGAGAGCGGAGGAGACTCCACCAGGAGACATCAGACTACAGAGGAGAGATAGCAGAGAGTGAAGGAGACTCCACCAAGAGAAATCAGACCACAGAGGATAACAGAGAACATATTTGGGCAATGACATTGACTTATTTACTTTATGACTATGGCCATAGTTGGTCAATGACATCACTAGGTACATACCCAACCCCTTTGTTTAAGTTCAGCATTGGGGCCCCTGGACGTGGCATTCATGATGAGTGTAGGAATGGAATTACACATGTCCCTCAGTCGCTGGTATTTTTCTTTTGGCGAGTAGGCAGCAGTCGTTCATTGTAATTTATAAATCTCTGCATCATTATATTGACAAGGGTGCTTCCATATTCTTACATGTTCCCTCATGTAAAGGAGGACTAATGCTCCACGTATCATTATTGCTTCTATTATTACATTACTATTATTATTACGTCTATGTTACTATATATAATATTATTATTATATTCTGTGTATACCCTGTGGGTTGTGTCACCTGTCTCTGTAATAAATAATACACTACACTCTCAGGAAAAGAACCAACGTTGCATAGAAGTTGCTTGAAGATTGTGTTCTACATCCTCTTTCCATTGCACAATTATACTTCACAATACTTATCAGGTGACCAGTGATACAGATTATAGAGATAACCCCTCCCCCACACATTGCACAGCAAGACATTCCACAGACAGGAAACCACAACTAACAACACCTTCCTGAAAAGTCACTCTGGCCCATAATCCTGTTATTATATAAAGAAATGAAAATCAAATCATAAGGAGGATCATAGTTAAGGGGAGAATGGGAAAACAGAGTTAATTAGAACTGATGAGGGTAAACTGACATCATATGCAGATGGAAGTTAATTTCTCTATCTCCTGTCTGATCAATGCTTATAAACAATGTTACTTTGTATCTCTCTGTCTCCCGTCTGATCAATGTTTATAAACAATGTTACTTTGTATCTCTCTATCTCCTGTCTGATCAATGTTTATAAACAATGTTACTTTGTATCTCTCTATCTCCTGTCTGATCAATATTTATAAACAATGTTAATTTGTATCTCTCTATCTCCTGTCTGATCAATTTTTATAAACAATGTTACTTTGTATCTCTCTATCTCCTGTCTGATCAATGTTTATAAACAATGTTACTTTGTATCTCTCTATCTCCTGTCTGATCAATATTTATAAACAATGTTACTTTGTATCTCTCTATCTCCTGTCTGATCAATTTTTATAAACAATGTTCATTTGTATCTCTCTATCTTCCATCTGATCAATGTTTATAAACAATGTTACTTTGTATCTCTCTATCTTCCATCTGATCAATGTTTATAAACAATGTTACTTTGTATCTCTCTATCTCCTGTTTGATCAATGTTTATAAACAATGTTTAAAATGGTTTGAAAAGAATGTGGCAAGATTTGGGGAATGTTTATACATTCTGCTTTAACCACTTAAGCCCCGGAAGATATTACCCCTTCCCGACCAGGGCCTATTTTGTGATTCGGCACTGCGTGACTTTAACGGACAATTGCGCGGTCGTGCGAGGCTGTACCTAAACGAAATTGACGTCCTTTTTTTCCCACAAACAGAGCTTTCTTTTGGTGGTATTTGATCACCTGTGTGATTTTTTTTGATCATGCGCTAAAAGGAAAAAAGAGAGCAACAATTTTGCAAAAATAACAATATTTTTCACATTTTTTTATATGAAATTCCCCCCCCCCCCAAAAAAAAATATAAAAATCGAATTTTTTTAACATTTTAGGTCAATTTGTTTTATGCTACATATGTTTGGTAAAAAAAAATCGCAAAAAGCGTATTTTGATTGGTTTGCGCAAAAGTTATTGCGTTTACTAACAAAGTTAGGTTTTTTTTTAACGCGTAATGGCGTCGACCTGTGATTTTTTTTTTTTTTGCGGGACTGTGACATTGCGGCGGACAGATCGGACCCTTGACTGACATTTTTGACACTTTTGGGGTTACCAGTGACATTACTACAGTAATCAGTGCTATACATATGCACTGTTACTGTAAAAATGACACTGGCAGGGAAGGGGTTAACTTTATTTGAAAAGGAGGGGTTAAGTGTGTCCCTAGGGGCGTGCTTCTAACTGTGATTGGATGTGGCTGTGTGTGTAACTACACAGATCTACGGTCCTACATAGCAGGACCTTACGATCTCTGCTGTTACACAGGGGAGAATGACAGGCGGCTTTGTTTACATTAGCCGCCTGCCTTTCTCCCGATGTAACCGACGATCGCGAGTGACCGACGGACATCAGGTCCGCTGGTCACTCGCACGGGGAGGTCCGTGAGCGGCGCTCGCTCGCCCCCCAGAAGCCTCACAGGCTAGCGACATAGTACTACGTCACTTTGCCTGTGAGGGGCTGACTGCCGACGTAAATCGTCATTAGGCAGTCAGCAAGTGGTTAATAAAGGGGGAGGGTGAGGGGGAGTGGAGGGAGGAAAGGAGGGTAGGGAAGGAGGGGAAGGAGGGTAGAAAGGGGGAGGTGGCATTCCAAGTCTCTGTCCCAGACGGGTTGAAAAGAATATGGCAAGATTTGGGGAATGTTTATACAATCTGCTTTAAGTGGTGGTCATAGTGTAAGAGGTCTAGGTCGTAAGAACAATATAGGAAGTTGTGGAGTTCCTCTCGCACTCATCCCTTGTTTAGGGGTGAGAGGAACCCGTCAGAAATTTGAATTAGAATGATTTTTGTTCCTATAGTTTCTGTACACTTATAGCATGTGTATGGCAGTTTATGAGTTAAGGAACTACAATAAGGAGGATTAGCATTATGTGGTGTTGAACGTGGGTGCAGTAGTGAGTACATTTCTTTTTGACAATCTTGCGTATGTCGCGGAGGAAGAGAAAAGGATCCATGGGTCCCAGATGTGGGCATACTTTCCTGTGGTGTCACGTGCTATTGAGATCAGCTCTTCCATTTTCGCAATCTTATCTACTCTCTGCAGCCATTCAGACACAGAGGGAGGGGTGTGTGTCTTCCAGTGTACAGGAATGCAAGTTTTAGCTGCATTAATGAGATGGGGAAGTAATGTTTTACGATATTTATGTGCAGGGGTATCAGAGTGGTGAAGAAGATATAATGCTGGGGAGTAGGGTAGAGGGGAGGTTTATAGCGATGAAATAACGTTGTGAACTTGTTTCCAAAATGGTTGGATCAGAGGGCAAGACCAAAATAAATGCAGCAGTGATCCAGGTTCTTTGTGGCATCACCAACATTCTTTAGGGGTATCGGGATAGTATTTATGAATGATTAGCGGGGCTCTATACCAACGAGTCATAATCTTATAGCAATTCTCTTGTATGGAAACGTTGAGGGAGCTCTTGTGTGCGTTGGAGCAGATGTTTTGAGGATGTGAGGATTTCAGGAAGAGTAGATTGTAAGTGGCAGAGATGAGATGTCTTTGTGGAGAGTTGGAAGAACATAACTCTTCAAAGGATGTTAGATCTCTGGAGACTAGTCCGGATCGATTTAGGGAAGAGAAAAAGTGACGTATTTGGAAGTAAATCCAGGTGGGTATGGGGGGGGGGGGGGGGTAGCCGTATTAGATTTGAGTGACGTGCGGTCAAGTATCATTCCATCTTTATAAAAATGATGTGCTAGGAGGGGATTATTTTGCCAGAAATCGCTGGAAAGTCTCTCGCCATTTCTGGACTGAAAGCCGGGTTGAGCTTTATTGGAGTCAAGGGGCCCGGATTGGAAGAAATGGTTGTGTGCTTACATATATCCTTAAAACAAGATAATGTGGTATTAATTAGAGGGTGTTGTTTCAAAGATCGAGGAATGTGGGTTGGGAGTAACCATGGTGTTGTGTGCAGGGCTGCCATCAGGGGGGGACAGCAAATACAGATGTAGGGGGCCCAGGCGTTCCAAGGGGCCCGACTGCCCAGGCCCATCCAACAAGATCGAGTTGATGCTGCTGTAGTAACTAGTGATTGCTTAAGCAGGTTGGGCGCAGAGTAAGCTGATGCAGCTGAAGGGATGTCTCTTTGCTGGATTGGGCTGTCACTTTGCTGAATATATGAGGCTGTCTCTTTGCTGGATTGGGATGTCTCTTTGCTGGATTGGGCTGTCACTTTCCTGAATATATGAGGTCATCTCTTTGCTGAATTGGGATGTCTCTTTGATGGATTGGGATGTCTCTTTGCTGGATTGAGACGTCTATTTGCTGAATATATGGGGATGTTTTTAGCTGGATTGAATTCATTTTCATGTATTAAGTTATAAGAGGGTTAAAATAAAAGTGGGTGCACTGAAGGACTCAGTGGAATGGCCAGCGGGCAGATTCAGTGGGATGGCCAGAGGGCGGGCCCTGGGAAATGTTGGTTGTCAGGTCCGAAGGGGCCCAGGCCTAAAGCTGTGTAAGGGGCCCCGACATTTCTTATGGCTGCCCTGGTTGTGTGTATGGGTGACGTGGAGAAGGATTCCTCTAGGGTTATCCAGTCTTTACTGGGTTTATGCAAATGCCAGTCTATCACTCCGGTGAGGTGGCATGCCCAATAGTATTTTTTAAGTTTGGGTAGACCAATACCTCCCTCTACTTTTGGCTTCGTCAAGAGATCGTATGATAGTCTGGGGCTTTTGTGGTTCCATAGGAATTGAAGGATTTGGAAGACTTAAAAAAGGAAGGAAGGATTTTTATAGGGATTGTTTGGAGTAGGTATAGAAGATGAGGTAGGATATTCATATTTATTATTGCAGCTCACCCAAACCATGAGAAATGCGGTTTATTCCACTTTTTTATATCTGCTTTTATGGTCTGAAGTATGGGCATAAAATTCTTGGTAAAGAGATCTGATAAGTCGGTGGAGAGGTATATGCCTAAATATTTAATTGAATCGGTTGTCCACTGGAATGGGAAATTGCAAATGGAGACTACGTTTTGTGGTATAGAAATGTTTAGGGATTGAGATTTCAAAAAATGTATTTTAAAGTTGGAGATAGTTTGAAAGAGATTAAATTATTTTAGAAGAGTAGGTATAGAGAGAAGAGGTTCGCTGAGAGATAGCAAGATATCGTCTGCGAATGCTGCTATTATGTATGTGCGACTTTTGATTTTGATTCCATGAATGTCTGGGTTATTTGCTAAAGAGCGTAGGAACGGTTCTAATGTGAGGACAAATAAAATAGGGGAGAGCGGACAACCCTGTCTCCTTTCATTGGAGATAGCGAAGGCGTTTGACAGGTGGCCGTTGACTCTTACACTGGCGGATGGAGTGGAGTACAGGGACATGATAGAGTTTAACATCGTGGTCTGGAATCCAATGTGTTTCAGAACACATGCCATGTACGTCCAGTCCAACCTGTCAAACGCCTTCTTGAATCCCCTGTGGTTATTGGAGGTCATCCAATGGTGTATATTGAGTGCCTTAATTGTGTTGTCCCGGGCCTCACGTCCCGGGACAAAACCGACTTGGTCCTTGTCTATTAAGTTTGGTAAGATGGGGAGGATTCTATTTGTGAGAATCTTGGCGTCTATTTTTATATCCACGTTCAGTAATGAAATGGGTCTATAATTCGTTACTGACATAGCATCTTTTCCTTTTTTAGGAATGACCGTGGTTTGGGCTTCTAGTAATCTGTTTATTGGTAAAGGAGGGTTGGACAATGTGTTGAATGCTTTTAGTAGAGGTTCTGAGAGTGTGTCTAGGAAAGTCTTATAATACTGGGTGGAGTATCCGTCCGGGCCGGGACTTTTGCCAGCTTTGAGTTGGAATATGGCCTTCTTGAGTTCCTCAAGGTTCATGGGGTTTTCTAAAAGAAGAGAATGTGCAGTTGATATGGGTTTGGGGCAGTGTTTAGCCCCGTACACACGTACCGATTGTCGGCTGTAAATATTCGGCCGACAACCGATCGGCCAATTGTAGGCTTGTTAGTATGATGCTTCCGACAGCCGACATCGCATTTTCGGCCGAACAGAATTGGGTGTGCAGGCATTAAAATTTTTGTTGGCCAACACCAGAACGGCCGATTGTTCGCCAGTCAGTACAGATTTCGGCCGACAGACAGCAGATTAGCAAGACTGGGCATGCTCAGAAAAGAAAAAAGACAAAGAAAGTTAATCATCACATGACATCACTTCTGCAGTCGGCTGTTGTTGGCCGACAAAATTCGTGTGCAGTCTTTTGCAGTTTTCAACAGACACGACAGCCCTGGACAAAAGACGGCCGATCGTTCGGCCAACGATCAGTACGTGTGTACGGGGCTTTACTGTAAGAATTCTTGTATGATAGTGTGGTTTTCAGTAGCCGTGGATGTAGAGTTGAGGTTATATAGTTTGGTATAGTACTTTTCAAATTGGGTTGCGATGTCAGGAGTGGCATTAAATATATGACCTTGGTTGTCTTTATTCGTGTAAATGGTGAGTGTTGCTCTTTTTGCTTGTAGTGCTTTTGCCAAGAATATGCTGCTCTTGTTGCTAAACTCATAGAACAATTTCTGTTGCAAAATGAATTTACGTTTAGTCTTAAGCCCCGTACACACGTACCGATTGTCGGCCGTAAATATTCGGCCGACGACCGATCGGCCGATTGTAGGCTTGTTAGTATGATGCTTCCGACAGCTCATTTTCGGCCGAACAGAATCTGTTGTGCAGGCATTAAAATTTTTGTTGGCCAACACCAGAACGGCCGATTGTTCGCCAGTCAGTACAGATTTCGGCCGACAGACAGCAGATTTGCAAGACTGGGCATGCTCAGAAAAGAAAAAAGACAAGGAAATTTAACCATCACATGACATCACTTCTGCAGTCGGCTGTTGTTGGCCGACAAAATTCGTGTGCAGTCTTTTGCAGTTTTCAACAGACACGACAGTCCTGGACAAAAGACGGCCGATCGTTCGGCCGACGATCAGTACGTGTGTACGGGGCTTAAGTACACATTTGTGTGCTTCCCATAAGGTAATGGGAGAGATGTCTGGGGTATCATTTTCAGCGAAAAAGTCAGATATGTCATTACGGATAAGCTGCAAATTGGAATCTCTAGTGAGGAGGGAGGGGTCAAGTCTCCAGAATTTGGGTCGTGTAGAGGCCATTGGGATTGAGAGTGTCATGGATATTGGGTTATGGTCTGATAATAGCATGGGTTCAGTCGCAGCTTTATGAAGAAGAGAGAGATCATTTTGGGATAGGAATAGGTAATCTATGCGTGAGTATTTGTTATGTGGGGGAGAAAAAAAAGTGTGGTCTTTAGAGGAGTGGAAAAGCGTGCGCCATGTGTCATGTAGCAAAAGATCCTGGAGTTGTAATTTTATTTGTTTTAACGCCCTATAGGGTAGAGAAGTGGAGCCAGTGGATGTATCAAGGATGGGGCATAACGCAACATTGAAGTCTCCACCCAGGAAGGTAACGCCTGTTTGGAACTCTGCTAGAATATTAGCTATTTTCCTAAAAAAGGGTACTTGGGCGGTGTTGGGGCTGTATACGTTTGCCAGTGTGAATGGTTTGTGCGCAATCAGACCCTTTAAAAAGACAAATCTTCTGTCTGGGTTGATGTTAGAGGCCTGCAGAAACCAGGTCACGTGTTTGTATATGAGAATGGTAACACCTTTGGTTTTCGCCAAAGGATTAGTAGCGTGATATGCGATGGGATAAAAGTGATTTGAGAGTTTTGGGGTGTCTTTCGTCCGGAAGTGCATTTCTTGTAAGTATACAATATCTGCCTTGAGTTTGCGCATATGGTTAAGGGGTTTGGCTGTGTTTTTCTGGTGTGTTCAGGCCTTTGATGTTAAGGGACACCACCTTAAGAGGGGTATAGTTATCTTTCCGATTTGTGTGTGGCATTGGAGGTGATGAGAGATGTTATCACTTATAGGGCGTGGATATCTAAGAGGTAACTGGGTGAGAGTGGTAGTTTATTGCGTTACAATCAGCAAAGAGAATTAGGAGGGACAGAGACTGTTAGGGGGGGGGGGGTATGGGGGTGGGAGAAAGGAACAGAGAGAGGTGAGTATTTTTTAGGGGGGATAGGGTTGATAGGGAAGAAACTGGGGGAAAAAACCGACTCTAGGGAGGAGGGGGTATCTCCTTCCTAGCTATGTGTACAAAGGTTGGAGGTGGATGACGTAGGAAAAGCAATAGCAGTTCCCTTCTTTAGGAGGTGAGGTTGGCGCCTGGACAGGGGTTGGATGGGTCATAAACCTGGTCCAGAGAAGGAGAGAGTATTTGAGCATTAAAGGAAGGTCCATTTTGAATAAACTTTACTTAATAGTAGGGATGATCGAACTTTTGAAAAGTTTGGTTCAACCAGAACACCCGAACTTCCCGAAAGTTCGGGTCCGGATTCCAGAACCCTATTGAAATCAATGGGACCCGAACTTCGGTGATCAAAAAACACCATTTTGAAGCCCTAAAACCCAATAAATGCCCCTAAAAAGTGCCTAGGGTTCTGGTTCATACCCCAGGGACTATTAATCACACAAAAAAAGTTCTTAAAAATTGTCGTTTTTGATAAAGAGCCAATTTTTGAAAAAATTATTGAAAAAAAAAATGAGATTTCTTTGGATTTAGTGTCTGGTGGGTCTAAAAAGTGTACCTGTGAAGTTTCAGCTCTGTAGCATGTCCAGAACCAGAAAAAAAAGATAATTTTTCTTAGAATTTTTATTCGCGCAGGGATGGGGTTCCGCTCCTTTAACACCTGGGCGTTTTTGTTGCAGGCGTTTATTGGGCATTTTTTGGGCGTCTTTGGAGGCAGGCATGACATCTGAACTTCTGTATAGGGGTATATATACACACACACACATATATGTATATATACACATACACATATATAGGTGTAAAAGTAGCAGAACCCCATCCCTGCCCTAATGAAATTATTTGCCGGGATAGGGTTCCGCTCCTATCACACCTGTATGTGTGTATGTGTATATATACATACATGTGTGTGTGTATATATACCCCTATACAGAAGTTCAGATGTTATGCCTGCCTCCAAAGACGCCCAAAAAATGCCCAATAAACGCCTGATACAAAAACGCCCAGGTGTGAAAGTAGCAGAGCCCCATCCTTGCTCTACTGCAATTCTAAGACAAACAATCTTTTTTCTATGGCGGTCACTCTGACATGGAAGAGTTTGGTCACCCTGCCATAGCAGTCAGAGTCAGTTCACCCTAAACTACACTACGGTCACCCTGACACTTAACACTTTCCCTACAGAAACTTGATTTTTGAATCTAACTATAGTGGAATATAGTACCCTAACTACACTAGATATCCCTTTCCTCACACTAATAATTGCTAAATGACACTTTTGCAGCAGGAGTAACAGAACTGCTTCCACTCTCTTCCACGTCCCTGTATTACAGTGCTAGAGATTTGGCGGGGCTATGTTATATACTGGGGGGCGTATTCACTACTGATTGGCCTCTGGACCCCCTAGTCACTCCAATCACATTCCTAGCATCCTCCTGCCCCTCAATTGGCTTTTACTGATATTTCTGGTCCAATCACGGGCTTTTAAAGCCCAATACCTGTCCCATTGCATTTTGGTCGGTTCTGGTTGCCGAATTCCAAACTTTTTCCGCAAAAATTTCGAACAGTCAATGTTCGGGTCGAACCGATGGTCGACCTGAACCGTTCAGTCATCCCTACTTAAAAGTGGCCGATGGGCAGCGAGATATAGGGAGAGTGGTACTACTTGTGTGTAGAGCCTAACATGTAAGTGAGGCATCATATATATGTAAAATATGTGAAAGATATGAACACCAGAATTTAGAATGTCAGACTGTCATACTAATACTCCAGTAATAATGGAAAGTCTTAGGTACCTGAAGTTTGAGTGCTATTAGGGGTAGGGTGAGGGGGATCAGAACTTCCTCCCACGACCTCGGGGATAGTAAAATGCGGTTATTGTAGTTTAAAGATTAGGGAAAAGGGGCGTATCACAAAAAATAACATCTTCAAGTGACGAAGGGTGGGTAGTCAGTGCTTAATATTACAGAGTTATAGTGAGTTCTAGGAATTCATAATTAATGTGGGATTCCTCCCTTGAGTGGGCAACGTGTTCCTCAAAGGTATGGCAATCACCAGTACATATTGTCAATTTATAATGAACTGACCTTCGGCAAAGTAGAGGTGAAGAGGGTTTCCGTATGATGAGGCTAACGTTATAGAGAGCAACATTTAGAGGGAGAGTGGGGAAAAAGAGATAATATGCAATACGATATTACGAGGGGCAGCTACATGGGATCCCTGTCTTTTTCAGGAGTGACAATTAGATTATATAGGGGGTATCCCAGATATATAAGCTAGATGTATAAGCCTTTTTTTTTCCCCTTCTTCCTCCCCCCTTCCCCCTTCTTAGTTGCTCATTGTAAGTATGGGGTCCCAGGGAGCTGGCCCCCACCAAACCTACAGAAACAAATCATCAACTTGTACAAAAAAAAAAAAAAGATGAAGATAAATTTCTTCAGTAGGGGATATTCTGTGTCTTATAAATTTTAGATTGGATTGTGCCGAGTTATCAAGTGTAGGTTAAGTCAGGCGCTAATTCTCGCGGGTTAAAACTGAGTTATATATTAGTTCTTTGTTTCGCCTGGAGTTGCAGTTTACGTCCTAGGGGCATAAGTATGAATGGTTGGTGACACGAGTTTTTAGGGTGCGTGGAAGGATATGGAATGACATTACCCCTTCCAATCCTGCAAAGGTTTGTGGGTCTTGGTTTGGAGTTCTGTGACATCACCCAGGAAATCTGGAGTTATGGCGGAGCTTGTAGAGATGGCATTTTGCTGCTGCTTTCTTTGGCTCCAAGGAGATTCTTTTGGGTCATAAGGGAGTCTAGATAAAGAAGAAGATAGGGCGATCTGGATAGTGGGGTTATTGGAATATTCATGTACCTGAAACAGAAGATGGGACATGGGGGGGGGGACAGGGAAACGTTGACAGTCTAAGATAGGTTAGCTTTCATTCTGCTCTGTCATGCCTTGGCCTCCTGTGGGCCGGAGAAGCTGTAAGGCTTTCGATGCTGTTGGATCTTGCTTGTGTTGAGGATGCGGTTTGTAGGAGAAGTTGATCTGCGTCTTCTTATGTGGAAGTCATCTCTCTCAGGGATGGTGTCCATTGAGGTGTCTCTTCCAAGGTGTTGAGGGCGGATGCTCTTATTCCAATCTGGGAGATCAATGCGGGGGATATTGTGGATGTTGCAGTATGATGTTAAATCCTCAGGTATCCGTAAGTTAGCTGTGCGGCCCTGGGAGGATGCAGATAAACAGAATGGGAACTTCCACCGATGCTGTATTTCTCTGGAGCGGAGGAGATCAAGCAAGGGACAGAGGTCTCTTCTATTTTGTAGCATTATTGGGGACAAATCTTGGAAGATTTTTATATCAGAGCCTTGATAAATGATGTTTCGGTGGTCTCTGGCCCCTTTTAAGATATTTTCTATAATCCTGAAATTCACCAGGCAGCAGATGACATCTGTAACGGATCTTTGTACCCCAGCTGGGCACATCCGCCGGAACTGTGTCTCCTGTCCTCCAAACGCACCCACAGCCTGCAGAGAAGCCATATCCAGCCCGTAACCCCTCAATCACGAGACAATCCACACAGGTGTTGAGGGTTCAACATGCAGAGCTTAAACTGTTTATTACATTCCAAACCATACAGTTACAAACAGCTAAGGGGCACTCCCCTTAGCCCTGCAAGGGGGGGGGGGGATGAGACAAAGACCAACCAATGAGAACTGAACATTTGTACATTTGAACCAGGCAGTCTTAGTACATACCCCCTGCGGAGAGATGTCTTCAGCTCAGACAAGTGTCTGTGTCATGAATCCACACCCTTAGACACAGGAACAGGAGGGGGGGGGGGGGGGGGGATGGGCTGTAACATTACATTACATTAACACAATGCCATGAGTCCTGCCATCTTCCTTTGTTCTGAGGATGAATGAAGAGAAAATAAAATGCAATAAAAGGCCAATGTCCCAAACTCGTAGGAAAATGAAACGAAGGGGTTTACAATCCAGGGACAGGGTGATCCGTCACAACATCTCTTGGCGGGTCTGTGTCTCTCGCTCTGGGTCTTAGTGCTCTGTGAATACGTTCAAAATCAATGGGGGTCTCTGGGGGTCTTCCAAGGATGTCGTTGAAGATAGCCATGGTAGCCTGAGTAATGTGGATGTGTTCAATCGACTCTGGGAGTCCTCTCACTCTGAGGTTATGGCGTCTGCCACGGTTATCCAGATCCTCCAGGTGTCTTTGGATGTGACTCAGCTGGGATGTATGTGAGCTGGTGGTCGTGTGGAGATGCTGGATGGAACTTTCCTGTGCTTCAGTTCTCTCTTCCACATCTTCAATCCTCCCTGTGACAGAGTGAATTTCTCTTTTTAGGTCGGCTATTGCAGTGGCAAAGGAGGCCTTGATGTCATCTGCTACAGCCCTTAGATCTTGCTTGCTGATGGGGTGAGGTGCTGGGAGGGCTGGTAAGGGCTTTTGTGGTGGAGCTGTTACCGGTGGGGAGACATCTAGGCCTTTCTCTGCAGAGCACTCAGCGGGGGATACACGTGCGGCATCCGCGTAGGCCCGAGGTGGAGCCGGGGCCTCACGTAGCGGTTGTCTGAAGAGATCCGGGATGCTGCGGCTGGAGTGCATCGCCGGATCGCGCAGAGATCGAGAGCGGGGTGGAGAGGTATGTGCTGATGAGTGAGCTGAAGATTTGCCCATGGTTGGCGGGTGCAATGTCAGCAGGGATGGTTAAATATCAGGCTTTTCTTCTACCTCAGTCCGGGAGCTCAGCGTTCACACCGCCATTCCAGCCAAGCACCAAGCCACGCCCCTGATCAATGTTTATAAACAATGATACTTTGTATCTCTCTATCTCCTGTCTGATCAATGTTTATAAACAATGTTACTTTGTATCTCTCTATCTCCTGTCTGATCAATGTTTATAAACAATGATACTTTGTATCTCTCTATCTCCTGTCTGATCAATGTTTATAAACAATGTTACTTTGTATCTCTCTATCTCCTGTCTGATCAATGTTTATAAACAATGTTACTTTGTATCTCTCTATCTCCTGTCTGATCAATGTTTATAAACAATGTTACTTTGTATCTCTCTATCTCCTGTCTGATCAGTGTTTATAAACAATGTTACTTTGTATCTCTCTATCCCCCATCTGATCAATGTTTTTAAACAATGTTACTTTGTATCTCTCTATCTCCTGTCTGATCAGTGTTTATAAACAATGTTACTTTGTATCTCTCTATCCCCCATCTGATCAATGTTTTTAAACAATGTTACTTTGTAACAATGTGGGATCTTCACCCGCTGAGCGTCACCAAAATGCACTGCATGCTGCACAGTGCATTGTAACAGCCCTGATTGGCTGAAGCAATGCACCTGATCGCTGGTCAGGTGCAAGGCTTTGGCCAATCAGGGCACAGAGCACTGTGAGAGCCCTGATTTGACAAATTCATGACGAATTATGGCTCAGTTCTCATAGTCCCAGCCCCACACTATAAATGGTTCCTTCCCACTGAACCTTTTGCAGTGTGAAGTTGGGGAAAAAGCATGGCTCAGTGAGCGTAGAGAGTCAGTGTAGTGTGAGTATAGTCTAGTGTTAGCATAATGTGAGCATAGTGTAGTGTCAGTGTAGTGTAGTGTAGTGTTATTGTAGTGTCAGTATAGTGTAGTGTGAGCATAGTCTAGTGTCAGTATAGTGTGAGCATAGTGTAGTGTAGTGTCAGTGTAGTGTAAGGCTTCATGTACATGGGACGTTAGAAAAAACGTGCTGCAGAGCCAGTTCTGACGCCGGGAAAAAACAGCTGTTAAACGTGCTTTCAGTTGCTTTTTCCATTGGCGTTATTGCACGTTTGGCAACGTTGCTTTTAGCAGCGTTTTTTCTCCCTCCATTCAAAATCAATGGTTCCCTATGGGAGCCTATTGATTTGAATGGAAGTCGCACCCTTGTCCTCATCAACATGGGGGCAAGGTGCTTTGAGGTGAGGGCTGCCCCAAAGCACCAACACCCCCCCCCATGTTGAGGGCATGTGGCCTGATATGGTTCAGGGGGGTCGGGGCCGCTCGCTCGTCCCCTCCCCCTTCCTGCCTTACCGGGCTGCATGCTCGGATAAGGGTCTGGTATGGATTTTGGGGGGAACCCCACGCCATTTTTTTGGCATGGGGCTACCCTCAAATTCCATGCCGGACCCGAAGGGCTTGGTTTGGAACCTGGGGGGGACCCCCACGCCATTTTTTTCCCATTTTTGGCGTGGAGTTCCCCCTTAAGATTCTCACAGCGCAAGTCGTGCCGCAAGTCGGATCATCCTGATCCGACTTGCGGTGCGACTTCCATTCAAATCAATAGGCTCCCATAGAGAACCATTGATTTTGAATGGAGGCAGAAAAAACGTATAACGTGGCTGAACGTATGTTCATCACGTTCTGTCACGTTTGGTCATGTTCAGCCGCGTTTCTGCGTTTGAAACTCTGGGAAACACACGTTCGAACGCAAATAATTGCGTTCCAAAAAACGTCCCTGAACTCAACTGCCTGCAAATGACTGTAAATGACCCTGTGTACATGGACACATAAGATAACATGTAGATGGGTTCAGGGGCTTCTAAAAAAAAAAGCCCAACTGCTCCTAAACGGCCATTTACAACATCCCGTGTACATGGAGCCTAAGTATAGTCTAGTGTGAGTATAATATAGCATGAGTATAGTGTAGCCTCAGTGTAGTGTGAGTATAATCTAGTGTGAGTATAGTATAGTGTGAGTCTAGTGTAGTGTCAGTATAGGCTAGTATCAGTATAGTGTGAGTATAGTGTAGTGTCAGTGTAGTGTAGTGTAGTGTTATTGTAGTGTCAATATAGTGTGAGTATAGTGTAGTGTTAGCGTAGTGTAGTGTGATTATAGTGTCAGTATAGTGTGAGTATAGTGTAGTGTCAGTGTAGTGTTATTGTAGTGTCAGTGTAGTGAGTATAGTCTAGTGTCAGTATAGTGTGAGTGTAGTGTAGTGTAGTGTAGTGTCAGTATAGTGTAGTGTGAGTATACCCTAGCATCAGTATAGTGTGAGTATAGTCTGTTAGTATAGTGTGAATGTTGTGTAGTATAGTGTAGTGTTAGTGTAGTCTAGTGTAGTGTGAGTATAGTCTAGTGTCAGTATAGTGTGAGTGTAGTCTAGTGTGAGTATAGTGTAGTATTAGTGTAGTGTGAGTATAGTGTAGTGTGAGTATAGTCTAATGTCAGTATAGTGTGAGTGTAGTGTAGTGTAGTGTAGTGTCAGTATAGTGTAGTGTGAGTATACCCTAGCATCAGTATAGTGTGAGTATAGTCTGTTAGTATAGTGTGAATGTTGTGTAGTCTAGTGTAGTGTGAGTATAGTCTAGTGTCAGTATAGTGTGAGTGTAGTCTAGTGTGAGTATAGTGTAGTATTAGTGTAGTGTGAGTATAGTGTAGTGTGAGTATAGTCTAATGTCAGTATAGTGTGAGTGTTGTGTAGTATAGTGTAGTGTTAGTGTAGTCTAGTGTAGTGTGAGTGTAGTCTAATGTCAGTATAGTGTGAGTGTTGTGTAGTCTAGTGTAGTGTTAGTGTAGTCTAGTGTAATGTGAGTATAGTTAAGTACAGTATTTAACCGCATTACATTTAGAGCTGTGTACACACTTTTTTTTCCCCCTGCCCCCTTTTTTTCTCAGCCGCAGATTGTCTTACTGTGACTCTGGTGTTCTCACTTTTCTATTTAAATATATATATATTTTTTAGTTTTTCAATTTGTGTCAGCGGCAGTCCCCAATTGTACACCATTTATAGTGCTCCAAACACCACAATCCATTTTTCTTTTGTCGCTGCGTCCTTTTTTTTTATTATTGTTGTTCTTCCCCTGCCCCCTTTTCTTAAATTGTTAGCCATTGTTTGTCTTTCTGTGATTAGCGTGTTAGCGGCAGTCGACAATTGTGCAGTTTATGTTGCACCAAACACCACATTTCATTAAGTAAAGTGCATCTAATTACCCATTTCCTAATATGTAATACATTTTTTGTAATAAGCCCCCCTCCCATCATGTCTGGGAGGCCAACAAGGAGAGGCAGACATTCCCATGGCACTGTGAGGGGTCCAGCAGCGGATGTGTCCACAGGAAAAGGTGGACGTGGTCAGTCCTCAGGCAGGGCATAATTTCCGCTGTTTAGTGATGTTGCCCATGCTATCCAGTCACAGCATGTAGAGGAGGTAGTGGACTGGCTTACTACACCATCATCCTCCTCATCCTCCATCACCCAAGCTGACACTAGTACGCAATCCACTGCAGCTGCCAGAGTGGCTTATTCTGCCTCCTTGTCACAGATATTCCTGCCATAGCCCCAGCATCAGGCATGGAGGAGTCAGCTGAGTTATTTGAACACAACATCAGCCACTTGCTCCTCGACAATGCACAGCCATTACTTGATTCGGATGTTTGTTCTGAGGATGAGGAAGGTAGGAACATGAGCCTACAGAGAGGGGAGAACACTGGTACACAAATGGGCAGTCATGTTCCCCCAGCCTCAGCGTATTGCCAAGTTGTCTCCAGTGATAATGAGGATGGAGAAGATGATGATGATAAGGAGGTCACTGACTCTACTTGGATGCCTGATAAAGCAGAAGTGGAAAGTGAGGTGGAGGCACAACCCCAACAAGGTAGGATGTCCTCCAGGGGCAGCCATGATGGGACAGTAGGGAGCAACCATTCATAATATTAGATTGTGGAGCGGTTATCTCCCGGCCCACTTCCCACAGCTCAGCTGTGTGACATAGATTTTAGGAGCGGAGTCCAATCCTGCATTTGCCAATGGTAACTGTGAAGGGTTACCATGCGAAGGCACTGCCAACACCCAAGGCCCAATTTTTCCACACCTGGAACTTCTAGCCAAAGTCTGCGAAAGAGACCCCAGACTATATAAAAAAAAAAAAATTAATCTTGGCCTAAATGTACTAGGATTTGGCTTCTTCACATAAGGCCTGCTCACTGTGGTGCAAAAATTTGTTATTTCCATCCAAAATCCGCCAGACACCGGAATGTATCCAAAAAAATCTCTACTCTTGTTCCGAGTGCACTAAATTGTGGCCTCACCATGCAGACTGGCTCCCCAAGCCATTGTTTACAAAATAAAGAAAGCTTTCAGAGAAAATGTCATTTTTTTTTTTCAATATATGTGTCAGTTTTGTTGCAGCAGGTTCTATACATGTTACAGATGTGCCACTTTACAAGCAGATTAGGGGGACACCCCCGGCCCTATATATAAAGACATTTTTTTTTTGTTTCACTTTAAGCATCATTAAAATCCCTGTTGCTATAAAAACAATATTTTTAAACTTTTGTTTTGCATTAATACATGTCCCCCCAAACACTTTTTATGGCCAATTACTTGCATATAAGCCTTTAAAATGGGGGCTTTTGATTTTTCAAGTTCTGGTCCCATAGACTTTAATAGGGTTCTGGTCCAAATGTTTTCCCTGTTCGGGAGTTCTGTTGTTGAACTGAAACTGGGGTGTTCGGCCCATCACTACCCACTAGGTAGGAATGCACCGATACTGAGTATTTTCATGAGTACTCGTACACTAGTATGAAATATACTCTCAATACTGAAACCAATACTTTGTAGTGTGATTTGCATCCTATAAAATTAATAGGCGCATATCGCAATGCAAAGAATTGCATACAATTTGAACAGGAATGCAGTGTGGTTCCTGTCTGAATCACATGCAGTTTCCTGCACCGCTCCTGTGTAAACCCACTAGTCATAGTGAAGTTCACACAGGAGCGGTGCTGGAAACCTCCCTGCATGACAGGTTCCATCAGCTCCGGCTCCTATGTGACTGTGGACATCTGCAGCTGCTGCTCCTCCTGCCTCTCCAATTGCTTTGTTCCCCCCAGCCTCCAGCGGCTTTCTTCCCCCCAGCCTCCACTTGTTCAAGCCATCTACTTCTAGTGCTGACAGTACAGACTACAAGAATTCTAATTGGTCAGCACCGTCACATGGACAGAGGTGAGCAATAAGAACCCATCTAGCCTGTACTGTTGGGAAAGGAGAGAAAGCTGCAGGGATTTCAAATCCATGGACCGGTAATGTGGTTTTTCTGACAGTGGGGGATCTGCAATCTGGTAAAGCGGAACTGGGGATATGGGAAGGGGGTCCAGAGGATAGCTTAAACAGCTGGAGGCTGAGGTAAAAGAGCTGCTGGAGGTTGTGAGAGAGTTGCTGGAGGCTAGGGGGGAGAGAGTCACAGGAGGCTTGAGGGGAAGAGAGCCAATGGAGGCTTGGGAGCAAAAGCTGCTGGAAGCTGAGGGGAGAGAGCCAATGGAGGCTGGGAAGAGAGAGCCACTGGAGGCTTGGGGGGAGAGAGTCACTGGAGGCTTGTGAGCAAGAGCTGCTGGAAGCTGAGGGGAGAGAGCCAATGGAGGCTGGGAAGAGAGAGCCACTGGAGGCTTGGGGGGAGAGAGTCACTGGAGGCTTGTGAGCAAGAGCTGCTGGAAGCTGGGGGGAGAGAGCCAATGGTGGCTGGGGGCAACAAAGCCATGGGAGAAGCAGGAGGAGCCAGAGCCACAGATGTCTACAGTTGGATGGGAGCTGGTGGAACCCATCATGCAGGGAGATTTCCCCCGCTTCTGTATGAACTCAGGCTCAAAATCACTGACAAGTTTACCTTCACTCAGGAGCGGTGGGGAAACCCCATGCAATTCTTTGCAGTGCAATTTCCGCCCATTCATTTTGTATGAACGCAAATCGCAATTAAAGTATCGGTACTCAGTATCAGAGAGAACTTGACCGAAAGTATCGGTACTCATACTCATGAAAAAAAAAGAAAGTGTATCTGTGCAGTCCTACCACCAGACAACCTTAGTATCTTCTTCAAGTGCATGGGATACCTGAACGAGTGCAGGACAAACACAGATACGATGTATGGTTACTGGTTTTTCTGAAGCCCTTAATGTCTTCAAAAATCGTATTCGGTTTGCCAGAATCTAACAACCAGGCTTTCAACTCCCCAAATCCTAAAGGAATTTTCTGCAAACATATGGGGGAGGTATCATGTTTGGTGCCAACTCTCTTTTCAGGGGTAACTGGTGTGCACCCCTCTATCCCTGTTGCATCTATAACTCTGACAGGTGTGGGGGTGCACTAGATTCCAGGAGGTAAGGTACCCTATTGTGTACAATTCAATGCATATACAGAATTAGTGGTGGCAATTGTTATCTGATACCAACACCAGTACCCTTGTTCTACATATATAAAATAATAAGGGGGTAATTCATCGGTATGTATTACACATGACCATTTCCTCGGCTCCAACACCCATCGGTATACATCATCTGAGGCTGTCCAGATTCATAGATCATCAAGTCATGATCAAAATGTTGGATGGAGCACACTATGATCTGATAAGATAGAACCCAAACTGACTGCTATATAAGTATGGTGTCCACTCCCTGCAACAGGTACCAGGGAAGAAATAGTCTAGGTCAGGTTTTCACAACCATGAGACTGAGTTGTGAGCGGGGTCAGCTGTATGGTGCCCAACATGAGGAAGCAGTAGACTCAGAGTCCAGGGCAGTTTACTATTGTACACTGCTCAAAAAAATTCAAGGAACACTTTTTAATCACAGTATAGCGTCAAATCAAAATTAAACTCCTGGGATATTGATCTGGTCTGTTAAGTACCGGAGGGGTTTGGTAATCAGTTTCAGCTTCTTTGGTGTTAATGAAATTAACAACAGGTGCACCTGATGGGCAAGAATGAGACAAACCCCAAAACAGGAATGGTTTTACAGGTAGAGGCCACTGAATTTTATTTCCCATACTCATCTTTTCTGACTGTTTTTCGCTAGTTTTGTATTTGGCTAGGGTCAGTGTCACTACTGATAGCATGAGGCGATACCTGGAACCTATAGAGAATGCACAGGCAGTTCAACTGCTCCAGGATGGCACATCAATACGTGCCATTGCCAGAAGGTTTGCTGTGTCTCAAGAGCATGGAGGAGATTCCAGGAGACAGGCAGTTACTCTAGGAGAGCTGGACAGGGTCATAGAAGGTCCTTAACCCATCAGCAGGACCGGTATCTGCTCCTTTGTGGAAGGAGGAACAGGGTGAGCACTGCCAGAGCCCTACAAAATGACCTCCAGCAGGCCACTGGTGTGAATGTCTCTGACCAAACAATCAGAAACAGACTGAGGGTGGCCTGAGGGCCCGACGTCCTCTAGTGGGCCCTGTGCTTACTGCCTGGCACTGTGGAGCTCGATTGGCATTTGCCACTGAACACCAGAATTGCCAGGTCCACCACTGGCGCCCTGTGCTTTTCACAGATGAGAGTAGGTTCACCCTGAATGTAACAGATGTTAAAGGGTCTGGAAGCCTCAGAGAACATTATGCTGCCTGTAAAATTGTTCAGCACGACCAGTGGTGGTGAGTCAGTGATTGTCTGGGAAAGCATATCCATGGAGGAATGCACAGACCCTACAGGCTAGACAATGGCACCCTGACTGCCATTAGGAATCAAGATGAAATCCTTGGACCCACTGCCAAACCCTACGCTGGTGCAGTGGGTCCTGGGTTCCTCCTGGTGCACGGCCTTATGTTGCAAGAGTATGCAGCCAGTTTGTGAAGAATGAAGGAAGTGATACCATTGAATGGCCCCCACGCTCGCCTGACCTAAATCCAATAAAACACCTTTGGACCATCTAATGCCGCCTGCTTGCTCCTCAGTTTGTTTAGGAGCTCAGCAATACCCTGGTACAGATCTGGGAGGAAATACCCCAGGACACCATCCATTGTCTCCTTAGGATCATGTTGTCAGGCATGCATTCAAGCACGTGGGGGCCATACACACTGCCATTTTGAGTTGCTGAAATTATATTTCAGCCAAATGGACTAGCCTGCTGCGTTATTTTTTCACTTTGATTTTCAGGGTGTCTTTGAATTCAGCCCTCTGTAGGGTGATAATTTTAATTTCCATCAAAATGATGTGGCATCATTTCCTTCCTAACACATTACCCAGTCTATACCAGTATAGATATCTAGCATTATATTTTTCCCCCCATTGAGATCTGATGTGTTTTGCAAACCATGGAAAAACACAGATATTATTACTAGTAGTATTGCTTCACACAGGTGCTGTATTAACTACAGTAATACTTCAGTAACACTTTAGTAGCAGATGCAGTAACACTCAGTAACAGGTACAGTAACACTCAGTAATAGGTTACGCGTAGTAACAGGTTCAGTAACACTTTAGTGGCAGATTCAGTAACACAATCAGTAGCAGGGTCAGTTATAATCAGTAGCCGGTTCAATAACACTTTGGTAACACTGCGTAACAGGTGCAGTAACACTCCGTGACAGATTCAGTAACACTTTGGCAACAAGTTCGTTAACATTCAGTAACAAGTTCAGTAACACTTGGTAACAGGTTCAGTAACGCTCAGTAACCGGTTCAAAGACAGGTTCAGTAACGCTCGGGACAGGTGTAGTAACACCTTTGGTAACAGATTCAGTAACACTCAGTAAAAGGTGCAATAATACTTTATTAACAAGTTTGGTGACACTCAGTAATAGGTGCGATAACACTCAGTAACAGGTTCAGTACTGCTCAGTTAACAGGTTCAGTAACACTTTAGTGACAGATTCAGTAACACAATCAGTAGCAGGTTCAGTAACAATCAGTAGCCGGTTCAATAACACTTTGGTAACACTCCGTAAAAGGTGCAGTAACACTTTGGCAACAAGTTCGTTAACACTTAGTAACAAGTTCAGTAACACTTGGTAACAGGTTCAGTAACGCTCAGTAACCGGTTCAGTAACGCTCGGGGACAGGTGTAGCAACACGTTTAGTAACACTTAGTAAAAGGTGCAGTAATACTTTATTAACAAGTTTGGTGACACTCAGTAATAGGTTCGGTAACACTCAGCAACAGGTGCGATAACACTCAGCAACAGGTGCGATAACACTCAGCAACAGGTGCGATAACACTCAGCAACAGGTGCGATAACACTCAGCAACAGGTGCGATAACACTCAGCAACAGGTCCGATAACACTCAGCAACAGGTCCGATAACACTCAGCAACAGGTGCAGTACTGCTCAGTTAACAGGTTCTGTAACACTTTAGTGACAGATTCAGTAACACAATCAGTAGCAGGGTCAGTTATAATCAGTAGCAGGTTCAATAACACTTTGGTAACACTCCATAACAGGTGCAGTAACACTCCGTGACAGATGCAGTAACACTTTGGCAACAAGTTCGTTAACATTCAGTAACAAATTCAGTAACACTTGGTAACAGGTTCAGTAACGCTCAGTAACCGGTTCAGTGACAGGTTCAGTAATGCTCGGGGACAGGTGTAGTAACACTTTTAGTAACAGATTCAGTAACACTCAGTAAAAGGTGCAGTAATACTTTATTAACAAGTTTGGTGACACTCAGTAATAGGTTCGGTAACGCTCAGTAACAGGTGCGATAACACTCAGTAACAGGTTCAGTAGCACTCAGTCAGATTGTCCAGGTTTGTGACAGGGTCACTTTAAGCAGTAATAGAAAGATTGCCCGCCCTGTATGGAATAGTGGATGAGTATGAGAGGGGAGTGGGAACTGCTGGGTTATCGATTCCTGTATTTTACCACCCCTGTAATGTAGAAAGGAAAAAGACAAAGGAGGTCTTTAAAGCCCCATACACACGCGTCGAAAATTGGCAGGGAATTTTTGGCCAACGTCCGATCTGCCGATTTTCGGCTTGTTAGTATGATGCTTCCGACAACCAACTCCGACTTTTCGGCCGAAGAAAATCTGGTGTGCAGACTATAAAATTTTTGTTGGCCGTCAACACAACGGCCGGTTGTCTTGCAGTCAGTACAGATTTCGACAGGGAAAAATCTGATGAGCAAGACTGGGCATGCTCAGAGAAGAAAGAACACAAAGAAAGCAAACCAACACAAGACATCACTTCAGAAGCAGATTTTTGTTGGGCGAGAAAATTCGTGTGCAGTCTAGGCACATTCCAACCAACAAAACACAACTCTGGACAAAAGACGGACGATCGGTCGGCCTATAATCGTTGCGTGTGTACAGGGCTTAAGTCACTCCCCGGGAGACCCTTTGCCGATGCTCTTATCATCCCCTACACAACAGCTCTAATCTCTGACACAGAGGACCTCCCATTCCCCACTGTGTCCAGAGGTCCTGCACC
Organism: Pelophylax lessonae; assembly: GCF_965119305.1. Classification (NCBI taxonomy): domain Eukaryota; kingdom Metazoa; phylum Chordata; class Amphibia; order Anura; family Ranidae; genus Pelophylax; species Pelophylax lessonae. The sequence continues at coordinate 671,442,736 of NC_138771.1, forward strand.
AAACTCTGCATCTACACATGCCAAAAAGAAAAATCTCTGCAGGACCAGATATTGCAGGACAGAGGTCCAAAATCTAGATTCTAGACTGTACTCTACAGTTTAGGGCTTAAAAAAAAAAAATCAAGGCTTATTTTTTCATTATGTGTAGCAGCAATTGCACATTTTCTTTTTTTTTTGTTTTTGTTTTATAATAAATATTGTCAAAACTGAAAAAAAAAAATACAAATTCTTTATCATCAGGTGAATATGAAATGTTGTAGATTAATATTTTGGTTTTATTTTAATTCAGCAGGTGGCGCTCTAGTCTCCTTTTCACCTGTAAGCCTTCCATCATTCTCAGCTGTGCTGAAAGAAGCCCATTATTTACACGATCTGATTTCTCATCGCAGCAGCGACTCCGCCCATCAGATGGCCCAATAGGAGGTTTCAGTATTAAGCCAACGCATGGTGCTGTGAGAGCCCTTTGTCACATTTGATGTGTTTATTTGTCTGGAAAAGACTGCATACAGTTTACTGACATAATAAAAGTAACCCCAAATCATTCGAGTTTATCTTGAAGTTTTGAAATACTTGCAATATTTATTTATTAATCTGAAAATGTAAAGCAGCCAATCTTTATACAGCCTGATCATTATATGTATGGAATGTAAAGAACACGTATATCTCTTCACAAGGGATAAGGCAGTAGATTTGTTCTTTGCTGCCCTTGCGTTCAGTCCCTGAGGGGCGGCTGTAATGATACAAGCAGAGATCTGGGGTGCAATTGGCTGGCATGGGATAGCACTGCCCCCTGGAGGACTGAACAAAAACTGCTGTGGAATCAGGACCAGCAAAGAGGGGTTGGATCCACATCGATAATCAGGGGGTGTCCTCTGATTGGCTAATCTCTACAATATATACATGAGGTCATCTACCCCCCTCCATGTTGGTGAGGATGTTAGCCAACCCCTTTCTGGTGCACAGATCAGGAATCATCACTGCGACTGCGCTCTTCTTCCAGAAGGTCCTGAAAAATAAAGTTCTGGTTACAACAAATGACCGTTCCCTGACTTCTAAAATGAGCTAAAAAAGTTATCCAAGGGCAAAACACAAATAGACATTGCAGTGTTCTCTCTCCATCCTCACACACATTGCAGTGTTCCCTCCATCCTCACACACATTGCAGTGTTCCCTCCATCCTCACACACATTGCAGTGTTCCCTCCATCCTCACACACATTGCAGTGTTCCCTCCATCCTCACACACATTGCAGTGTTCTCTCCATCCTCACACACATTGCAGTGTTCCCTCCATCCTCACACACATTGCAGTGTTCCCTCCATCCTCACACACATTGCAGTGTTCCCTCCATCCTCACACACATTGCAGTGTTCCCTCCATCCTCACACACATTGCAGTGTTCCCTCCATCCTCACACACATTGCAGTGTTCTCTCCATCCTCACACACATTGCAGTGTTCCCTCCATCCTCACACACATTGCAGCGTTCCCTCCATCCTCACACACATTGCAGTGTTCCCTCCATCCCCACACACATTGCAGTGTTCTCTCCCTCCATCCTCACACACATTGCAGTGTTCTCTCCCTCCATCCTCACACACATTGCAGCGTTCTCTCCCTCCATCCTCACACACATTGCAGCGTTCTCTCTCCATCCTCACACACATTGCAGCGTTCTCTCTCCATCCTCACACACATTGCAGCGTTCTCTCTCCATCCTCACACACATTGCAGCGTTCTCTCTCCATCCTCACACACATTGCAGTGTTCTCTCTCCATCCTCACACACATTGCAGTGTTCTCTCTCCATCCTCACACACATTGCAGTGTTCTCTCTCCATCCTCACACACATTGCAGTGTTCTCTCTCCATCCTCACACACATTGCAGTGTTCTCTCTCCATCCTCACACACATTGCAGTGTTCTCTCTCCATCCTCACACACATTGCAGTGTTCTCTCTCCATCCTCACACACATTGCAGTGTTCTCTCTCCATCCTCACACACATTGCAGTGTTCTCTCTCCATCCTCACACACATTGCAGTGTTCTCTCCATCCTCACACACATTGCAGTGTTCTCTCCATCCTCACACACATTGCAGTGTTCTCTGGATCAGACTCACAATGAACAAGGTGCAGGCCATCAGCATGGCTTTCATGGAGACATGGAGGTCCATTGGGAAATTGACAGCATATTTGTCTTTAGAGCTGAACATCTCCTTACTCAACCCCCGCCACACACGTGTGATGACCCCGATTTGTGTGGTTCGGTCAGCAGATAGAACCTATAGAGAGAAGACAGGGATCATGATGACCACCGGAGTGTCTCCATAGAGAACATCATTTATAGAAGAAGTAATAGTACATTATTTTAGTTGAAACAGAAGAAATTTTACCAGTTCCTCCTTACACGGCTCAACAAACATTAAAGGAACATTTTGAAAACACATTAGATCTCAATGGGACAAAATCTCATGCTGGATAGCTATACTGGTATGGACTGGGTAATGTGTTAAGATCTATACTGGTATAGACTGGGTAATGTGTTAGGATCTATACTGGTATAGACTGGGTAATGTGTTAGGATCTATACTGGTATGGACTGGGTAATGTGTTAGGATCTATACTGGTATGGGTTGGGTAATGTGTTAGGATCTATACTGGTATGGGTTGGGTAATGGGTTAGGATCTATACTGGTAAGGACTGGGTAATGTGTTAGGATCTATACTGGTATGGACTGGGTAATGTGTTAGGATCTATACTGGTATGGACTGGGTAATGTGTTAGGATCTATACTGGTGTGGACTGGGTATTGTGTTAGGATCTATACTGGTATAAACTGGGTAATGTGTTAGGATCTATACTGGTATGGACTGGGTAATGTGTTAGGATCTATACTGGTATGGACTGGGTAATGTGTTAGGAAGGAAAGGATGTCACATTGTTTGATGGAAATGAAAATTATCACCCTACAGAGGGCTGAACTCAAAGACAGCACGCAAATCAAAGTGAAAAAATGATGCAGCTGGCAGCATTTTAATGAAATATCATTGCAGCAACTCAGAATGGTCCTCAGTAGTTTGTATGGCTCCCACATGCCTGACAATGTTAGGGCATGCTCCTAATGCAACGACAGATCGTGTCCTGGGGTATTTCCTGCCAGATCTGGACCAGGGCATCACTGAGCTCCTGAACAGACTGAGGTGCAACCTGGCGGCATCTGAAGGACCGAAACCTAATGTCCCAGGGGTGTTCTATTGAATTTAGGTCAGGCGAGTGTGGGGGGTCATTCAATGGTATTAATTGCTTCATCTTCTAGGAACTGGCTGCATACTCTTGCCACCAGAGGCTGGGCCTCCCACTGGGAACCCAAGACCCACTGCACCAGCGTAGGGTCTGACAATGGGTCCAAGGATTTCATCCCGATACCTAATGGCAGTTAGGGTGCCATTTGTCTAGTAGAGGTCTGTGCGTCCCTTCATGGATTTGCCTTCCCAGACCAATCACTGACCCACCACCAAACCGGTCATGCTAAATGATTTTACAGGCAGCATAATGTTCTCCACAACTTCTCCAGACCCTTTCCTGTCTGTCACAACCTGCTCTCATCTGTGAAAAGCACAGGGTGCCAGTGGCAGACCTGCCAATTCTGGTGTTCAATGGCAAATGCCAATTGAGCTCCACAGTACCGGGCAGTGAGCACAGGACACACTAGAGGACATCAGGCCCTCAGGCCATCCTCATGAAGTCTGTTTGAGATTGTTTGGTCAGAGACAGTCACACCAGTGGCCTGCTGGAGGTCATTTTGTAGAGCAGAATCGGTTACCACATGGTTGGTGGAGCACAATTGTATACAATGTCATATGCTGTAGAATTAACAGTAATCAATTGTGAAGATGTTGCTCTTCCTCTTCATGGATAACAAACAAATAGAAGTCTTCAGCGGGCAGGAAGCTTGGCTTCAACTCAACAACATAGGCAATCTGATAAATGACATTTTCTACAAGTATGATTTCTAAGGAATGAAGTATTTCACATTTGTTGATAGACTGACCTTAAAATCCTGGTCAGACATAAAGCCTTCCCCCCATCCCGGGCCTTTCACTTTAAGACAAACAAGTCCCGTTGGATCCAAGATGTCGAATTTTATGTAAAAACTTGTCCACTCTTTGTATATGTAGCCGAGGAGCTCTCCGGAGGAACAGGAGACCTGCAACTATAAAAATACATTGTTACAAGAGGTTGTTCCAACGAGTTTGGTCATCATACCTAGAACATTATTTGCAGTAGCAATTGTGATGTCCTCACATCTACGTTACTGCCCCTGAAGAAGCAGTCACCCGCGAAACATGTTGGGCTAATATATGGGCATCTACGTCCACTACACCAAACATTACCTACCAGCCCTACCATCTCTGGTGTTTAGGTCTGTTTTGGGGGTTTCGGTTTTTACCGCCCCCTTGTGTATGGCACGTTTTCATTAGCTTATATATGCTACGTTCTGTTTTTTGTTATCTGTTTTTGTAACATTATCTGTGTTTCTCAATACAGTAATATTTATTGAATATTCTGTTTCCTAATAAAAATTGGTTTTTACATATACTATTTGAATTATTGGTCTGATGACGGTATCCCCTTAAAAGTCCCCTTGCCCCTCCCTTCTTTTTTGTTCAATACCTAGAACGGTGCCTGGACGATCCAGTAATAACATCTGAGTTTATTCCCAGGCGTTACTTACAGAAGGTACACATCTTGTTTCCAACCAGCTTTAGTGGACCAAACCTTGTATTAAACCTACAGCTTTATATTTCATCAGTCAATTGAGCACATTGTTCTCCCCAGTCCTAGAGGACCATATCTTCTATCACATTAGTCCTACAGGCCGGTGTCTTGTCTTTAACTCTCCGGTCCTAGAGTCCATACAGTCTCTTACCAGTCCTAGAAACCCCCTGTAACTGTGTGCCTTCTAGCTAACCAGTCCTAAAGGAACAAGGATTCTATCATAGTGTAGCGGGTGCTGCTCAGCCCACCTGTGGCCCCACACCTCCCACCAAAACATAGACACCGACAGTCTCCAAGGGCCACAGAGCCTGCCAGCGGTTGCAAGAGAAAGCTCCCCCCTCCCTCTCCTATCACTCTTAATTACGCGGGTGGCGCTTGCACAGGCAGCCTCCCTCCCTGCTCCCTCCCCTGATTCTACATTGGCAGGGGAAGGGTACCCATCACAGCAGCAATAGTCCAATTGTAATCTCCTGGGCGCAGACTACACACCCTCAGGAATACCCATTGCCCACACAGGAAAGAAGACAGCCACCACAAGGCTCCCTCTGGGAGCAGGGCAAAAACAAGGAGGCGAGGAGAAGACCAGACGCAGGAGAAGGGCGCTGCCATCCAGGGACTGTCTTTTGCCACAGCTCTACGGTCAGTCAAGGACATCTCCCCAGAGAGACCCCAGGTGTAACTTCAGGCGCATCTCTGTAGAGTCTATCACGGGCATCTCTCCTTTGGGCCTTGGTCACAGGATCGGTGAGCTTGCATCTGCCTATCTTTCAGAACAAAGGGACATTGTATACAAACAACGTTGCCTTTCCCTTTGCCGACACCTGTAGAACACTGTGTTCCACTTATCCCCTGTCAAGCAGCAGTGTTCATTTGGCTTCAGAGATTTACAGTGCATTTTGCATCCCCCCCCCCCCCCCCCGTTTGCCAGGACATTTTAAATCATACCTTGTTCAACCTGCTAAACAGGACACCTAATGTGTACCAAGGAACAGCTAGCTGAAGAGGCAAGGCCTTGTTTTCTTCTGAGAGACTACAGCATATCCCCCCACAATCAATTAAATCCACTGGAGCCATAAGGGCAGGGCCGGTGCTAGACTATTTTGCACCCTAGGCAAGACCAGCTACTTGAGCACCCCCCCCCCCCCATTAAAATAAAAAATAACTGTACATATTGCCACCGTACTTGTACATAATGCCTCCGTTTAACACTACACTCTGCTACACCCCCTTCCTGCACACACTGCCCCTCTTTAACCCTACACCCCCTTCATATACACACTGCCCCCCTTTAACCCCACACATCCCTTTATATACAAAGTGCACCCCTGTCTAGAGGTGAAATCCACCGGGGATGAGGAGGTGACAGGAGAGGAATGTCTCACTGGCCATGGCTGCGCCCTAGGTGGTAGTGCGCCCTAGGCGGCCGCCTAGTTTGCCTAGTGGTAGCACCGGCCCTGCATCAGGGCCCATACTTACACCCAGGACTCTAGTTATTAAGTTAGCAGGTTTACACACCTAAGAGTTAAAGCACTTGAATTGAATTCCATATTGTGCTCTGCAGTTAATTGGGACTGTGGTGTCAAGAAATAGAAGGGAGTGGTCTGACACAAGCCTGGTCATTCCACTGCCCCCCCTCCTGCCTGGACCCATAGAGCTCAATTAAGTAGGGTTGTTGGTTATTTTGTGAAGTATTATCACACTGAATCATTTGTGCGGTTATCTGCTTTCAGGGTTATTCCCCTTAAAAAGTCCCGTGGAATTGGCCAGATTACAGTGTTGAATTTCCTTGCCCTTAACCTTTCAGCCAGTAAGACTCAACTGAGTTACTTGGGATATATTTAGCTATCCCGTTATTATATTATTACTGTTTTACGTCATGTCAAAAGAAAGTCTTTCAGTAAAAATACTTTCTGGTTCAATAGCGTCTGTGTCTATTTACTATTGTGTTTGCAGTAATATTGATCACTAGGTATGCCAGAGGGGCTGAGAGGCAAAGTACAGAATCAAATATACTCAAGTGACTCCTTTCGGGGGTGGCACTTAAATAGTGTTACAGGTCTTTTCCCACCAGCTGTTGAGGATCACCTAAATAGTTAATCCTAGGTAGCACTCACCCCCGTAGGGTCCACTGATTTGCCTGAGGTTCTTTTCTCAGTTTAGTGCAGCAGCAGCCAGGCACGCAGCAACAGTCACTCCCCTGGCTCAATGAGCAGTCTAGGGGATGCCTTTTTTTACCTTGGATAGGGCTTAAGGAGCTGTGGGATACTCCATGACAGCTGAACGATGATCAGAGGACACTCTCCATTATGGCCTTACTTCATAGGATAGTCCCTTAAGCCAAGGACCAGAGAAATGAACAGCACTGAGACACAAACAGAAATGTCTTAGGCCAGGCAATCACTAGTATTGACGTACAAGGGATGAGTAGCAGCAACAGTCACCAGGATCCTACACTCAGGTGTGTACTCACAATACCCCTGGATACTTGGATGCTTCCTTCCAATATCAGTCAGACATTCTCCCAGTGAACGCTCCAGACCAGATGCCCAGTGAAATGCCACTCACTATCATACAGCAGGTCTTGACGATGTGCGGCTCCCGGGACACCTAGTCACTTTCTACAATAAGAATAATACCATATCTATGTTTACTGTAATCCTTATAAGAAGTGTGTCATAGGTGTTCAGAAGTAAGATGGAAAATGGTTCAAAATGTGTACAAAATATTGCTAATGAAAGATCATTAATATCTTCACATGGATCACTGGATAAAGTTAAACCTCTTTAGCCAGTGTTCCATGATTAAGATGATAATACAGCAAAGATTAAAGATAAATAAGATAAATAATGCCACAAACACCCTGGAGGAATACAGCTATTCACGCTCTAAGTAAAGGAACATAGAGAGAGAAAAAAACATTTTATCCTCTATAAATTTAATCAAATAAATCCAATTTTATTCCCAGATCTTATATAGAGATTTCTAGTCTGAGAGTGCCATCTGGTGGACAGTTTAATCTAATGGCTGTGCAAACAATTAGTTAAAGCGTTAAAAATTACTTCCCACTCTGAGGTGAGAAAATATTTAAAAACTATACCCTCTGGGATGATTCCTAGTTTTTTGGATTCTTGGGGAAAAAGAGGCAGATTGAGAAGAGAAAAGGGATCTCCATATCTCAGCTTGACCATCATCCTCTCTGCGGAGCTTCATCTTGGGCTGCTCTGTGTCTGCTACCCCTCTTTGCCAATCCCTCCATTGGCTGCCACTCAACCAACAAAATAAATTCAAGTTACTAACCATAACTTACAAAGCCAACCATAACTTGTCGCCCAGCTACATCACTAATCTGGTCTCAAAATACCAACCAACTCGTTCTCTTCATTCCTCCCAGGACCTCCTGCTCTCTAGCTCCCTTGTAACCTCTTCCTATGCTCGCCTCAAGGACTTCTCCCAGGCTTCTCCCATCCTCTGGAATGCTCTACCACAACCTGTCCCACTATCTCCTACTTTGTCTACTTTCAGACGATCCCTGAAAACACATCTCTTCAGAGAAATCTGGCATTCACCTAACTACTGTACTTTTTTTTTCTCCATCAGCCCATCCCCCACAGTTATTACCTCTTGTATCTCTTGACCCTCCCTCTTAGATTGTAAGCTCTAACGAGCAGGGCCCTCTGATTCCTCCTGTATTAAAGTGTATTGTATTTGTACGGTCTACCCTAGTTGTAAAGCGCTGCTTAAACTGTCGGCGCTATATAAATCCTATATAATAATAATCTTCATCTTGATCACATTAGCCATCTTGATTTCCAGCTCCATGTTGAATCACAATCCTCATCATCCTCATCCATGTGCTCTCGTACAGCTCGGTCTGAGACGCTTGATTAATCTCCTTGAAGGACCTACCAGGATGTTTCTCTTATGTCAGTACCTGGGCAACTTATTTGATCATCATCATTGAATATTCCATCTTACTCCTGAATATAACTTACCTATACATTTCCTTACTTGTGTGCTAGATTTTGATATTCTCTGCTCACAATCTCCTAGGGAATAGGTAGTCCAAATCCAAGCCATATTATTACAGCCTGTAGATAGACACCGATGCCTTTATTCTACTGCAGAGGAAGCAAAGAGAACAGTCTGATAAATGCGGACCTAGTTGTCTGCTGGGTTAGGTAGATTAGTACTCTGTACCTTGGGTTGTGAAAATTATAAGTGGACAGCAAACTATTCAATTTATCTCCTTGTTAGGCATATGGCTTTAGCCATATAAGTCTTTTACTTGTGGAATATAAATTTACGTGTCTACGTCACACTAATAATCCTACTACTATTGGTAAATGTTATGGCACTTTTCCACTGCTAGTACCGGCTCGGCTCTACTTGGCCCGATTTGCTTTTCCACTGCTGGTACCGCATGGTACGGTGTTGGAACGGTTCGGTACGGTACGGTATGGTTTGCTTTTCCACTAAAGTAGTACTAAAGTTAAGTGGGTGGGATAACAACGGGGTGGGTGGGATTCTCTGACCAATCAGTGGCTAGTAGTGACTGCATGCAAAGGTTTGTGGGATATGGTACCGGGTATGGTACCTCTTGGAACCACAATCGAGGTGGTACTGTTTTTGAGAGCCGTACCGTTCGGTTCCATGCAATGGAAAAGCGCCGCCGTACCGTACCGAACCGTTCCTACACCATACCACGCGGTACCAGCAGTGGAAAAGCACAAAAGCGAGCCGAACCGTTCGGTTCCATGCAGTGGAAAAGCGCCATTAGTGACTTCATTGTAAAATAAATCGTATTTTAATTATCTTTTCCTGTAGCCCATACTTTCAAACAGTTTTATTGTGCTTAATAATATCTGCACAAAGGATGAATTCAGGGGTTATTTAATTGGTCAGCGTAATTATAATTAATTTCATATTGGAGGCACCGTCATATCGATTTGATTAAATGAGCGATATCCCTGACCTAATTATTCAATCTTCCTGACATTCAAAAGGTCCCCATTGTACGACTAATCAATCTTTTATACCTTGGTGTCCCAGCTACAATAGTTTGAAGGCACGAGAAGGTTGAGGACATTATATCCCTGGGCGTTGTTCACCCTTAGCTCCATGCGAGGGCCACAACACTCCCGCTGCTCCGTGGCTTGGTACGCAAGTTGGCCGTCGGTGCCAAACAAATCATACGTAGTATAGCTCTGGAATGTGCTCTCCCCTGAAATGACAGGATTATAAGAAGAAGAAGGACAGGATTATAAGAAGAATTTAGTGAACTAAGTCAAATGTCTATGGGGTTCTACAAAACTAGATGAGATTTTGCTACATCCATCTGCCTTCTGATGTGAATTCTCATTTTACTGTTCCCTTAATCTAAGACACTGTATATGAAGATACACAGATTATAGAATCATCTACTTTTTTGTAAACCCTACTACTGGTGGGTTGAGTTAAGAAATAGAGACTAGAGCTCCATCTTCTGGCTGGGTATGAAAATATAAAAATGTCAATGTAAAATATTACTTAAATAAAAAGAAAAATATACTGTTCTACCAATAATACATAAAGCAATGCACAAAATCACAACGTATTCCACTTAAGACAAAATTGTTAACGGGTTATATCTGGAGATCTAGTCAGCTCTGCCAATAAGAACAACATGAAAAGTTCATTGATAAATATGTATCCTTTCATTGCCCCCAAAACCCCTGAACAGAAGAAGGAAAATCCGGATACATTTGTAGAACAAATAATCCTGCGAATGAAGACGAAATGTCAGAAGATCCCAATAATTGGTAGAAGACTAAAAAGAACTTACTTGTTTGTTTCATGGAGAGTGCGTTGACCTGTTAAACAGAACAAAGATGAGCCAGTCAAGTATGCCTGGTTACCATTTCCACCACAACCAACACCAACATTCTCATATCTATTGTAGTAGAGGGACTCTCAGGGAGTTTGGTGAAGTCTTGCCCAGGATTTACACATCTCCCAGATTTCTTTCAAATACCCTTCTGGACCTCTGACCTTCTGTCCTCCCCGGGTCTGGCACCTCTTCCTTCCAGGCCATTTAGGCCCACCTGGGACAGAATCATTGCTCCGCAGCCTGGGGAGCAGCTGAGGTAAAGGTTGGTGAGAACTGGAAAACTCTGCATATGGAGGCTGACAAGCATTAGGCCTAGACAGTCTGATAGTCATGATAACCGCATGTGTAGATAGACACAGCAAGGATTTTGTTTTGGAAGTTTTGAACTGTTCTTTTTTGCAGCTCTGTACACTATTGGGATGGTTACATGGGGTGAGAGGGGGGGGGGGCCTGCAGTGAGGGGATGGGTACATAGGGTGAGTAGTGGGATTCTGTTAGGGATGAGTACATAGGGTGAGTGAGTGGAGGGATGTCGGAGAGGAGTACATGGAGGGGAGAGGATGGGTACATGGGGTGATTAGAGCATTGTCGAGGATGAGGGATGGGTACATGGGGTGAGTAGAGGGATGTCTGGGATGAGAAATCAGGTGCGCTGCCCTAGTGCATATGTGCAACATACAAAATGATGCAAACAAATAAACCAAAAATGCAATAATAATGCAAAAAAATGGAAACGTATGCAATTCATGTAAAACAAAAAATGTCCAGAAGGTGACTAGTGATACACCAATGTGCAATAAACGTCCATGTTATAAGTCCATAAATAAAGTGCAAAAAATGGTGACATAAACTTCCAGCTTGGGGAAAGGTGAACTGTGATTGGAAGGTGCAAAGTCCCACCACCAGCTTGGCCTCTTACCAGAAGTTAAACTTTAAGGGCATATATGAATACCACCGCTCCAAAGGTCATGCAGCCAGATAGAAAAGTTCCCAGAAATACAGAAGGCACTCTGACACACTCGTGCTCCCTAGACTCTTACCGGACAAAAGCCAAACAAGAAGCCTGGTTCAATAGTGATGAGTGGTCCTGCCGGGGGTTACTGGACTCTAGGCTGGCTGATGTAGTTGCTTGTGTCCAAGAGGAACAGACCCAGTCAGAAAGCCTGACGAAAGAAGATCCTGCCAAAGGTGGCTAGACTCTGATTGGCTGCTGTAACTCCTTAGTCTGGTTGACCTCAATAATAGGGGACACAACAGAGGGGACCGCAATAGTGCATTACCAACAGTAGATTTTTATTAAAACAAATGGTTGCACTTACAGTTGTGAAGACAATAATAGCGAGTTCCCTCACGGAGGAGCTGTATGGCGGGGTCCGCCTGCAGTGCGGACCACTGCCTGGTCTAGATGTGATGACGCGGCGCCTCCCTCCTGACGCGTTTCTCCCGATAGATACCTCCTATCTAAGTGGATGCCCTATCGGGAGAAACGCGTCAGCGAGGAGGAGGCGCGTCATCACATCTAGACCAGGCAGCGGTCCGCACTGCAGGCGGACCCCGCCATACACCTCCTCCGTGAGGGAACTCGCTATTATTGTCTTCACAACTGTAAGTGCAACCATTTGTTTTAATAAAAATCTACTGTTGGTAATGCACTATTGCGGTCCCCTCTGTTGTGTCCCCTATTATTGAGGTCAACCAGACTAAGGAGTTACAGCAGCCAATCGGAGTCTAGCCACCTTTGGCAGGATCTTCTTTCGTCAGGCTTTCTGACTGGGTCTGTTCCTCTTGGACACAAGCAACTACATCAGCCAGCCTAGAGTCCAGTAACCCCCGGCAGGACCACTCATCACTATTGAACCAGGCTTCTTGTTTGGCTTTTGTCCGGTAAGAGTCTAGGGAGCACGAGTGTGTCAGAGTGCCTTCTGTATTTCTGGGAACTTTTCTATCTGGCTGCATGACCTTTGGGGCGGTCATATTCATATATGCCCTTAAAGTTTAACTTCTGGTAAGAGACCAAGCTGGTGGTGGGACTTTGCACCTTCCAATCACAGTTCACCTTTCCCCAAGCTGGAAGTTTATGTCACCATTTTTTGCACTTTATTTATGGACTTATAACATGGACGTTTATTGCACATTGGTGTATCACTAGTCACCTTCTGGACATTTTTTGTTTTACATGAATTGCATACGTTTCCATTTTTTTGCATTATTATTGCATTTTTGGTTTATTTGTTTGCATCATTTTGTATGTTGCACATATGCACTAGGGCAGCGCACCTGATTTCTTTACCTATTCTACAACATACACTCTAAGGTAGCAGCACACCCTATATTGAATCAGCGCACTTTCCTACCCACCACATGTCTGGGATGAGTACAGGGATGTCGGAGGGGAATACATGGAGGGGGGAAAATGGACACATGGGGTGAGTAAAGGGATGTCTGGGATGAGGGGGATGAGTACATGGGGTGAGTAGAGGGTATGTCGGAAAGGAGTACATGGAGGTGAGAGGATGGGTACATGAGGGGAGTAGAGTGATGGTGAGGGATGGGTACATGGGGTGATTAGAGTGATATCGGAGGGGAGTACATAGAGGTGAGAGGGAAGGGTACATGGGGCGAGTAGAGTGAAGGTTAGGGGATGGGTACATGGGGTGAGTAGAGTGATGTCGAGGATAAGGGGATGGGTACATGGGGTGAGTAAAGGAATGTCGAGGATAAGGGGATGGGTACATGGGGTGAGTAAAGGAATGTCGAGGATAAGGGGATGGGTACATGGGGTGAGTAAAGGAATGTCGAGGATAAGGGGATGGGTAAATGGGGTGAGTAAAGGGATGTCGGGGTTGAGGGGATGGGTACATGGGGTGAGTAAAGGGATGTCGGGTTGAGGGGATGGGTACATGGGGTGAGTGGAGGGATGTCAGGGATGAGTACGTATGGGGAAAGGATCAGTATATGGGGTGAAGAGAAGGGCGCTTGGGGTGAGTAGAGGGATATCAGGGGATGAGGGGGATGAGGGGATGGATGTCCAGACTGAGAGGATGTTTCCCTGGGAATATAGGATGGTGTCTGGGGTGAGGGGAGGTAAATAATGGGTAAAGAAGTTTATTTTCCCTGAACCGGATAATCTTCTATAGGGGGGTTATAGAGCCCTTCTCCGTTCTTAATAACTACCATTGGAGAATAAAACTATCAGACACCAGAATGAGGGAAGATCACAAAGTTTAGGAGCTGTCATTTTCACTCTTGAAGCTCTCATGCTGATTCCAATATACAAATGCTGCTGCAACTCCTTCCTTTTTATAGAAAATCTCCATTTCCAACCCAAATTTCGGTTACTTACCAGTCAGCCTGCAAAACAGCCAAATTGTCCTGTGGTTTGGTTTTTGAACACACTTGCAAAAATAAACGTAAGCCGCAGTGCTCACGCCAAGGGACCTCTGTGTATACTGGGGGTACTAACTCTAAATTTCCAGAGCCTCCATTACGCTTTACATTGTCATGCAGGAATAAAATGTATCTCACCTGAAGAAGATATTCCAATCCAGGTGGAGAAACAGGAACTCCGGCCATATTACCCTGCAACATATAAAAATATTGAACTTTATTATTGGTAACCCTGGCAGGCATTTATGATTTGAGGAGCTCAGCTATGTGGAACGGAGGAGCTCAGCTATGTGGGCAGGGGAGCTTAGTTTTTGGGGAAGGAGGAGCTCTGTTATGGAGAATGGAGGAAGTCAGCTATGGAGGAGCTCAGCTATGGGAGACAGATGACAAGAACTATGGGGGGGCCCAAGAAGGACCTGAGCTATGGGGGGGGGGGGGAGAAGTTCAGTTTTGGGATGGAGGAGCTCAGCGATGGGGATCAATGACATAGATTACAGTTATTCACTCTGGAGAATAAATCCATAATAGGAGATATGATTACATCGTATTTGTAGGTGGCAGGGCAGCCATCAGACATTTTGGGGCCCCTTACACAGCTTTAGGCCTGGGCCCCTCCGGACCTGACCACCAACATTCCACAGGGCCCGTCCTCTAGCTGTCCTACCAAATCTGCCCACTGGCCATCCCACCGAGTCCTTCAGTGCACCCACTTCTATTTTAACACCCTTACAACTTAATAAATGAAAATTAATCCAGTATAGAGACGGCCTCATATATTCAGCAAAGAGACATCCTAATCCAACAAAGAGATGGCCTTGTATATTCAGCAAAGAGCTATCCCAATCCAGCAAAGAGACAGCATCATATTTTCAGTAAAGAGATATCCCAATCCAGCAAAGAGCTATCCCAATCCAGCAAAGAGATATCCCAATCCAGCAAAGAGATATCCCAATCCAGCAAAGAGACAGCATCATATTTTCCAAAAAGAGATATCCCAAACCAGCAAAGAGACAGCCTCATATTTTCAGCAAAGAGACAGCGCAATCCAGCAAAGAGGCATCCCTTCAGCTGCATCGGCTTACTCTGCAGCCACCATGCTTAAACAATTGCTAGTTACTACAGCAACAACAACTCGGTCTCGTTGGTTGGGGCCTGGGCGGCCGGGCCCCTTGGAACGCCTGGGCCCCCTACATGGTCATGGCGTGCTGACGTCACCTATACGCTACAGTCCTACGAAGGAGCGGGCGAGCAGAGCCGTCCGGCCGGCGGCTCCCTACATTTTTCCGTTTGGCTGTTCTGATCTTCATGTTTGTAAGTGTTTGCCCTTTGTTTTTTAATAAATTGTCCGTGGGTTTTACGCTATGGTCTACCTCTCTTTCAATTTACGGCTGTTACCATCTGTATGCGGAGCCTGTATTCAGCGTTCCCATTGGAAGCGTCTGGTCTGGAGTGTTTAGACACTAGCATCTGGAGCTTTGCCCTCAGTGGAAGTGCCTAGGTGAATTGGATTCTCTCTGCTTTGCATCATTTTGAGCTGGTAAGGGCATATGTATGTCAGCCCTCTTCGGTGACACGGTTGGGATCTATGTGCTCAATTTATTTTCCTTTCGGATCACCCAACACTGAGGAGATCCACTCAAAATACGGAGTCCGTCTGACATCTGGTTCCTGTGGACCCCTTGGATTCTTTGGGCCTATTTATCATTTGCCTTTGGTAAGCGGTACCTGTACAGAAAATTTCGCCAGACGTGCTGTTCACTCATACATGGACTTTATTTTGGACACTTTTACATTATCACATATGTTTTTCACATTTTAGCGCAACTTATATTTATATATTGTTTTTAAGGTGATAGTCACACTTGAAGTTGCCGCTTTTATTTTTGGTTTAGCGCAGTTGTTTACAATTTTTCTTCCCCCTACATGTGTATGGGCTGTCTCCCCCCCCCCCCCCCCCGATGGCTGCCCTGGTAGGTGGGGTCCAGCATGGTGCGGAGGAAATATTTCACACAGACAGGTGCAATAGAAGAATTAAAGTGATTCAATAACAAAGCCGGTGGGAAGGCTCCCTAGCCGGGTGCACTCACAGTTTTCAGCAGCGTGACCTAAGCAGGTTTGACTGACAGCATCTGGCTAGAGGGGACACAATGCGGCCTGGCCGTCTAGTGCCCAGAAGAAATGCAACCCTCCTGATCAGGAACCTTGCCCTACCACTAGTACTGTCCCTACCAGACAGGGTACTTTCCCTACTCTGCCCACTCTCCAAATGTGTGCTAAGCCGGGGAGCCAGGGCCTTAAATAGGCACTAGCCCCGCCCCTCCCCATCATTTTTGCTGTAGGACGTGCTGCATCAAAAAAGTGACATTTACAAAGAAAGACAGTTTAAATTGCTGGCAAATTACATTTCACTGCTGTTTTTTTATTTTATAGACAGAGTCCTCCAAAGGACACCAAATATATTTTTTTCTGTGTTCTCAGGACATCTATATAGCACCTCCTAGGTAGGTGCTGGTGTAGATGTATATCGTTTTTGGTGTCTTTTCTTAACAGGGAGACAGCCAGGTAAATCTAGTCACTGTCTGCATAACAGGGCTGTGATTGTTGGATAGAACGTGCCCAGTGTGCTCTGATGCTGCTCATCCTGGCTTAATGTTTCACACTGATCCAATAGTGATAGAGCGTATTGGACAGTGGGAGGAAACCATGCAGATGAGAGCAGGGGGATATCTGTACAGCCCTGGCCAATAGGCATGGGAGGGGTCCCGGTGCATGCTGGGTGACTGTACTTATATCTTGGGGCATATGTGACTCCTAGTATTTTTTTTTTTTTAATCAAGAAAGAAAAAAAAAAAAAAAAAAAAAAAAAACTTTATTAAAGTACATAAACAAAACATGACACAGAAACAGAGTCCAGAGCATACTCAATACAATCTGCAATGCTCAAATGCATAGAGAACATACAGCGATAGCATAACAACCACCCAGTGAATACCACCATAAACAACAGGGGAGGTAGAAAGGAGGTCCATCCCAGCCGCCCTCCCCGCCCCTCACCAAAACATCCATGGAAAAGCTTAAAATGGGATAGCAACCAACAGGGCCGTGTTCCCCAGTCCTCACACCACCCCCGCCAAGATATTGTTAAGTACCAGGTCCACCTGGGCCAGGCCCGGCCAACCATGGAGCCCATAATCTCTCAAATTTACCAGGGCTGCCCCTATGTTGATTGTTATATTTGTCTAGTCAAAGTGTGTCTCCCATTGCGGCAACCCATTCTTTAACCAAAGGGGCCCTCTGAGAAATCCAGTGCCGCAAAAGCAACTCTCGCCTGAAATAGAGCCCGACCAATGGCCTGCAGAGCCGGCACCAGGGCCTGGATTCCACTCAGGATGCCCAGCAAGCAGACTTTAGGATCCTCCAGCACCTGAACCCCGAAGGCCCCCGAAAGTGTCGTGAGCATATCCTTCCAATAGACATGAAGCTTGGGGCACCACCAGAGGAGATGCAGCAAGTCACCATGATCCCTCATACACCTGCCACAAGTGGGAAAGTCTCTCCTACCCATCCTATGCATCCTGGCCGGAGTGTAATGAGTCCTGTACAAAATGTATAGCTGAGAAAATCTGAGCCACATTCAGGGACAGGGAACTCAGCTGCACAGCCTGTAGGGCCTCCTCCCATTGCTCATCCTCAAATGCTCCCAAATCCTTCTCCCATTGGGGGACCATACAAAGTGGATGCCGGTCCATAAAGGAACCCATCAATAGTGAATAGCAATGTGAGATAAATCCCTTGAAGTCATTAACTGTGACATAAAGTGGAATATTGGTGCAGGAGAATGAACCCAAATGTCGTCCCCCGTCTGGGCCCTGATGGCATGTTGTAGCTGTAAATAGTAGAACTGCATGAACTGAGGAAGATGAAACGCCTCCCGCAGTGCATCAAAGGAACGGAGCACTCAGCTCAGGGTACCTGGCATTCGCCCAGATAGGGCTAAAAGCAGTATATCCCACTACCTGCTGCAGTTGGCAAGCCTTGTTCCAGGTTTTTTGCATGAGGACATATGTTGGAAATCGTTTGCTAGATTTCCCCAGCCTTAGCGATTCCAAATGGGCCGCCAGCTCCCCTCGGCCCACAGTGTGGGCCAGAAGGCCTGCCACCGACCCCTCCCCCTTCTCACTCATGGCCCAGGCAATATGCTGAAGCTGTGAAGCTAATACAGCCAGGGATTAGGTAACACCAGACCCCCAGGTCCTTGGGGCGCTGAAGGTGTTCTAACTTTATTCTGGGATTCTTAGATAGCCATAAGAGGGATCGAAAGATGGAGTTGACAATTCAAAACAATCACAGGGGGGATGATTACCGGAGAGTTGTGAAGGGCATACAATAGTTGGGGCATAAGTATCATTGTTATGAGATTGGCCCGGCCCGCCAAGGACATGCGCAACCAGGACCAAATTTTGACCTTATCCCGGAACCGGTCAAGAAGGTGGGCTAAGTTAAGGCGCACATAATCCAGTGGGTGTGGAGTAACCTGTAGCCCCAAATAGCGGAACTCAGAGGACAGGGGAATCCCAGTCACCTCCACCGCCTGCGAGCCCCGGGTATCATCTAACAGCATCAAGGAGGACTTGGTCCAATTAATAAGCAGGCTAGTATTTGGCTGGAGAGGGGAGTCCAGGTGGGGAGGGGGCTGCTGTCTCTCCCCAGCACAGGCTGCCATGTGGCAGCACATAAATGTTTGGTGTGAAGCACCACTTCCCCTGCGCTCTGAGTAGGGTAATCTTTTATCCACCTCAGCTAAGATCTTGCAGCCGTTTTTGGAGTTATCGACACGGCAACCCAGGAAAAAGCTTCGGCCTAGCTGCCCCTTATACGACCAGGGTAGTCTGAAATCACTGGAAACAACAAGCAAACACAAGGGCGCACCGGCCTAGTGCATTATCATTTAGAAGGTTTATTAAAAAGAAAAGTTAATACTCACAAACGAGCTCTTGATAAAAAAGCATATCACACGAGGAATGCAGTCCTCAGCATTGAGATCCAAGGGTGAGCCCTCCCCTGAAGTTGTGAAGGCTTACGCGTTTCGAGACTTCCTCAGAGCCTAAATTGCATGTCTAAGCCCTTGCTTTATACATTATACAATGGCTGTTAAAGCCAGACACAGATGGGAGTGGACACTCCTCCTACAGGGCGTGTGCATGAGATGCTCGCCCACATCATCAGTATACAATGGTAGGTCCAATGCAATATAGAGGGTGCCACCCCCAAGTGGAGGTAAATAAATTGATCAGAAAAAATATAATAATGCAACATTCTTTAAAAATTGATAAAAACGTGAAAGAATACGAACAAGGATGATGAGAATAGTGAATACGCGTTTTTATGATACAAAGGTGGAGAGGAGGGGTAAAGGGGTTTTGCAATGCAAGGAAGGGTAAACCTAGGCATAGAGGTCATGGTCAGTGTATTAAAAGTGCTAAATGTAAACAGAGACCCGAGTCCCTAGCCAGTATATTGCGCTAGGTCAGTGGTTCTCAAATCCGGTCCTCGGGACCCACTAACAGGCCAGATTTTAAGTATTACCTTGGGGGATGCAGACTAAAATACTGCAATCACTGAGAAGCAAATGAGATCACCTGTGATGTAATTTAGTTATCTTGCAAACCTGGCCTGTTGGTGGGTCCCGAGGACCGGATTTGAGAACCACTGCGCTAGGTGACAGAGCAGTGCTACACAGCGAAGTGGAGCAGGGGAAGTTAAATATTGAGGGCAATGCATGATGTCAATTAGCCACAATGAAAGAATTGTTATACACATACAGCTGCAAGAAAAAAAGTATGTGAACCCTTTGGAATCATATGGATTTCTGCACAAATTGGGCATAAAATGTGATCTGATCATCATCTAAGTCACAATAGACAATCACAGTCTGCTTAAACTAATAACACACAAAGAATGAAATGTTGCCAAGTTTTTATTAACCACTTGCTGACCGCCGCAAGTACATATACTGCGGCGGTCAGCCCCTCACAGGCAAAGTGATGTACCGGTACGTCACTAGCCTGTGAGGCTCTGGGGAGCGAGCGCGCGCCGCCGGAGGCAGGCTCCCGCGCGGTCACAGACCCCCCCCCCCCCCGCGTGTGTGCTCGGCGGACCCGATGTCCGCCGGGCACTCACGATCGTCTGTGACAGCGGGAGAAAGGCAGGCGGGTGATGTAAACAAGCCGCCTGTCATTCTCCCCTGTGTAGGAATAGTGATCATACGGTTCTACTATGTAGGAACGTTGATCACTGTTCCTACACCTCAAGCCACAGCCAATCACAGTTAGAATCACGCCCCTAGGGACACACATAACCCCTCCCTCTCAAAAAAAGTTAACCCCAGTGTCATTTTACAGTAACAGTGCATATGTATAGCACTGATTACTGCAGTAATGTCACTGGTAACCCCCAAAAAGTGTAAAAAATGTCAGTCAAGGGTCCGATCTGTCTGCCGCAAAAAAAAAAAAAAAAAAAATATCGCAGATCGCCGCCATTACGTGTTAAAAAAAAAAAACAACAAAAATCTTTCCCTTAGTTAGTAAACACGATAACTTTTGCGCAAACCAATCAAAATACGCTTTTTGCGATTTTTTTTTACAAAACATATGTAGCAGAAAACAAATTGCCCGAAAATTTTAAAAAATTTTGATTTTTAAATTTTTTTTGGGGGGGAATTTCATATAAAAAAAATGTGAAAAAAATTGTTATTTTTGCAAAATTGACGCTCTTTTTTTGTTTATAGCGCATGATTAAAAAAAAAAAAAATCGCACAGGTGATCAAATACCACCAAAAGAAAGCTCTGTTTGTGGGAAAAAAAAAAAAAAGGACGTCAAATTCGTTTAGGTACAGCGTCGCACGACCGCGCAATTGTCGGTTAAAGTCACGCAGTGCCGAATTGCAAAATACCCCCTGGTCAGGAAGGGGGTAAAATCTTCCGGGGCTTAAGTGGTTAAACACACCATGTAAACATTCACAGTGCAGGTGGAAAAAGTATGTGAACCCCTAGACTAATGACATCTCCAAGAGCTAATTGGAGTGAGATGTCAGCCAACTGGAGTCCAATCAATGAGATGAGATTGGAGGTGTTGGTTACAGCTGCCCTGTCCTATAAAAAACACACACCAGTTCTGGGTTTGCTTTTCACAAGAAGCATTGCCTGATGATGCCTCACACAAAAGAGCTCTCAGAAGACCTATGATTAAGAATTGTTGACTTGCATAAAGCTGGAAAGGGTTATAAAAGTATCTCCAAAAGCCTTGCTGTTCATCAGTCCACGGTAAGACAAATTGTCTATAAATGGAGAAAGTTCAGCACTGCTGCTACTCTCCCTAGGAGTGGCCGTCCTGTAAAGATGACTGCAAGAGCACAGCCCAGACGGCTCAATGAGGTGGCGAAGAATCCTAGAGTGTCAGCTAAAGACTTACAAAAGTCACTGGCAAATGATAACATCCCTGTTAGCGAATATACAATACGTAAAACACTAAACAAAAATGGATTTCATGGGAGGATACCACAGAGGAAGCCACTGCTGTCCAAACAAAACATTTCTGCACCTTTACAGTTTGCACAAGAGCACCTGGATGTTCCACAGCAGTACTGGCAAAATATTCTGTGGACAGATGAAACCAAAGTTGAGTTGTTTGGAAGAAACACACAACACTATGTGTGGTGAAAAAGAGGCACAGCACACCAACATCATTCCAACTGTGAAGTATGGTGGTGGGGGCATCATGGTTTGGGGCTGCTTTGCTGCGTCAGGGCCTGGATGGATTGCTTTCATCGAAGGAAAAATGAATTCCCAAGTTTATCAAGACATTTTGCAGGAGAACTTAAGGCCATCTGTCTACCAGCTGAAGCTCAACAGAAGATGGGTGTTGCAACAGGACAATGACCCAAAGCATAGAAGTAAATCAACAACAGAAAGGATTAAACAGAAGAAAATACGCCTTCTGAAGTGGCCCAGTCAGAGTCCTGACCTCAACCCGATTGAGATGCTGTGGCATGACCTCAAGAAAGCGATTCACACCAGACATCCCAAGAATATTGCTGAACTGAAACAGTTCTGTAAAGAGGAATGGTCAAGAATTACTCCGGACCGTTGTGCACGTCTGATCTGCAACTATAGGAAACGTTTGGTTGAAGTTATTTCTGCCAGAGAAGGTTCAACCAGTTATTAAATCCAAGGGTTCACATACTTTTTCCACCTGCACTGTGAATGTTTACATGGTGTGTTCAATAAAAACATGGCAACATTTCATTCTTTGTGTGTTATTAGTTTAAGCAGACTGTGATTGTCTATTGTTGTGACTTAGATGATCAGATCACATTTTATGACCAATCTGTGCAGAAATCCATATCATTCCAAAGGGTTCACATACAGCTGTATATATGGGTTAGTAGAAAGTGAAGTCTTACTGATGGAGCCTCGCTAGGGAGGAGTGTGGTGGGTACCTCCTAACATGTCCTCGATCTATTGATCCGCAGCCTGTTGGTCCAACCATGAGCAGCTGATGTTTCCAATGCAGGGGCCAAGTTTAAGCATAGATGTAAAGGCGAGGGGGTGTGGGTGACAGCAGGGTGTAGGTTGCTTTAATGGTGGAACGCGCGTTACCGCTCCCGGAAGCGCGCATGCATTCCACAACTCTTCAGTGCAGGCCAATCGCTGCTGCACCTGACTCCAGACCCCGCCCATATGGGCGAGGCCGCAGTGAGGTGGATGGCTGGGACGCACGCCACCAACCCCGGAAGAGAGCCGTGTGTTCCAGTCTCTCTTCCGGCTTGCAGCAGTGAGGAGTGGTACATAGACAGCGGAGAGCTAAGCGCCCGCCCATATGGGCGTGCCCCCGGGTCGATAACATCCCAAGACTGGCCTGCAGCTGCTATTATTAACCCTTCAGCTAGAAGGGAAGGAGTCTCCCCCTGTATCCTGCAAAACCAGGTAGCAGGGGCGGACTGACCATTCGGGGATTAGGGCACTGCCCGAGGGCCCAGGGTCAGTAGGGGGCCCCATGAGAGGCTACACACTACAAAAAGAAACCAGGAACTTCCATGCAGGCTATGCTGTGGTAGATATTTAAATGCCCACTCTATGTGGCTGAGCTGCAATTTGTAGGTGGGGCTTTGTGTGGCTTGAGTGTGGACACAGGGGGCCCCATGATCTCTGATTGCCCGGGGGCCCCATGAGTTGTCAGTCCACCCCTGCCAGGTAGTCAGGCAAAGTGTTTTGGATCTCAACAGTGCCTCTCCCAGTGACACCTATAGGGTGAAAAGGGCACTATGGGTAACACTGGTCATGTCTGTGATGATTACAATGTACAAGCAGTATTAATGCTTGCAATACTGGAACGCAGGGCACCCCATATATACACAGGGGGAAAACGTCCATAGCTATACATACATATATTGTAAATTAAACAAAGCTTGGTATGCCATGATAAAAGTATGTCTGTCTTTCTGCTGGAACACCTGGAAAGTTTGTTACAGTAAGTGCAGATGTTTACGGTCCAGCAAGACATAGTTTTGGACAGCCATGTAGAGGGATCTCATGTCATAATGTTTCCCCACAAGAAGTAAGAACAATACAAACGCATATATATATATATATATATATATATATATATATATATATATATATATATATATATATATATATATATATATATATATATATAAAGAGTGTATCAATGTGCTTTGATTAAATATTAAAGTTCACGGTATATTTCAGCTAGTGGGCTCTTGCAATGACATTAACGAGTCATACTAACACACCTCATTCATACATCCTTTGACACTTGGCAGTTGGATTTTTGCATATAGACTACAGACATTGATAGGTGTTTACATATTAAACACCTTTCATTCATTCATTTGGACACTTAACAAGTTAGGCTTCACATAGAGATTACAGACAACACCTGAACACAATTGACAATTGCTTACATTAACACATCAGACAGCTGAACACAGACGGAGCGGCTTTTCCACAAACGCAATTTCAGACACGAGACACCCCACATTGACAGAGATGTATGGGGACAAGGGCCTTTTCATGTATTGTTTTAGTGGAGATATGTTCTATTGTTAAGCTGACCCATGAATTGTAACTGGTTTAAACTGGTTTTTGCCGCTCAAATTTCCCATAAATGTGAGCCAAACATGAAATAAATTAGATGTATCTACATTAAGCTTAAGTTGCTGTGTGTCGTTGCATCTCCTGGCCAGCGAGGGGAAATTCACTACACAGGGGGAGTTAGGACTGAAGGGTCGTGAATCATCTTATACCTGCCTCTTGACGTAAATGAGCTAACACACACACATATATATATATATATATACACACACACACACACACACACACACGCCTATACACGTACATACGTATATGCATATACATGCATACATGCCCATGCATACACGCGGGCGTGTACAGCGAAGTGGCACAACAAATTGTTGCTACAGGCATTGAAATGGGGTAGATTGCACCTGGGGTCTGAACACAGCTGCATATAGGACTCGGCCCACGGCACACATTTCCAATCAACATATTGTATGGGTGGGTGCACTGACAAGCACACCCGTGTGTGTAAATCCCCCATTACCAAAAAAGGGGGATACACTGTATCTACTATATACGTGTGGATTATATACAAACCCAATTCCAAAAAAGTTGGGACACTGTACAAATTGTGAGTAAAAAAGGAACGGACTAATTTACAAATCTCATAAACTTATATTTTATTCACAATATAATATAGATAAAATATCAAAATGTTGAAAGTGAGACATTTTGAAATGTCATGCCAAATATCGGCTCATTTTGGATTTCATGAGAGCTACACATTCCAAAAAAGTTGGGACAGGTAGCAATAAGAGGCTGGAAAAGTTAAAAGTACATATAAAGGAACAGCTGGAGGATAAATTTGCAACTTATTAGGTCAATTGGCAACATAATTGGGTATAAAAAGAGCCTCTCAGAGTGGCAGTGTCTCTCAGAAGTCAGGATGGGCAGAGGATCACCAATTCCCCCAATGCTGCGGCGTAAAATAGTGGAGCAATATCAGAAAGGAGTTTCTCAGAGAAAAATTGCAAAGAGTTTGAAGTTATCATCATCTACAGTGCATAATATCATCCAACGATTCAGAGAATCTGGAACAATCTCTGTGCGTAAGGGTCAAGGCCAGAAAACCATACTGGATGCCAGTGATCTTTGGGCCCTTAGACAGCACTGCATCATACAGGAATGCTACTGTAATGGAAATCACAACATGGGCTCAGGAATACTTCCAGAAAACATTGTCGGTGAACACAATCCACCGTGCCATTCGCCTTTGCCGGCTAAAAAACTCTATAGGCCAAAAAAGAAGCCAAATCTAAACATGATCCAGAAGCGCAGGCGTTTTCTCTGGGCCAAGGCTCATTTATAATGGACTGTGGCAAAATGGAAAATTGTTCTGTGGTCAGACCAATCAAAATTTGGAGTTCTTTTTGGAAAACTTGGACGCCATGTCATCCGGACTAAAGAGGACAAGGACAACCTAAGTTGTTCTCAGCGCTCAGTTCAGAAGCCTGCATCTCTGATGGTATGGGGATGCATGAGTGTGTGTGTTCATGGGCAGCTTACACATCTGGAAAGGCACCATCAATGCTGAAAGGTATATCCAAGTTCTAGAACAACATATGCTCCCATCCAGACGTCGTCTCTTTCAGGGAAGACCTTGCATTTTCCAACATGACAAAACCAGACCACATACTGCATCAATTACAACATCATGGCTGCGTAGAAGAAGGATCCGGGTACTGAAATGGCCAGCCTGCAGTCCAGACCTTTCAACCATAGAAAACATTTGGCACATCATAAAGAGGAAGATGTGACAAAGAAGACCTAAGACAGTTGAGCAACTAGAAGCCTGTATTAGACAAGAATGGGACAACATTCCTATTCCTAAACTTGGGCACCTTGTCTCCTCAGTCCCCAGACGTTTGCAGACTGTTATAAAAAGAAGAGGGGAGGCCACACAGTGGTAAACATGGCCTTGTCCCAACTTTTTTGAGATGTGTTGATGCCATGAAATTTAAAATCAACTTATTTTTCCCTTAAAATGATACATTTTCTCAGTTTAAACATTTGATATGCCATCTATGTTGTATTCTGAATAAAATATTGAAATTTGAAACTTCCACATCATTGCATTCTGTTTTTATGCACAATTTGTATAGTGTCCCAACTTTTTTGGAATCGGGTTTATATATATTTTTTTTTTTTATTTATTTCAAAATACGCCCAACCCCCATGACTTTGGGGGAGGGCTGGGAAAGCCCAAAACAAGTGCAGTCGGCATATCTAACACAGCTGCCTAAAAGGTGGGTGCAGTAGTGAGCGTGCAATCTAATACCCCCAACACCTTATTTCCTGCGGCATCTACCTATAATGCATAGCAAAAAGGGATACACATATGCATATGTCTGTGGGCAAGTGGTGCCCCCACTGTCCACTAGTTGGATATGGCTGGGTGAGACCGATAGTCAATATCACCCAAAAAGTGGCCAGACCTATCCCCACTGGAAAGACTCCTGAATACAATTCTAGTTGCCAGTGGTGGCCAAGGTAGATTACCCCTAGGGGATGCCCCAGTCACTACGGAACCACCAAGATCACGCTTGAAGGGTGTATCACACCAAGCACCCATTCCCTTGATGTAAAAGGTAATTGATGCCCGAGTCTAGGGGCAAGGATGTTCTATACAATACTGGCAGGGAAGATGGCAGACTTAAAAATTCAAGGACTCTCTGGCTCAGAGACCCAGGGGCTGGTTATATGACCCCATGGACCTTCTAGGTCCTCGTTCAGTCCTCCGGGGGCCAAAGACCCCAAGGTGAAAATCCAGAAGGTTTCCCTCCTGCACAGTTTTTGGAACCTAGCGCCGTCATCCTGATGCTTGCTTATGGCTTCAATTCCAAAGACCCTCAGTCCAGTTGGATCGCCATTATGGCATTGCTGAAAGTGTCTCGGGACTGAATAGCTGGTACGTTCCTTCTTGTTGTCATTTCTGCATAGGATGTTATTCTTAGGTTCTCCAAACCTCACTCTCAAAGGGCGTATGGTACGACCCACATAGAGCAGACCACATGGACAGAGGAGACCATAGATCACAAAGTTTGTCCCGCAGTTAATGAACTGTTTAATCCCGTGGACATGGTCATCTATACCCGACAGATCCCACCTTCTGTGCCACATAAATGGACAACAGCCACATTGCCTTACACCGCACTTATAGTTTCCTGTTTGGTTGAAGACCGTACACCAGGGGCATTCTTGTTTTCCTGAATTTTCCGGACTCTACTTGGTGCAATTTTACTTCTTAGGTCCATGGGTTTCCTAAAAACCACCTCCAGCCTTTCAGGGAGAGTGTCCTTTAGTGCTGGGTCTTGTCTCAGGATCTGCCAGTTCCATTTCAGCACTCGTATGTCGAAGGCCTTGGTGCTGTGGGTGGTGCTGAACCGGATTCCATTGAGCTGCGTCTTTCTCGGACCACCATGTAGGCCTTCGACTCCAAAAGAGGACTTCTTGGTATGTACACTTGCATTGCGAATGCCGTCATCTCCATAGAGTAGCCAGTACTTCATTTAAGCTTCTTCTATCCATTCCTCTTTATATCCCTTTTCCAAGAACTTCTTCTTGAGGATCTCCCCCTGTTCTTCATAGTCCAACCTCTTCGTGCAGGTCCTATGTAGCCTGCAGTATTGGCCAAAAGGAATATTTTTAATCCATCTTAGATGATGGTTACTGCTGGCATGTAAATAGGAGTTCCCACTACTAGGTTTAAAATGGGTTTTGGATGAGATACTCCCATTGTCTTCACTCCAGAGTTCTAGGTCCAGGAACACCAAGTTGGTATCATTGACGACGTGTGTAAACGTTATCCCATAGGCATTGGCCTAACAGTGGACCAGAAATCCCTCCAGTTGCTCTGCTGATCCATCCAAGATAATTAGGATATTGTCCATGTATCTGGCGTACAGGATGAGGTTAGCCTTATAGGGGTTGTTATTCCATATAGCTTCTCCTCCCAAAGGCCCATGAATAGGTTTGCGCAACTCTTGCTCCCATTGCAGTCCCTCTCACCTGTCTGAAGAATTCACCAACATAGGTGGAGTAGTTATGCGTCAAAATGTACTCAATTGATTGTATAAGGAAGGATGCCTGCAGGGGGGTGTAGGTTGCTGCGGCCAAGGTAATGTGCCACCGCTTTTAGGCCATATCTGTGTTCAATGGAGGTATATAGTGATGCCACATCCAAAGACACCCATTTGTAGCCTTGGCGCCAGTGTATCAGTGCTAGGATGTCTAGCATGTGGCCTGAATCTCTAACATAAGATGGTGGTTCTGTCACTAGATCTTGCAAAAAGTAATCTATATAGCAACCTAGATTGCTGGTAATGCTATCAATCCCCGCAATAATGGGTCTACCTGGAGGGTTAAGTGCATCCTTGTGGACCTTTGGTATATGATAAAAGTGGGGAGTCCTTGGATGTGATTTGAGTAGGAACTGGTATTCGTTTCTCATGATGGTTTTGTCGTGCACCGCTCTATCTAAAAGCACCTTGAGGGAGTTCTTGTAATGGATCTCTAGGAAGGGTCTCGTAGGTGTTTTCGTCATCCAGTAGCCTTTTTGCTTCAGCTAGGTAGACCGATCTGTCTTCTATTACCAATCCACCACCCTTATCTGCCTGCTTGAGGACCACTTGATCTTTCTTCTTGATGCTTTTCATGGTCTTTGTGGTCACATCATCTCTGGAGTCTCTTCCTCTACGTCCAAACCTAGTTGTCGCTGAATCTTGAGTTTTGACATACATTTCTAAATTCTGCCAGGACTACTTGATAAAAGGTGAGAATGAAGCTTCCTTTAGCCCAATGTGGGAAGAATGTGGATTTAGGTTTGAAGTCAGTTTAGATCATGTTCCTGTTCCACTCCTCCAGATTTTGAAGTTCCGTTTCCAGATCTTCACAGCCCCCCTCCTAGAATAATTCTTCCAAAGTGGCCAAAGCTTGACCTTCCTGTATCGCGTCACCCCCTCGTGTTTCTATGGGGTCCTCCGGGGCTTTGTTGGTATCGCTCTTGAGGGCATAGTATCTTTTCAATGTAAGGGCTCTAATGTACTTATTGAGGTCAACAAAGATTTCAAACATGTTGGGTTGATTTCTGGGGGTAAAGTTCAATCCCTTACGTAAAAGGTTCAGCTTGGTGTCTGAAAAGACAGAATTGGAGAGATTGTACATTTTGATGGTGGAGTGTTCTTGTTCTAGTTTCTTCCTATTTTGGGCTTTTTTTACCACTCCTTTTTCCTCTCTTCCTCCTTCTTCCCTCTTCCTTACCAGCTGTCTCTGTGGGAGTGAGCTAAGATGTAGTTCGACTGCAGGGGAAAATCTCCCCGCAGCCCCTGGCACTAAAAAAGGGGAACCAATGTTCCGTGGTTCTTCCTCATTTAGGCAGGGATCCAGATGGTGTCCATTTCTTCAAATATGGCTTGCCCCCACGTCCTGAGTGGCTCTTTTATCCAGACCGGTTTGTTCACATGTGATATCGTTGTTGTTTGTATGTGGTGTATAGGGGGTGCCTGGATTACCTGGATGTTGGGATGTCGGTTTGACTCCGGAGGATCCAGCTGCGGGCAATTTCGGCCTGCCATCTAGATTGGACTGATTGTTCGCCCTGGGATTGGAGCCCCTAATTCTGTTATGGCTACTATCACTATTAGTCATGCTATTCGCATAATATTTGGATTTCTTGTTATGGTGATGGTTCCGTTTGGTGGGACCTTTATTGGGGGCTCTATTATGTCCCTGGCTAGCATCTCTGTGGGGTCCAGGGTTGCTGTCCCATCTTTGATTCCTCCTGTTGGGCCCACCCCTTTCTGTTTGCCTCTTCCAGCTGAATTCCCGTCCCTCCTGATAGTCCAACCTGTCCCTTTCAAATTTGCCCGATTTCTTACTAATCATGTCTGTTTCAAAGGTGACCATCTGTTCGTTGATTCTCCCATCCCAGGTGTTAGAGGTGGGAATATCAACAAATAGGGCCAACTCCTCCTGTATGTCTTTAACCACTTAAGCCCCGGAGGATTTGGCTGCTCAAAGACCAGGCCCTATTTTGCGATTTGGCACTGCGTGACTGTAACGGTCAAATGCGCGGTCATGCAACGCTGTACCCAAATTAAATTGACGTTAAATCAAAATTTAACATTTTAGGCCAATTTGTTTTCTGCTACATATTTTTGGTAAAAAAAAAAAAAAAATTGCAATAAGCCTATTTTGATTGGTTTGCGCAAAAGTTATTGCGTTTACTAACTACAGGAAAGGTTTATGTAATTTTTATTTATTTTTTTTACAAGTAATGGCGGAAATCTGCGATTTTTTTGGGGGGACTGCGACATTGTGGCGGACAGATCGGACCCTTGACTGACATTTTTGACACTTTTGGGGGTACCAGTGACATTACTACAGTAATCAGTGCTATAAATATGCAATGTCACTGTAAAAATGGCACTGACAGGGAAGGGGTTAACTTTATTGGTGATCAAGGGGTTAAGTGTGTCCCTAGGGGTGTGATTCTAACTGTCAGGGGGCGTAACTTGTTAGATCATCACAGAGACATACGATCCTACATAGTAGGATTGCATAGCCTCAGTGATGATCTAAGGGAGAATAACCGACGGCTGTGTTTACATCATCCGTCTGCCTTTCTCCCTTTCCTGCGGGAGATTGCGAGTGGCCGGCGGACATCGGAGCCGCCGGTCACATGCGCGGGGATGTCCATGAACAAGCGGGGGTGGGAGCCCGCTCACCCCCTAGAGCCTCGTGGGTGAGTGACGTACCGAAATGTCACTTTATACAGGAAAGGCTGAATGCCACATTATATAGTTGTGCGGCAGTCGGCAAGTGGTTAATGTCAGTGCGAATCTTTACCAGATTTCTGTTCCTCTGTGTTTATTATAGAATGTAGGAGTATTTTGTTACACTCCCTTAGTTTGTCTTTCCACTCTATTTGTAGATCCTCCTCTAACCATATGCAAATAGTAGTTATTCTACCTACTTCAAGGTATTTTTCTAAAAGAAGAATATCGCACCACTGTGTCATTTCTTTTTCTAAAGCATGCTTTAACTTATAAAAAAGGGGAGATCATGGAGTCTTCCCTGTTTACTGGGTCATTGCCTAGACATGAGAGCCAGAAACAGAGATGCTGAAACCCAGGGACTCAAGGTCTGACTGAGGGAGGATGTCCATGGATCTCATCTGGTATCACGGAAGATGGTGACCTGTGGACATGGGCCTTGTGAGTACAGACTTCCCACAGGGATCCTAGAGACTGCTGCTCTGTTAAAATCCCTCTCTTGGTGCTGGAAAGTCAGTGGGCTGGGGGAAAGCTAAAAGGAGATACTCAGTAGTAGAGATGGCCTTGCGGTTCGCCCAGCGGTCGGTTTGCGGCAAATTTTGCTTGTTCGCTACCCGCCAAATTTGCGAACACATGGCGTTGTTCGCGGCGGCCATATTAGTTTACATTGGGGAGAACTTCGACCCATGACACAGCCGTCAGGTGGAACGGGACAGCCAATTAAAACATTTCAGCACATGGACATGCCCCCTACCCTATAAAAAGACCTGAGCTGTCGGCCATTTCACATTCTGCTTTTTGCCAGCGTAGGGAGAGGTCTGCTGTATGCATCAGGGACAGATTGCCAGACACAAATCGCTCTGTTAAGATCCACAAAAGTCCATTCAGGGCTGGTATTTCGGTATAGATCTACTAGTATCTTTTCAGGTTAGGGAGAGGTATCCAGTCGGTTCTTTAGGGGCAGTTAGAGATCGGCAGCAGTCACAAAAATCTCCCTGTTAATGTCCACAAAAGTAATTTAAAGGGCTGCAATTTTTTTTGTATTGCTGTGCAGTGCACTATATTAGGGGGGGGGGGGAGGGGGGGGGGTAATCCACAGTATAATATACCTTGTAGAAAGCATATTATAGTGGATTAGTAGTATTATTGTGCACTGTGCAGCATTGTGACAGGTGTGGTGACTGAGCGTTGCTGCAGCAATACTACAAACAGTGACAAAACCACTTATAATGTATTATAACTGGTGTGATAGACCAATGCCCCCCCCCCCCCCCAATACCACATATTGAAGTGGGGTGTTATCTGAGTATACTTTTACAAGTGTATTTGGGTCCTGCAACAATATTGCCTCTTTTGCTGAGTTAAGTCTGGTACACACTGGCCAATTTTTTGAACAACTGGTGTGATAGACCAGTGACTCTCCAATACATATTGAAGTGGGGTGTTATTTAACAGTATAATTTTCTAAGAGTGTATTTATAGTCCTGCAAAAATTTGGCCTCTTTTGCTGTGTTAACTGTGCTACACACAGTGACAACAGTTACTGGCCAATTATTTGTAGAACTGGCGAACTGATGGACCGGCAGATAGGTAGGCAGAACTTGCATTGCACAAGAGGTAGAAAGTAGACTGCAAATGTATCAGGAGTGAGCCATCAACCATGTACAGTCACATCTGGCGCTCCCAGGATGCCGGCACATGGCTCCGCAGTGTGGGCTTTTTTTAATGTGTCTGTTGCTGACAACAGTGTTGCCATCTGCAGTCTTTGCAGTCAACGCACAAGTTGCGGTAAGCCCAACACTCACCTAGGGACAACCGCCTTAAGAAGGCACCTGAAATCCCATCACCGAGCCCAGTGGGAGCAACACCGTCAGAACCCACAAAGCCATACTCCATGCTCTCACCGTCCAGCCCCTTCTCCTCTCATTTGTCCTCCACTCCACCTTCCATGATGCCATCGTCACGTTGTTCTGGAAAAAGGCAGGCTTTTGTGGCCCAAATGTTGGAGCGTAAAAAAGGTGTCTGACAGGTGTCCGACTACATCGGGTCAACGGCCGATGTGGACGCTCTGAGGAGTGATGAACCCCTGGACTACTGGGTGGGCAGGCTTGACCTCAGGCCATAGCTTGCACAATTTGCAATGGAATTGTTGGCTTGCCCCCCGTCCAGTGTCCGAAAGGACGTTTAGCGCAGCAGGGGGGATCGTGACCGATAAGCGCATTCGCCTAGCTCAGGACAGTGTAGACTACCTCACCTTTATAAAAAAAAGGAATTCAACACGTGACCAGTAGACCATGTTTCATTGAAATTCCTCATGCCAGGCCACAAATATCCGCCAGACCGCTATCCACCCACAGCAATTCCTGGTCCTTGTCTTCGCTACATACAGCGGCATAAAAGGCATTTCATGTCCATTGAATGGCTAATTTTTGGGGCCTATACAGGCCTACACTTACTTCTTTATCCTGTGAATGCCTAATGTACCTCAAGCCATCAAATACTACGTTCTTTGCTGTCAGTTAAACCTATGTGAGCTAATTTTTGGGGCCTATACAGGCCGACACTTCTGTATACTGTGAATGCCTAATGTACCTTCAGCCACAGAATACTACGTTCTTAGCCGTCAGGTAAACTCATGTGGGCTAATTTTTGGGGCCAATACTGGCCGACACTTACTTCTGTATACTGTGCATGCCTAATGTACCTCAAGCCATCAAATACTACGTTCTTTGCTGTCAGTTAAACCCATGTGAGCTAATTTTTGGGGCCTATACAGGCCGACACTTCTGTATCCTGTGAATGCCTAATGTACCTTCAGCCACAGAATACTACGTTCTTAGCCGTCAGGCAAACTCATGTGGGCTAATTTTTGGGGCCAATACTGGCCGACACTTCTGTATCCTGTGAATGCCTAATTTTTCAGACTGGAAATGAAAAACAATGGGTCTGTAAAGGTTCCGCCAAATTGTGGAATGGATGCGGACCCATTTTACAGATGTGTGAATGGACCCTATATGTATTAGACATGTATTTACTGGCTGCTGTCAGTTCTGGCTGATTTATGAAAAAAAAAAATTATATATATTATATATATATATATATATATATATATATATATATATATATATATATATATATATATATATATATATAATTTTTTTTTTTTTGCTGTAAAAAAATAAAATTTAGGGCAACTTCAATTGCAATACTTCTGTTATGACATTGTTCATGTGCTGGGCCTATTTGTGCACAGCTAGTATGTCTTTTGTGGCTGCAAATACGACCTAAAGGTTTTTAAAGTTTGCTTCCCATTAAAGTCAATGGGGCCCGCCGCGAACTTGCGGTTTGCGGAATTTTGAGAACATTTGCGGCTGACGTTCGCGAACCGCCCCGGCCGATGTTTGTCCATCTCTACTCAGTAGTGTCCTGAAGATACAGAGTTCACAGGGTCTGCTGCTAACACAAGCAAAGGACTTGTTCTTCCCATGCAAGTGCTGTATGGTTCAGCAGAAGATCCGCTATTCAGTTCCACTAAGTGAGGCCAAGTCAGAGTTGTCCTCACCTGTACAAAGTTAAATTTGGAGTATTCCCACTAATCCCTTCTCCTATCCAAGTTCTCCAAATAAAAACACCAAATACAAATCCCCTAGACTGGTTATTGAAGACAGCAAGTAAAAGTGTGTGTTCACCTGGCAGTGTGTGAAAATACCCGGTATCTGGCAATAGGATAATCAGAGGGAGACCCAAGATAGTTATATACTCAGCAACTCCTATAGGGGCAGTTCTACATATAGAATAGAACAAAAAGAAAATATGACATCTGCTCTCTCCTACCTCTGGATTGTCCACGACTGTCACCTCTCCCCTCCGCTCTCTGCGGTTTCTCCTCTGTGGTCTGATGTCTCCTGGTGGAGTCTCCTCCACTCTCTGCTGTCTCCTGGTGGAGTCTCTTCCACTCTCTGCTGTCTCCTGGTGGAGTCTCTTCTGCTGTCTGCGGTCTCTCCTCTGTGGTCTGAGGTTTCCTGGTTGAGTCTCCTCTGATGTCTCCTCTGCTCTCTGCTGTCTCCTGGTGGAGTCTCTTCTGCTCTCTGCTGTCTCTCCTCTGTGCTCTGATGTCTCCTGGTGGAGTCTCCTCCACTCTCTGCTGTCTCTCCTCTGTGGTCTGATGTCTCCTGGTGGAGTCTCCTCCGCTCTCTGCTGTCTCTCCTCTGTGGTCTGATGTCTCCTGGTGGAGTCTCCTCCACTCTCTGCTGTCTCTCCTCTGTGCTCTGATGTCTCCTGGTGGAGTCTCCTCCACTCTCTGCTGTCTCTCCTCTGTGGTCTGATATCTCCTGGTCGAGTCTCCTTCACTCTCTGCTGTCTCTCCTCTGTGGTCTGATGTCTCCTGGTGGAGTCTCCTCCACTCTCTGCTGTCTCTCCTCTGTGGTCTGATGTCTCCTGGCGGAGTCTCCTCCACTCTCTGCTGTCTCTCCTCTGTGGTCTGAGGTCTCCTCCGCGCCTTATTGTGACATGGTTTCCCTTAATTGTTGTATGTTGTAATAAAAACACTCCGACAAATATATTACTACAACTTCCTGTTACCACCCAACCATGACGCAGCATACAGGACAACAGAAGTTCTACTGTGCAGAGTTCATAGCACAGCTGCACCAGATTTTGCACCCTCCAGGTTTAGTAAATCTCCCCCATAGGTTTCAAAAGCCAAATGAGACAGCTAAGACTGACACAATCTGAAAGGATGGAGACGATTAAACAATACAAAATAGATATTCAAACAGAGATCGATATGTAAATAACTGATTATATCTATAAGCGTATGCATATAGATTACCCCTTGGGCAAATTATCATTGGTTTCGGTCTCTACTACCTGAGCCCAGATCCCACTCACAACACCTTTTACGTGGGAGTGTTACTGAAATCAGGTCTTGGCTGAAGGTTACATACACACTCACCGGCCACTTTATTAGGTACACCTTGCTAGTAGAGGGTTGGACCCCCTTTTGGTTTCATTCTTGGTGGCATAGATACAACAAGGTGCTGGAAACATATCTCCGAGATTTTGCTCCATAGTGACATGATGGCTTCACACAGTTGCTGCAGATTTGTGGGCTGCACATCCATGATGCTAATCCCCCGTTCCACCACATCCCAAAGGTTGTCTATTGGATGAGATGTGGTGAGTGTGGAGTCCATTGGAGGACAGTGACCTCATTGTCATGGTGAAGAAACCAGTGGTGGGAGGATTGGAGCTTTGTGACATGGTGCATTATCCTGCTGGAAGGAGTCACCAGAAGATGGGGACACTGTAGTCATAAAGGGGTGGACATGGTCAGCAACAATACTCAGGTAGGCCTTGGCATTTCCACCATGATCAATTGGTACTAAGGGGTCCAAAGTGTGCCAAGAAAATATCCCCCACACCATTACACCACCACCAACACCACTAGCCTGAACCTTAACCCCCTTCCCCTCCCCCACACCATTACACCACCAGCCTGAACCTTCACCCCCCTTCCCCTCCCTCACACCATTACACCACCAGCCTGAACCTTTACCCCCCTTCTCCTCCCTCACACCATTACACCACCACCACCAGCCTGAACCTTTACCCCCCTTCCCCTCCCTCACACCATTACACCACCACCACCAGCCTGAACCTTCACCCCCCTTCCCCTCCCTCACACCATTACACCACCAGCCTGAACCTTTACCCCCCTTCTCCTCCCTCACACCACCAGCCTGAACCTTTACCCCCCTTCTCCTCCCTCACACCACCAGCCTGAACCTTTACCCCCCTTCCCCTCCCTCACACCATTACACCACCAGCCTGAACTGTTACCCCCCTTCCCCTCCCCCACACCATTACACCACCACCACCACCACCAGCCTGAACCATCACCCCCCTTCCCCTCCCTCACACCACCAGCCTGAACCTTTACCCCCCTTCCCCTCCCTCACACCATTACACCACCAGCCTGAACTGTTACCCCCCTTCCCCTCCCCCACACCATTACACCACCACCACCACCACCACCACCCTGAACCTTTACCCCCCTTCCCCTCCCTCACACCACCAGCCTGAACCTTTACCCCCCTTCCCCTCCCTCACACCATCACCACCACCACCAGCCTGAACCTTTACCCCCCTTCCCCTCCCCCACACCATTACACCACCACCACCCTGAACCGTTGCTACAAGGCAGGATGGATCCATGCGCCCAATTCTGACCCTACCATCTAAATGCTGCAGCTGAAATCCAGACTCAGACCAGGCAATGTTTTTCCAATCTTCTATTGTCCAATTTTGGTGAGCCTGTGCCAATTGTAGCCTCAGTTTACTGTTCTTAGCCTGCACCTGGTGTGGTCATCTGCTGCTGTAGCTCATCTTCTTCAAGGTTGGAGGTGTTGTATGTTCAGAGATGGTATTCTGCATACCTTGGATGTAATCAGCAGTTGAGTTACAAAACAGTGTCTCTCCTGCGCTCAAGTGGTATGCGAGAAAGTAAGTGGTCTTTGTACACACTACCTAAAGTCTTGCTGCCCCCTCAGGACCAAGGGTATCCAAATACACTGAAAAACAACAAGAGAAGGGTGCACCAACCTTGTGCATTATTACTAAAAAAAAGGAAGAAAATACCTTGTTGAGGTCAGAGGAGAATGGGCAGACAGGTTCCAGATGATAGAAAGGCAACAGTAACTCAAATAACAACAAGAGAAGGGCGCCCCAACCTTGTGCATTACCACTAAAAGAGTTTATGAAAATCCAAACAAGGTAGCATACATTGTACTCAACAAACGTATGATAATTGCATGAATGTAAGGAAATTGGAACCAATCGCCTCCAGGACTACCAGGATATTCCTATGGTGCTGGATGACATGGTATCTGCATATACCTGGCTGACGCGTTTCGAGGGAGAACCCTCTTCTTCAGAGCCAAAAGAACTACTAACCCATCATCAATTCACAAGATGTTATATAGCCAGTCTGCACTACCCACAATACTTCACCCCGCCCCACAGGGAGCAAAGGTCAGGAGTGTGGATCATTAGGATGGGATTTGTTTACTGAAAGACTATAGTGTCCATACAATAAAGGGACCACACAGTGTAAAATGCCATCTATAAAATGACACTAAAAATAAACAAGCATAAAAAAGTATGAATATTGTGAATCATTGACTTAAGCTAGTACATTAACATTGTAACCAAGGTTTACGCACGGCCTCAACATGCATAGACTGAAATCTAAAAAAACAATAATGGCAACATAGGTCTATATCCCCATATAAATCTCTATATACTCTAACTTTAATACAATTGCGGACTATTTGGGATAATACTCCACTTACCCAAAAAAGAGGGGATATTCAGTTGCTTGACAAGGCATATGACGACCTGCCATGCAGTCTGTTGGCAACAGCACCTGAAAGAGGCACCAGATCAAAACAAGCATACTGCACCTTGCTCCTCATCTGCAATCTCTAACCCTACTATACCTCATGCCTTCTCAAATACCAGCATTGAGAGGGATGATGGTATAACAATGAGTGGCACAGAGACTTGCACCCAATCTGCTAGCAGTACACCACCGTTTGATTTGAGCAGCAGGCAAATTTCACTACCCCAGTTGCTGAACCGTAGAAAGAAATACTGTCCCAGCCACATGCTCAGCATCTTAATGCTAGCTTGGCCAAATTGCTAGCATTACAGTTGCTGCCCTTTCATCTGGTAGACTCGCCTCCCTTTCGCAAATTTGTGGAATGTGCTGCACCACAGTGGCAGGTCCCAAAAAGGCATTACTTTTCGCGCAAGGCCATTCCGGCTCTCTACCATGATGTCGAAGGTAGTGTTTTGGCCTCGGACAGTGCAGTCAGCAGGAAGGTTCACATTACTGCTGACTCCTGGCCCAGCAGGCATGCACAGGGACGTTACATTTCTTTCACAGCACACTGGGTAACTCTGCTGGCAGCTGGGAAGGATACAGGACAGGGTTTGGTCTTGCAGCTTGTTTTGCCACCACACCTCCAAAAAGCTGGTA
This sequence comes from Pelophylax lessonae, assembly GCF_965119305.1. Lineage (NCBI taxonomy): Eukaryota > Metazoa > Chordata > Amphibia > Anura > Ranidae > Pelophylax > Pelophylax lessonae. Next base: position 671,481,746 of record NC_138771.1, read on the forward strand.
CTGGTTCTGCCACAACCGGGTACTCCACCACCACCTCCTCCATGTCCTCTTCTGCGCAATTTATCCTCTGCAGCAGCAGTGCTCCTTAACATTCAAGGGGCTACGCAAGCAGTCAGGCTAAAAGATGCCATGCTGTGCTTCAGTTGGTCTGTCTAGGGGATGAGTGTCACACCGGTGCAGAGATTCTGTCAGCTCTGCAGGGGCAGGCTCAGAGATGGTTGATGCTACAAGAGCTTGAGCCAGGAATGGTTGTATGCGATAATGGCACCAACCTTCTCTCCGCCCTCTGACAGGGACACTTGACACATGTTCCATGCTTGGCACATGTTCTGAATCTGGTGGTGCAGCGTTTCTTGAGCAGATACCCAGGCTTCCAAGATCTCCTGAGGCAGGCCAGAAAAGACTGTGGCCATTTCTGCCTTTCATAGAATGCCATTGCTCGCTTATCTGACATTCAACAGGAATTCAACCTGCCCACCAACCGCCTCATTTGTGACATGCTCACCAGGTGGAACCCAATGTTAGCAATGCTGCAGTGGCTGCACACGCAGCAGAGGGCCATCAATGAGCACCTGTGTGAGTATGGCACAAGGACAGGGTCAGGGGAGCTTGGCTTTTTTTCACCACGCCAGTGGCTTTTGATTAAGGATGCGATGCATACTTGCCCATTATGCATTTGTCTTGCAGGTGTTTTTTTTTTTTTTTCCAAGGGTTTACAACCGCTTTAAGCCTCATTAAAATCAGTAAATCGGTGCTCCTTTAAACACGATCATTTTTAAAAACTTTTTTTTCATTGTTACATGTTCCCCAGGTCAGGACCCGGACCCCCCATACACTTTTTTTGGGGCAATAACTTGCAATTAAGCCTTCAAAATGAGGCAGTTTGATTTTCGAGGTTCAAGTCCCATAGACTTCAATGGGGTTTATTTGTTCGAACAAACTTTTCCTCTGTTCATGGTGTTCTGGTGCGAACCAAACCAGGAGGCTGTTCAGCTCATCACTACCGATGGTCCGTTCCCATCCGATTTCCCCCATAGAGATGCATGGGGAACTGACAGCTGTGTCTCCACACACAGCGAGGAGACACAGCTGTCATACTCCTGCTCAGCGGGGGATCAATCCCCCGCTGAGAAAAACGGAGTCCATCCAACGGACTCAGTGTGTGAAAGAGCCCTTATAGCTTCCCTTTTGGTTGAATACAGGGAGCCAAGTGTTCCTTAACCCATTCCTCTTGGCTTTTCTGAACCTGCTATTGGCCACTATACTCTAAAGATAAGATTGGGATGGGAAGGTAGATGGTCTTTCAGGACAGGGTGCCATTTTAAAATCTTCCAGGTTTTCTTCAGAGCTCTTTGGATCAAAGTGGCTTTGTTGTTATACCTTGTGCAGAATCAAATATGCATTTCTCCTTCTTCGCCCTGGGTGACTTTCCTTTTTGTACCGGAGGTGCTTTCCTCATACAGAGACCAATATTTATGATAGGCTTCCTTTATATGGTCCTCCTCATAACCCTTTTCTGTGAACCTTTTCTTAAGGATCGAACCCTGTTCCTCAAAGTCACTTCTACAGGTGCAGGTCCGCTTTAGCCTATAAAACTGGCCTAAGGGCAAATTCCCCATCCATCTGGAATGGTGGTGGCCATGTGCATGGATAATATGGATATAGGAATTCCCTGCACTGGGAAACTTTGGATGTAATTACATTTATATCTATCATGGTACTTCAGCCTGTGAGTGAGAGGTGATAAGTGGGTATAGTATGGATCACCATTGGGCCAACTGAGGAAGAAATGTGTAAGTATATTAGAGCAATGATTTAGTATGGTCCTCCATTGCATTATGTCTGCCCGGCTTTCCCCTCATTCCTTGTGTTTTTACTATTTGGGAACAACAGCATAAAGCCTGGCACACTGAACCCACTTTGGTTCTGGTATATGGGGAGTCTGGCAAATTACGCCATCCCCCCAGTGTGTTTGTTGGGTGGGGGGGGTAGGGACAGGCGGCCATCTGTGACACTTTGAGATGCCCATTGGCCTTCGAGGCCGCCAATCATGGTGTGGGGCGCCTTTGGACAGAACTGTTAGTGACATGTCGGCCAATGGAATGCAGAGCCGCCCGCACTGCCGGGTGTGCGAGCCAGGCGTGCGTTCCAAGCCTGTATGATGCGGCTGATGGCTGCACGAGTCCTGGTCTGCAGCTATACAGATCAACTGAATATCCCTCCTTTTTTGGGATATAGACCTATATTGCCATTATTGTAGTTTTAGATTTCAGTCTATGCATGCTGAGGCCTTGCGTAAACCTTGGTTACAATGTTAATGTACTAGCTTAAGTCAATGATTCACAATATTCATACTTGTTATGCTTGTTTTATTTTTAGTGTCATTTTATCACTTTACCTTTTTGTTATAGCCACCATCATCATTTGCAATTGCTTGTGGCTGGCTTCTGCACATATGGATGGCAGTTTACACTGTGTGGTCCCTTATTGTATGGGCAGTATAGACCTTCAGTAAACAAATCCCACCCTAATGATCCACACTCCTGACCCCTATTGTGGGTGGCGCAGACCGGCTATATAACATCTTGTGAATTGATGGTGGGTTATTAGTTATTTTGGCTCTGAAGAAGAGGGTTCTCCCTCGAAACACGTCAGCCAGGTATATGCAGATACCATGTCATCCAGCACCATAGGAATATCCTGGTAGTCCTGGAGGCGATTGATTCCAGATTTCCTTACATGCATGCAATTATCGTGCGTTTGTGAGTACAATGTATGCTACCCTGTTTGGATTTTAATAAACTTTTTTAGTGGTAATGCACAAGGTTGGTGCGCCCTTCTCTTGTTGTTGTTGGAGTTACTGTTGCCTTTAGCCCCGCACACACGCGTCGAAAATTGGCAGGGAATTTTCGTCCGACCTGCCGATTTTCGACTTGTTAGTATGATGCTTTCGACAACCAACTCCCAACTTTTCGGCCGAAAAAATTCTGTTGTGCAGACTATAAAATTTTTGTTGGCCGTCAACACAACGGCCGATTTTCGTGCAGTCAGTACAGATTTCGACAGGGAAAAATCTGATGAGCAAGTCTGGGCATGCTCAGTGAAGAAAGAACACAAAGAAAGCAAACCAACACATGACATCACTTCTGAAGTAGAATTTTGTTGGGCGAGAAAATTCGTGTGCAGTCTAGGCACATTCCAACCAACAAAACACCACTCTGGACAAAAGACGGACGATCGGTTGGCCGATAATCGTTGCGTGTGTACGGGGGTTTTCTATCATCTGGAACCAGTCTTCCCAATTTCCTCGGACCTCAACAAGGCATTTTCCTCCACACAACTGCCACTCACTGGATATTTTCTCTTTTTCCGCCATTCTCTGTAATCTTGAGAGATGGTTGTGTGTGAAAATCCCAGAAATACTCAGACCAGCCCGTCTACCACCAACAACCATGCCATGTTCAAAGTCACTTAAACCCCCTTTCTTCCCCATTCTGATGCTCAGTTTGAACCTCAGCAAGTCGTCTTTATCGCATCTAGATGCTTAAATGAGATGCTTCCATGCAATTGGCTGATTAGCAATTTGTATTACTGAGCAATTGAACATGTGAACCTAATAAAGTGACCGGTGAGTGTAAAATGTGAATAAGTCTGTGCCAATAAAGTCATCAGATGGACTTTGGTGAAGACACAAGATTCTGCACCATTTGGGTAAGACGCAATTGTGAATATTTAAGGAGTTGTGGCCTTGATCGTTATATGGTTTCCCTCTCACATGCTGAGACTCAAAGAGCCATAACTGACCTCGTTCTCCAGGAGTAGTATTTTACCCAGTGGCGGCTGGCGCGTTGGGGGCGCAGGGCCGGGCCCCCCCCCCCCCCCATCAATGTGTCACATTCCAAAAAAAGTTTCCAGGGGCACTTTTTTTTTTTTTTGCTGTGTCTCCAGCAAGCCATTTGCAGGTGGAGAATATACTTTAATTAGAGGTGGCGCATTCATCTAAAATGGGCTTGGCTCTACAACAGGCATATTGTTACCTATTCTTTATACTACTAGACATATACTGTATGTATGGCCAACAATTTATGCATAGTATTACATACAGAATGCAAGAATTTTTTTTTTTTTTTTCTTCAAATACTGTATACATGGGAAGATTTCGCATGATAAGACAGAAACCCAGACAAGCTGCCTTGTTTAGGGGGCACAGGGCTCAGTATAGAAGGGTCAGGGAGTCACCTGGACACCGTACTGGGGGGGGCAGCAGGGAAAGTTCTGGTGGGCATCAGGGCACGGTTCTCGGGGGGGGGGGGGGGGTTCAGGAGGGAAAAGTACAGGGAGGCACCAGGATACAATGCTGAGAGGTCAGGAGGGAAGGGGGGGGGCACCAGGGCACAGTACACGGGGAGCACCAGGGCACAGTATTGGTGGTTGGGAGGGAAAAGTATTGGGGGGGCACCATGACAATATTAGGAGGTCAGCAGAAAAAAGTAAAGGGGGTACAGGGCACAAAACTGGGGGGGGCAGAGTACAGATGGGCACCAGGGAACAGTACTGGGGGCTAGGTGGGCAAAGTACAGGGGGCACCAGGACACAATACTGGGAGGTCCGGAGAGAAAAGTACAGGGGGGCACCAGGGCACAGTACATAGGAGCAACAGGGCACAGTACTGGGGGGGGGGGTCAGGAGGACAAAGTAATGGGTGGGGGGGGTTAGAAGGACAAAGTACTAGAGGGGAGGTCAGGAGGATAATGTACTGGGGGGAGGAGGACAATGTACTGGGGGGGCAGCATTCTATGGGAGAGAAGTGGTTTCCTCCACATGCAGAGCAGCACAGGGAAGTTGCTGTGACAGTACAAACAAATGGTCCCTGCCCCGCTCCTATAACTGGCCATCACAGCAAGGACATGGGAGGGCAACACGTGTCAAACAAAGCCAAAGAATATTCGCAGCTCAACTTGCCAGCCAGCCTGCAACCAACCGAATGATCCTGTCTAACAGTACGCATTAAATACGGGTTTAATTTGCACACATTTGCAAATACACGCATAAGCTGTGGAAGCTGTGACAAGGCACCCCATTATTATAGACAGTCCTAACAGGGCTCAGTATTTGTGGTTAGGAGGGAAAAGTATTGGGGGGCACCAGAACAATACTAGGAGGTCAGCAGAAAAAAGTAAAGGGGTACAGGGCACAGATGGGCACCAGGGAACAGGACTGGGGGGTTAGGTGGGCAAAGTACAGGGGGGGCACCAGGACACAATACTGGGAGGTCCAGAGGGAAAGTACAGGGGGGAACCAGGGCACAGTACTGAGGGGGGGGTCAGAAGGACAAAGTAATAGGGGGGGTCAGGAGGACAAAGTAGTGGGGGGCAGCAGTCTATGGGAGAGAAGTGGTTTCCTCCACATGCACACATGCAGAGCAGCACAGGGAAGTTGCTGCGACAGTACAAACAAATGGACCCTGCCCCGCACCTATAACTGGCCATCACAGCAAGGACATGGGAGGGCAACACGTGACAAACAAAGCCAAAGAATATTCGCAGCTCAACTTGCCAGCCAGCCTGCAACCAACCAAATGATTCTGCCTAACAGTACGCATTAAATACGGGTTTAATTTGCACACATTTGCAAATACACGCATAGGCTGTGGAAGCCGTGACAAGGCACCCCATTATTATAGACAGTCCCAACTATACATTTGTGAGAGCCTCCATAGTAGAAGCACATGCATTATGATGGATAGGCAGAGGACAGGTGAGCTTGGAGGAAGCCCACCCCTCCTTAAAGGCACAGGGGCACACTGGACACCCAGCACATAGCACCATTGCAGCAAAAGGTCTCCAGTGCACAAATGGCCACTGCCAGGATTGCCCCCAATAATATGTTGCAGTCACAGATCTATTGTTCTTGTATGCTGATCCTCCCAGGCCTTCCTCTCTGCTCCTGGGATGGACAGGAGAGGATGGCTGGCGGGGATCAGTGCAGTGCAATCCCTGTGTCGGTGGGGAAGAAGCACTTAAGGATGAGGGTCAGCAAGGAAGCAACTGCCATCTACACGTCACCTGCCCTCGATCGATGGGTGGATGGCAATTGATAGGTTGCAGACCTCCACTCTATACAGACATTATAAGCTGTAGAGCTCAGCATGGACATACCTGCAAAACTAAAAATCCCTAAAACCACCCCCCCCAAGCTTACCTTTACATGCGCTCCGCTCACACCCCCTCTCAAGGTGTGGTCTCTGAATAGGAGAATGAAGGGCGTGGGAACAATTAACCCCTTTCACTGCCAGGCCCCTACGCTGCACTTTTAAACTCAGACCTATTTTGCAATTTTTAATTTTTTTTTTTTTTTTTTTTACTTTACAGCTTTTCAGAATTTGTTCAAAACCCCAAGAATACTTAAATCTTCAATTATAGGCAATACATGAATTGTGTCCTTGGGCTGCGAAAGCAAAATCTCTATGTGTAGACGCAGACGGTCATCAATCTAGTTTACAAGCATTGCTCCAGGACTGTTCACTCCCAAGATGATGGGTCTTCCAGGAGGACAAGTCATGCTTTATGGATCTTCAGAAGGGTATACAATGTAGCATCATTCATGTATGAAAAAAGGAACAGGCCCCCCCCCCCCCCACTCACCCGCAGACACTGCACCAAAGTGTGGGTGTGGCCAAATTTCCAATACAAGTCCCAGCATACCCCACCACCATCAGTCATGGATCTATACAACCACGAGTCCCAGCATACCCCACCACCATCAGTCATGGATCTATACAACCACGAGTCCCAGCATACCCCACCACCATCAGTCATGGATCTATACAACCACGAGTCCCAGCATACCCCACCACCATCAGTCATGGATCTATACAACCACGAGTCCCAGCATACCCCACCACCATCAGTCATGGATCTATACAACCACGAGTCCCAGCATACCCCACCACCATCAGTCTTGGATCTGTACAACTACAAATTCCAGCACACTCCACTGCCATCTGTCCTGAATCTATACAACTAAAAGTCCCCAGCAAACCCTCCATCATCAGTCTTGGGTCTCTACAGCTACAAGTCCAAGCACACCACACCACCATGAGTCCTGGATCTATACAAACACAAGTCCCAGCATACCCCACCACTATTAGTCCTGGATCTATACAAATACAAGCCCCAGCATACCACACCACCATGAGTCCTGGATCTATACAAACACAAGTCCCAGCATACCCCACCACTATTAGTCCTGGATCTATACAAATACAAGCCCCAGCATTCCCCACCACCATGAATCCTGGATCTATACAAATACAAGTCCCAGCATACCCCACCACCATTAGTCCTGGATCTATACAAATACAAGCCCCAGCATATCCCACCACTATTAGTCCTGGATCTATACAAATACAAGTCCCAGCATACCCCACCACCATTAGTCCTGGATCTATACAAATACAAGCCCCAGCATATCCCACCACTATTAGTCCTGGATCTATACAAATACAAGCCCCAGCATTCCCCACCACTATTAGTCCTGGATCTATACAAATACAAGCCCCAGCATTCCCCACCACCATTAGTCCTGAATCTATACAGCTACAAGCCCCAGCACACCCCACCACCATTAGTCCTGGATCTATACAACTACAAGTCCCAGCATACCCCACCACCATTAGTCCTGAATCTATACAACTAAAAGTCCCCAGCAAACCCTCCATCATAAGTGTTGGGTCTCTACAGCTACAAGTCCAAGCACACCACACCACCATTAGTCCTTGATCTATACAACTACAAGACCCAGCATAACCCACCACCATTAGTCCTGGATCTATACAACTACAAGTCCCAGCATACCCCACCACCATTAGTCCTGAATCTATACAACTACAAGTCCCAGCATACCCCACCACCATTAGTCCTGAATCTATACAGCTACAAGTCCCAGCATACCCCACCACCATTAGTCCTGGATCTATACAGCTACAAGTCCCAGCACACCCCCCCCCCCCCACCATCAATCCTGAATCTGTACCACTACAAATGTTAGCACACCCCCACCGCCATCAGTCACGGATCTGTACAACTACAAATTCCATCACACCCCCACCACCATCAGTTCTGGCTCAGTACAACTACAAATTCCAGCACACCCCCACCGCCATCAGTTCTGGCTCAGTACAACTACAAATTCCAGCACACCCCCACCGCCATCAGTCACGGATCTGTACAACTACAAATTCCAGCACACCCCACAGCCATCAGTCCTGGCTCCTCAATGACATAAATGTGCAGTTATTGATTTAAAATCTATATGTAATAGCACAAAGGATATGGAATGACTAACAATTGATCTGGACAGGGATGCTTTCTGATAATATAATTACAAACCCTGCAGAGAAATAAAGTTTGTAACACATTAACTGAGAAGATGATCTGATCCCTTCTAAACATTCAAGATGTTAGAGTTTCCCTTATGTGTTTGTAATGACCCTGTACACAGCCCCCTCTAGTGGTTACCACGGCTCTCATTTCCCATTCTCATCTCACAAACCACACAACTAATTTCCCTTCACCTGACCACAGGTACAAAGGGTTATAAAATTACAATGTAATCTGGAGGCTGTAAAAACAAAAACCCATCCGAATTACCATCACTTACTGTATCTGACAAATTGTCATGGTTATTGCTATATTATAATATTATTCCCAAGGGAGGGACAGGGGAGGACAGATACTTAGGTTACAATATTAAAAAAGAGACAGGAGAATAGGAGAAACCTTACTTTGTATCTCTCTATCTCCTGTCTGATCAATGTTTATACACAATGTTACTTTGTATTTCTCTATCTCCTGTCTGATCAATGTTTATAAACAATGTTACTTTGTATTTCTCTATATCCCGTCTGATCAATGTTTATAAAATGTGTTACTTTGTATATCTCTATCTCCTGTCTGATCAATGTTTATAAACAATGTCTCTCTCTCGCTCTCTCTCTCTCTCTCCTCCCTCCCTCTCCTCCTCCACCCTCTCTCTCCTCCTCCCTCCCCCCCCCCCTCTCCCTCTCCTTCTCCTCCCTCCCCCTCTCTCCTTCTCCTCCCTCCCTCCCTCTCTCCTTCTCCTACCCCTCCTCTCTATCGCTCTCCCCCCTCCTCTCTCTCCCCCCTCTCTCTCCCCCTCCCTTCTCTCTCTCCTTCTCCCTCCCCCTCCTTCTCCCTCCACCCTCTCTCCCCCTCCTTCTCCCTCCCCCCTCTCTCCCCCTCCTTCTCCCTCCCCCTCCTTCTCCCTCCCCCCTCTCTCCTCCTCCCTCCCCATCTCCCTATCCATCTCCTCCTCCCTCCCCTCCTCCCTCCCCCCTCTCTCTTTCTCCTCGTCCCTCCCCCTCTCTCCTCATCCCTCCCCCCTCTCTCCGTGTCCCCCCCTCTCTCTCCTCCTCCCTGCCCCTCTCTCTCCGTGTCCCCCCCTCTCTCTCTCTTCTCCTCCCTCCCCCTCTCTCCTTCTCCCTCTCTCCTTCTCCTCCTCCCTCCCCCTCTCTCCTTCTCCCTCTCTCCTTCTCCTCCTCCCTCCCTCTCTCTCTCTCTCTCTCTCTCTCTCTCTCTCTCTCTCTCTCTCTCTCTCCTCCTCCCTCTCTCTCCCCCCCCCCTTCTTCCTCTCCTCCTCCTCCCTCTCCCCCTCTATCTCTCTCCTCCTCCCTCTCTCCATCTCCCTCTCCCTCCTTTCCCCTCCCTCTCCCCCTCTCCCTCCCTCCCCTCTCTCTCTCTCTCCTCCCTCTCTCTCTCTCCTCCTCCTCCCTCTCTCTCTCTCTCTCTCTCTCTCTCTCTCTCTCTCTCCCTCCTCCTCCTCCTTCTCTCTCCTCCTCCCTCTCTTTCATCCTCCTCCTCCCTCCTCCTCCTCCTTCTCTCTCCTCCTCCCTCTCTTTCATCCTCCTCCTCCCCCCCTCTTTCTCTCTCTCTTCCTCCTCCTCCTCCTCCCTCTCTCTCCCCCCCCTCCTTCTCCTCCTCCCTCTCTCTATCCCCTCCTCCTCCCTCTCTCCCCTTCTCCTCCCTCTCTCTCTCCCCCATCCTCCTCCCTCATCTCTCTCCCCTCCTCCTCCCCTCTCTCTCCTCCCTCCCTCCCCTCTCTCTCCTCCCTCCCTCTCGTCCACTCCCCCTTTCTCTCTCTCTCTCTCTCTCTCTCTCTCTCTCACATCCACTCCCTCCCCTCTCTCTTCCATCCTCCCCCCTCCCTCTCTTCCGTGTGATCAATGTTTATAAAAAAAATGTTACTCTGTATCTCTCTCTCTCTCTCTCTCTCTCCTAATCAATGTTTATAATCAATGTTACTCGGTATCGCTCTCTCTCTCTCACTCTCTTCTGATCAATGTTTATAAACAATGTTACTTTGTATCTCTTGATCTCCGTTCCAATCAATGTTTACAAACAACGTTACTTTGTATCACTTATGGGGGCCAGCTCAAGTGGGGGGTTACCTTCCCTGGGAAAAAGGCAATCCACACCCAGATTTCTTTTCCTATTACTCTGACTTGTTGCCAGTTTTATTGCAAAAGGTTGCACATAAAACAAACAAAACAAAACAGGAAATAAATCCTTGCCACGCACTAACTAATCCGTACAGATCCCTCTCTGACCGGGGAACGGCTTCTCCCGTAACCAACAAAAAAACAAGAATTTTACAAACCTTTTCTTTTCTTTTCTTGTCTTTTCTTTTACAGGGCGATTTCCACAGCTTCCTGAGTCCCGAGCCAGATCACCCTCCTGCTCCAGTCCTTCCTTATTTATCACACTTACTGCTGGAAACAAGTGGGAAGCAAAACCCGGCTCAGATTCCACACTGACAAGGAGAGCCGCAAATCCCGGACCGGATTACACTTTACTTTCAAACAGAGGAAAGCATGCCATGTGACAGATAGTTCTTATTCTGTATGTATGGACTCTGCACAGTACTACTTCTCCTGTCCTGTATGCCGGGTGTAATTCTCAGTATCTGTTCTTATTCTGTATGTATGGACTCTGCACAGTACTACTTCTCCTGTCCTGTATGCCGGGTGTAATTCTCAGTATCTGTTCTTATTCTGTATGTATGGACTCTGCACAGTACCACTTCTCCTGTCCTGTATGCTGGGTGTAATTCTCAGTATCTGTTCTTATTCTGTATGTATGGACTCTGCACAGTACCACTTCTCCTGTCCTGTATGCCGGGTGTAATTCTCAGTATCTGTTCTTATTCTGTATGTATGGACTCTGCACAGTACCACTTCTTTTGTCCTGTATGCCGGGTGTAATTCTCGGTATCTGTTCTTATTCTGTATGTATGGACTCTGCACAGTACTACTTCTCCTGTCCTGTATGCCGGGTGTAATTCTCAGTACCTGTTCTTATTCTGTATGTATGGACTCTGCACAGTACCACTTCTTTTGTCCTGTATGCCGGGTGTAATTCTCGGTATCTGTTCTTATTCTGTATGTATGGACTCTGCACAGTTCTACTTCTCCTGTCCTGTATGCTGGGTGTAATTCTCAGTATCTGTTCTTATTCTGTATGTATGGACTCTGCACAGTACTACTTCTCCTGTCCTGTATGCCGGGTGTAATTCTCAGTATCTGTTCTTATTCTGTATGTATGGACTCTGCACAGTACCACTTCTCCTGTCCTGTATGCCGGGTGTAATTCTCAGTATCTGTTCTTATTCTCTATGTATGGACTCTGCACAGTACCACTTCTCCTGTCCTGTATGCCGGGTGTAATTCTCAGTATCTGTTCTTATTCTCTATGTATGGACTCTGCACAGTACTACTTCTCCTGTCCTGTATGCCGGGTGTAATTCTCAGTATCTGTTCTTATTCTGTATGTATGGACTCTGCACAGTATCACTTCTCCTGTCCTGTATGCCGGGTGTAATTCTCAGTATCTGTTCTTATTCTGTATGTATGGACTCTGCACAGTACCACTTCTCCTGTCCTGTATGCCGGGTGTAATTCTCAGTATCTGTTCTTATTCTCTATGTATGGACTCTGCACAGTACCACTTCTCCTGTCCTGTATGCCGGGTGTAATTCTCGGTATCTGCTCTTATTCTGTATGTATGGACTCTGCACAGTACTACTTCTCCTGTCCTGTATGCCGGGTGTAATTCTCAGTATCTGTTCTTATTCTGTATGTATGGACTCTGCACAGTACCACTTCTCCTGTCCTGTATGCCGGGTGTAATTCTCAGTATCTGTTCTTATTCTGTATGTATGGACTCTGCACAGTACTACTTCTCCTGTCCTGTATGCCGGGTGTAATTCTCAGTATCTGTTCTTATTCTGTATGTATGGACTCTGCACAGTACTACTTCTCCTGTCCTGTATGCCGGGTGTAATTCTCAGTATCTGTTCTTATTCTGTATGTATGGACTCTGCACAGTACTACTTCTCTTGCTCCATGTTCTGGGTGTCACTGGTGTTTTCCTTCAGTAAGTTGAAGAAATGTAATTAGTTAAAATGTTACTTTGTCTCGTTAGGGAGGAGAATTCTTGTAGGTTACGTCACTCTTCCTGCTATTTTGTAAACTTGGCTCCAGCTCAGAGAGAGTGGAGGAGACTCCACTAGTATAGTACATCAGACCACAGAGGAGAGACAGCAGAGAGCGGAGGAGACTCCACCAGGAGACATCAGACCACAGAGGAGAGACAGCAGAGAGCGGAGGAGACTCCACCAGGAGACATCAGACCACAGAGGAGAGACAGCAGAGAGTGGAGGAGACTCCACCAGGAGACATCAGACCACAGAGGAGAGACAGCAGAGAGCGGAGGAGAATCCACCAGGAGACATCAGACCACAGAGGAGAGACAGTAGAGAGCGGAGGAGACTCCACCAGGAGACATCAGACCACAGAGGAGAGACAGCAGAGAGCGGAGGAGACTCCACCAGGAGACATCAGACCACAGAGGAGAGACAGCAGAGAGCGGAGGAGACTCCACCAGGAGACATCAGACCACAGAGGAGAGACAGCAGAGAGCGGAGGAGACTCCACCAGGAGACATCAGACCACAGAGGAGAGACAGCAGAGAGCAGAGGAGACTCCACCAGGAGACATCAGACCACAGAGGAGAGACAGCAGAGACTGGAGGAGACTCCACCAGGAGACATCAGACTACAGAGGAGAGACAGCAGAGAGCGGAGGAGACTCCACCAGGAGACATCAGACCACAGAGGAGAGACAGCAGAGAGCTGAGGAGACTCCGTCAGGAGACATCAGACCACAGAGGAGAGACAGCAGAGAGCGGAGGAGACTCCACCAGGAGACATCAGACCACAGAGGAGAGACAGCAGAGAGCGGAGGAGACTCCACCAGGAGACATCAGACCACAGAGGAGAGACAGCAGAGAGCGGAGGAGACTCCACCAGGAGACATCAGACCACAGAGGAGAGACAGCAGAGAGCGGAGGAGACTCCACCAGGAGACATCAGACCACAGAGGAGAGACAGCAGAGAGCGGAGGAGACTCCACCAGGAGACATCAGACCACAGAGGAGAGACAGTAGAGAGCGGAGGAGACTCCACCAGGAGACATCAGACCACAGAGGAGAGACAGCAGAGAGCGGAGGAGACTCCACCAGGAGACATCAGACCACAGAGGAGAGACAGCAGAGAGCGGAGGAGACTCCACCAGGAGACATCAGACCACAGAGGAGAGACAGCAGAGAGCGGAGGAGACTCCACCAGGAGACATCAGACCACAGAGGAGAGACAGCAGAGAGCAGAGGAGACTCCGTCAGGAGACATCAGACCACAGAGGAGAGACAGCAGAGACTGGAGGAGACTCCACCAGGAGACATCAGACTACAGAGGAGAGACAGCAGAGAGCGGAGGAGACTCCACCAGGAGACATCAGACCACAGAGGAGAGACAGTAGAGAGCTGAGGAGACTCCGTCAGGAGACATCAGACCACAGAGGAGAGACAGCAGAGAGCGGAGGAGACTCCACCAGGAGACATCAGACCACAGAGGAGAGACAGCAGAGAGCGGAGGAGACTCCACCAGGAGACATCAGACCACAGAGGAGAGACAGCAGAGAGCGGAGGAGACTCCACCAGGAGACATCAGACTACAGAGGAGAGACAGCAGAGAGCGGAGGAGACTCCACCAGGAGACATCAGACCACAGAGGAGAGACAGCAGAGACTGGAGGAGACTCCACCAGGAGACATCAGACTACAGAGGAGAGACAGCAGAGAGCGGAGGAGACTCCACCAGGAGACATCAGACCACAGAGGAGAGACAGTAGAGAGCTGAGGAGACTCCGTCAGGAGACATCAGACCACAGAGGAGAGACAGCAGAGAGCGGAGGAGACTCCACCAGGAGACATCAGACCACAGAGGAGAGACAGCAGAGAGCGGAGGAGACTCCACCAGGAGACATCAGACCACAGAGGAGAGACAGCAGAGAGCGGAGGAGACTCCACCAGGAGACATCAGACCACAGAGGAGAGACAGCAGAGAGCGGAGGAGACTCCACCAGGAGACATCAGACCACAGAGGAGAGACAGCAGAGAGCGGAGGAGACTCCACCAGGAGACATCAGACCACAGAGGAGAGACAGCAGAGACTGGAGGAGACTCCACCAGGAGACATCAGACCACAGAGGAGAGACAGCAGAGAGCGGAGGAGACTCCACCAGGAGACATCAGACCACAGAGGAGAGACAGCAGAGAGCGGAGGAGACTCCACCAGGAGACATCAGACCACAGAGGAGAGACAGCAGAGAGCGGAGGAGACTCCACCAGGAGACATCAGACCACAGAGGAGAGACAGCAGAGAGTGGAGGAGACTCCACCAGGAGACATCAATCCACAGAGGAGAGACAGCAGAGAGTGGAGGAGACTCCACCAGGAGACATCAGACCACAGAGGAGAGACAGCAGAGAGCGGAGGAGACTCCACCAGGAGACATCAATCCACAGAGGAGAGACAGCAGAGAGCGGAGGAGACTCCACCAGGAGACATCAATCCACAGAGGAGAGACAGCAGAGAGCGGAGGAGACTCCACCAGGAGACATCAGACTACAGAGGAGAGACAGCAGAGAGTGGAGGAGACTCCACCAGGAGACATCAGACCACAGAGGAGAGACAGCAGAAAGCAGATTAGACTCCATTAGGAGACATCAGACCACAAAGGAGAGACAGCAGAGAGCGGAGGAAACTTCTGCTTGTAAATAAAGTGACCGGGGGATCCTGGGTGACATAACTGACTACTTATTTTCATGGCCATTAGGACAATATTAAACTTTCCTCATTAAGGCTTGTGTTTGCCGAACTTTAAACCTTTTTCCGCTTTCAGGGTTTTGAAGGCAGCTGTGCCACATCCATAGCAGCCAGTTCTGTCACCAGGCCCCATTTATTTGTTTGTTGTGAGTCCCCAGGCCACGTACAAAAAAGTGGCCTGGATATTTTCTTTTTTCAAAAATGGCCTGCCACCCAAAATGTATATGACAGTGATGGCGAACCCTGGCATCATGGGAAATGTAGTTCCAAAACATCTGGGGTGCCAAGGTTCGCCATCACTGGTATATGAGATCCTTCCAGTCTGGCATTAATTTATAGGGGGGCTCCATGCAAAAATAAATGGTGCATTGTCCCCCCAAGCTTTGGAGATTTTAAGGTGGAACCTCACACAAAAATAAAAACTTTGGGTCACCCAAAAATCCATACTGAACCTTTATGTGAGCGTTCAGCCTATGTGCAGCTCCTTGCTGAACTTTATTATTATTATTATATAGGATTTATATAGCGCCGACAGTTTACGCAGCAATTTACAACTTGAGGGTAGACAATACATCTGCAATACTTTTTAATACAGGAGGAATCAGAGGGCCCTGTTCATTAGAGCTTACAATCTAAGATGGAGGGTCAAGAGATACAAGAGGTAATAACTGTGGGGGATGGGCTGATGGAGAAAATAAAAGTACAGTTGTTAGGTGGTTGCCAGATAGGCTTCTCTTAAGAGATGTGTTTTCAGGGATCGTCTGAAAGTGGACAAAGTAGGAGATAGTCGGACAGATGGGGGTAGAGCATTCCAGAGGATGAGAGAAGCTCGAGAGAATTCCTGGAGGCGGGCATGGGAAGAGGTGACAAGGTAGCTAGAGAGCAGGAGGAACGAAGAGAATGAGTTGGTCGGTATTTTGAGTCCAGATTAGTGATGTAGCTGGGTGCCAAGTTATGGATGGCTTTGAAGGTTATGGTTAGTAACTTAAGTTTAATTCGTTGATTGAGTGCCAGCCAATGGAGGGATTGGCAAAGAGGGGTAGCAGGCACAGAGCGGTTTGCAAGGTGGATGAGCCTGGCAGCAGCGTTCATGATGGACTGAAGGGGGGATAGTCTTTTTAAAGGTAAGCCAATGAGAATGGAGTTGCAGTAATTGAGATGAGAGATGACCAGGGAGTGGATTAGAAGCTTTGTGGTGTTGTTGGTTAGGAAGGGACGTATCTTGGAGGTGTTGCGGAGGTTGAGGCGGCAAGCTTTGGACAGTGACGGGATATGTGGCTGAAAGGATAGTTCAGAGTCCAGGATTATACCTAGGACCTTGGCATGGGTGGACGGGTTGATCGTTGTGCTGTTGATTTTGACAGAGAAATCAGGGGAAGAGGAACGTGGGGGAGGAAATATCATGAGCTCGGTTTTGGATAGGTTGAGTTCGAGGAAGTGATGTGACATCCAGGCTGATATGTCTGTTAGTAAGCTGGTGATGCGTGAGGAGACTAATGGAGTGAGCTGAGGGGTGGAGAGATAGATTTGGGTTTCATCAGCGTAGAGATGATATTGAAAGCCGTGGGAGGCAATCAGCTGACCCAGAGAGGTGATGTAGATTGTGAAAAGGAGCATTCCCAGTACAGAATCTTGGGCACACCAATGGAGAAAGGAAGAGAAGAGGAGGTAGTAGAGTTATAAGTAGCACTGAAGATGCGTTGGGATAGGCAGGATGAGAACCAGTGAAGAGTACAGTCACAGAGACCAAGGGAGTGGAATATTTTGAGGAGGAGGGGGTGATCAACTGTGTCAAAGGCAGGAGAGAGGTCCATGGGGGAATAGTACAGAATAGTGTCCATCGGTGTTTGCTGTTAGTAGGTCGTTTGTGAGTTTAAGGAGAGCAGTTTCAGTGGAATGTTGAGGGCAAAATCCGGACTGAAGGGAATCAAGAGGTTTGTTCTTAGATGGTCGCTCAATTGTTGTAGACCAATCATTCAAGGAGTTTGGAGGAGAAGGGGATTAAGGAGATAGGGCGTAGATTCTGAAGATTGGTGGGGTCCAGTGAGAGCTTTTTAAGGATGGGAGTGACTAGCGCATGTTTTAGAGAGTTGGAGATATGCCAGAAGAGGAAGAGGTTGAAGATGTGAGTTAGAGAGCATAGAATAGAGTCAGAGGGTGAGCATTGCATTTGCAAAGGGAGCAGGATCCAGGGGGCAGGTGGTTAGATGGGTGTTAAATAAAGGTCCAGCAACCTCAATAATACTAGCAGGGTTGAACGAGGGAAGTAATGATTGTACTTGTGGACATGAGTGGGTAAATGGGGGAGGTTTCTGCACATTGGAGATCTCCTCGTGAATTGTATCAACCTTATTTTTGAGGTGATAGGCAATCTCCTGGACAATGAGTGAGTTAGAGGTTGGAGTTGGTAGAGGACAGAGCAGAGAGTTAAAGGTAGAGAAGAATTGACGGGGACTAGATGAGAATGTTTGAATAAGCATGATAAAATAGGTTTGCATGGCAGTGAGGAGGCAGGAATAGTATTTTAGGAGGGCAGATTTATATTGTCTTCCGGGGGCTTAGCCTTACGCCACAGGCACTCAAGACCATGGCTACATTTTCGGAGACTTCTGGTGTCGTCTGTTTTCCAGAGTTGTAGCGATCGAGGTCAAATTCTGCGTGTAGTGAGGGGACCGAGCTTGTGTAGGGACATGACAGGGGTGAGACTATGTCATATAGATGGTCTAGCAGTGTAGAGAAGAGAAGGGTTGAGTTGCAAAGGTTTCTACGGGTAACTGTTAGGCGGTTGGAGGAGAGGAGGTAGAAGACAGGGACAGAGAAACTAATAAGGTGGTGATCAGAGAGTGGGAGAGGATTGTTGGAGAGGTCGCATAGAGTGCATAGATAGAAGAAGACAAGGTCAAGGGTGTTGCCATTGGAGTGTGTAGGAGCCTGTATCCATTGCTGCAGGTCAAGAGATGAGGTTAGACTGAGAAGTTTAGAAGCAGTAGTAGTATAAGCATTAACAGGGATGTTGAAGTCACCAAAAATGATAGTGGGGATTTCAGAAGAGAAAAAGTAGGGTAGCCAGTCAGAGAAGTCATCAAGGAAGGTTGATACTGATCCAGTAGATGGCAGCGATTCTTAAAGAAACAGGAGAAAATAGACAAATAAAATGCGCCTCAAAAGAGTAGAATGTCACAGAAGGAGGTGGGTGAAGTACCTGATAGGTGCTGCATGGGGCTAGAAGGATTCACACACCACCTCTCTTCTGTCCACTTGGTCAGGGGGAGTGAGTCCACAGAAGGCCACCATGGGAGAGGGTAGCAGGAGAAGTAGTATCGGAATTATGAAGCCAGGTTTCGGTAATGGCGAGTAGGTTAAAGGAATTTGTGATGAAGAGGTCGTGGACGAAGATGAGTTTGTTACAGACAGAGCAGGAGTTCTAGAGGGCACAGGAGAAGGGGAGGCTGGTATTGAGAAGAAGAGGAATGGAGGCTAGGTTCTGTGGGTTGCGGCTGCTGGCAAAGGGTGGTGGGAGCGTGGTGAAAAACCAAATGGAGGCCCAGGGTTTGGGGATATGTCACCAGAGGTAAGGAGAAGGGGAGTGTTTCCTGGCACCCTTACAGTACACAAGGGCCATGAATCCTGACGATGCAGGTGCTCCAACGCTCCCTTTGCTGGTTACCAGGCTCAATCAACAAGATCACCTTTTGGGTCACTTCGCTCGGACGTTGCTTGAACGCCCAGCACACCTTTCTCCTGGTGCTGCTAGGCCGGTGGTCCCTCCTGCTGCTGCTCCTGTTGCCGCTCCTGCAGCTATAGTTGGAGTTATTGTTACCAGAGGGGGTGAACCAAGTCAGTGTCATGGATTCCTAAACCAAGTTGGCATTTATTTTGAGATGGTTCCTCAGGCATTTTCCTCTGACAGGTCCAAGGTGGGCTTCCTAATCTCGTTGCTCTCGGACAAGGCCTTGGCCAGGACAAATCCTTCATGGGAGAATGATAATCCTGTGATATTCGAGAGGCTCAGGGAGAGACCATCGTTTAGGGAGCGCTTGCGGAGGCCTCCTACCATATTGGCCTCTACGTTTTCTTCCCCACCCATTCCTCCCTCACCTCCCACGCTTCTTGAGGATGGTGTGTCTGGCTGTGAACCCATGCAGCTGGGGTTTACTCGCCTTTCCGAGGCTGAGTGGGCCTTTAAGAGGAGGGAGGGCCAGTGCCAGTGTGCATTTTCTGAAATCTTGTCCTGCCTGTCCGTGAAACTGTCGGGCACAGATCTTAGGTGGAATTTCCTCGTTCCCCCGGTTTCCCTTAAAGATAAACCGCTAATCACAGTTGTTCTCTCCTGGGCAGCAGGCTCGGTGGTTACCCAGGCATTGGTAGACTTTGGTGCTGGTGGTTACTTTATTGACAGTACATTTGCTGCTGCAAATTCCATACCCTAGCAGCCCCGTGTTTCTTCAATAGTCATCAAGGCGATTGATGGCAGACCCCTGCAACTGGCACAGGTTACCCATGAGACTGTTCCGGTTAACATGGCAATAGGGGCTGTTCACAGGGAGTCAGCCTGTTTCCAGGTTATATCGTCCCCACACTACTCTGTTGTTTTGGGGTACCCTTGGCTTCGGAAACACAATCCGACCTTTGATTGGCAGTCGGTCGAGATGCTTTCTTGGTCCCCACATTGTGGCGCTGTTTGTATCCATGGGCCTGTTAAAGCGGAGCTCCGGGTACAAAAAAAAAAATTTCAATGAAAATACCCCCGGGACAGTCAGGGCTAGTACATTCCACAATGGAAAGCCTCTGATCTGTCCCGGTTCGCACTTACCTGCAAGAAGAAATACTTATTTTTAAAAATTTCTTCTCCAGCGCTGCCATCTCAGGTGTGGGCAGCTTGATCCTCTTCTGCGTCCTCTTCCGTCCTCTTCGGTCCCATGATGCATTGTGCCGGCCCCGCCGTCACTTCCGGGGCCACAGCGTCATCCCTGCACAGCTTCTGGGCATGCCTAGAAGCTGTTTAGCAAGGTATGATGCGCCTGCACCAGAACTGACGTCAGGGCCGGTGCAGGCGCATTGATTCCTGCGAGCGATGACGTTCAGCTCCCAGGAATCATTGCAAAGCGGAAGTGACGGCGCAGGCCGCGGCCGCTGAGGGAGGAAATGGAAGAAAGGTGAGTATATTTTTCTGCAATTACAAGGTAAGTAAAAAAAAAAAAAAAAATCGTAATTATCCATTTCTGTTTCAGGTGACTACAAGCAAGCGGATGGCCCAAAATCGACTATGTCGATTTTGTGGCCGGAACTCCGCATTAAAGTACTTTGTACCTCCTCAGATTCAGTGTTGCCTACTGAATATCATGAGTATCAAGATGTATTTGACAAGGTGCGCGCTGGTACTCTTCCTCCTCATCGTCCATACCAGAGGCGTAACTAGAACCTTCAGGGCCCCGATGCAAGAAACCATGAAGGGCCCCCCAGACCCCTGGCCGGGGCCCTTCCCTTCAAGCCCGGGGCTCTTCCCACTAATCCTGGGGCTCTTTAATCTCATTGCATGGCCTTTTATTATGGTCCCGCATCAGGATCCTTTCACAAGTTCTGCAGTGGGCCCCCTTCCTGCAATCTTGGGGCCTCCCCACAGTGGTGAAATGCCAGGGCCCGGTCGCTAATGTGACCTTTGAGATCCTAGAAGTTCACCCACTGGTTTGCTACCGGGCCCCCTGGAGCATGGGGCCCGGTAGCGATTGCAACCCCTGCAACCCCTGTAGTTACGCCCCTGGTCCATACGATTGTGTTATCGACTTACAACCTGGTGTGATTCCCCCTCGTGGCAGGGTTTATCCTTTCACAGTTGCGGAGAATAAGGCCATGGAGGAGTACGTGGCGGATGCACTTGCCCCTAGGCAGATTCACAAGTCCACTTCCCAGCGGGTGTCAGTTTTTTCTTCGTAAAGAAGAAGGGGGGGAGGGAGTTGAGACCTTGCATTGATTATAGGGGCCTCAATCGCATCACTGTCAAGAATGCATATCCGATTCCGTTGATTACTGAATTGTTCGACCGTCTCAAGGGAGCAGCGGTCTTTACCAAGCTTGACCTAAGGGCCACATATAACCTCGTAAGGATCAAGTAAGGCGATGGGTGGAAGACCGCGTTTAATTCCAGAACCTGTCATTATGAAAATCTAGTGATGCCCTTTTGCTTGTGCAATGCACCCGCTGTCTTCCAGGAGTTCATCAAAAATGTCTTTTGTGATATTTTGCAGCAATGCGTGGTAGTCTACTTGGATAACATCTTGATTTACTAGGACTCCATTGAATCCCACTACCTGGATGTCAGACCCGAGTGCTGTAACGGTTGCGTGAGAATGGGCTTTTCTGTAGGCTTGAGAAATGTGAATTTCACCTGTCTCAGGTTGCCTTCTTGGGCTACATCATTTTTGCTGAAGGGTTCTCCATGGACCCTCAGAAGGTTTCGGCTGTTCTACAATGGCCTCGCCCTAGTGGTCTTTGTTCCATTCAGGGTTTCCTTGGGTTTGCCAACTACTATCGGAAATTTATCAGGAACTTTTCCTCTTTGGTCAAACTTATCTCAAATCTGACTAAAAAGTCCAGCGATCCCCACAATTAGACACCTGCTGCCATCCAAGCTTTCGAGGCCCTCAAGTCTGCTTTCACTTCGGCTCCCATTCTGTCTCATCCCAATCCTGGTTTGCCCTTTGTCCTAGAGATGGATGCGTCTGAGATGGGAGTAGGCGCCCTCCTGTCTCAGCGTCAAACACCTGATGGACCCTTACTTCCTTGTGGATTTTACTCCAAGAATCTGTCTCCAGCTGAATGCAATTATGAGATTGGAGACAGAGCTCTTGGCCATTATCCTAGCTCTCAAGGTGTGGAAACACTTGCTTGAAGGTTCTGTGGTTCCAGTTCTCATTCTCACCGATCATAAGAATCTGACGTATCTCTCGGAGGCCAAGAGGCTCACACCCAGTCAGGCCAGATGGGCCTTATTCTTGTCTCGTTTTAACTATGTGGTCTCCTATCTGCCCGGCATCAAGAATGTGAAAGCTGATGCCTTGTCTCGCCAGTATTCTGAGTTGTCCAGGGAGGATTCCGTGTCGACACCGGTAATACCTTTGGATCATATCCTGGCTGCCATCCTTACCATCTTAACCTCTCCTCTTAGGGAACAGAGAGACCTGCTTGCAAATGTTTTGTACCTGAGGGGTTACGCGTCAGACTGTTGCACACGTACCACAATTCAAGGACTGCCGGTCATCCTAGTAAGAACCAGATGTCCTGAGCTATTTCCAGTCAGTTCTGGTAGCCATCTCTATGCACTGATGTCTCTGCATATGTGACTGCTTTTTCGGTCTGTGCCCAGAACAAATCTCCACGGCACCTTCCCTTGGGCCTACTGCATCCCATTCCCAATGGGGAGCATCCCTGGTCTCACCTGGCCATGGATTTTATTGTGGAACTTCCCGCGTCTCGAGGTTACACGGTTATCCTCGTCAGGGCCGGATTAAGAGCATCATGGGCTTGGTGCTGAGGATTTTGAAGGGCCTTAAGGGCCGTGCCTTGGCATGCACCCAGAGGAGGAAGGGTGCAGCCATACATGCCTAATTCAACATGGGATGCTGTCTGTGAAGCCCATAAACACATCCATGCATCGGCAACTGTCCCTCCTTGTCCGGCCTTCGCGCTGTGTGGGGAGGTTCTGAGGGTGCTGCCTGGGGAAGCGAGCATAGAAGCCAGACTTCTGTGTTTACAAGTGACAGAAGAGCGGTAACAGTGAATATGGCCAACCCGGGCCTATATAAAAGGTAGGGGCCTGGAGCTGCAGCTCCAATAGCCCCTACGTTAATCTGGCCCTGATCCTCGTGGTTGTCGACCGCTTCTCTAGAATGTGCCACTGTGTTTCGTTTAAGCGGCTGACTACCGCTCAGGAGCTTGCCTCTGTGTTTGCCAGGGAGGTTTTCTGCTTACATGGGTTGCCTAAAGAGATTGTCTTAGACTGTGGGATCCAGTTTGTCTACAGGTTCTGGCACGCCTTTTGCTCCCAGTTGAGTATTCAACTCTCCTTCTCCTCAGCCTACCATCCACAGTCCAATGGTGTCACTGGGCATTCCAACCAAGCTCTGGATCAATTTCTCTGCTGCTAAATTTCACTCTGACCATAAGGACAATTGGGTTGATCTGCTACCCTGGGCAAAGTTTTCCAGGAACTCTGCCATCAACTCGTCTTCCCAAATGTCTCCATTCATGGCCAATTATGGGTTCAAACCCATTGTGTTGCCACAGGACATCCCGGCTGTGAAGGATCATCTTCGTGCCCCCCGTCCTCTTGGGTGCAGATTCAAGAGTCTTTACGGCTCTCTGCACAGTGTCAGAAGCTCCAGGCAGACAGGAGACATTTATCTGCTCCTTGATACCAGGTCGGGGAGAGGGTGTGGTTGTTGACCTGTAAACTCAACCTACTACCTACTCCTAAACTGACACCCTGTTTTTGCATCCTCTGTAAGGTGAACCTGGTGGCCTATGCCCTTGATCTTTGTCCTGGCATGTGTATTTCCAATGTCTTTCACGTGTCACTTTTTAAAGCGGATTTCTGGCCTCGGAAAAGTTTTTTAGAAAAAAATACCCTGGGACAGTCAGGGCTAGTACATTCCACAATGGATAGCCTCTGAACTGTCCCAAGTCGCACTTACCTTTTAGAAGAATTGCTTACCTTGAAAATGTCTTGTCCAGTGCTGCCATCTCAGGTGTGGGCAGCTGAAGCCGGAGTGTCCTATTCGGTGTCCTCTTCCGTGTCTTCTTCGGTCCCACAATGCACTGCACCGGCCCCGCCGTCACTTCCGGGGCTGGTGCAGTGCATTGTGGGACCGAAGAAGACATGGGGAAGTGACGAGCAGGGCCGGTGCAGGCGAATTGACTCCTGGGAGCGATGACGTTCAGCTCCCAGGAGTCATCGCAAGCAGGAAGAGACGGCGTGGGCCACACCCGCAGAGCGAGGAAGTGGAAGGAAGGTAAGTATATTTTCTTCTATAAAAAGGTAAGTAATCAAAAAAAAAAAAATCAGGCCTATCCATTTCATTTTCAGGTTAATGACAGCAAGCGGATGGCCCAAAGTCATTTTTGAGGTCGGAACTCTGCTTTAAGCCACTGGTTTGCAATCACTTTTATTACTTCACTTCCTCTCTCTCGTCCCATTCCTGTGGGAAATCATGAGGAGTATGAGGTTAGCAGCATCTTGGATTCTTGTCTGTTTCGTGGTCAGGTTTAATACCTGGTGCACTAAAAGTCTTATGGTCCTGAGGAGCACTCCTGGGTTCCCTCCACTGATGTTCATGCTCCCGCTTTCTCCGCGCTTTCCACGTTCTCTTTCCTCAGAAACAGTTTTTTGTTCTGCAGAGGAGGGGCCATTGAGGGGAGGGTACTGTCAAGGTCTTACCTTGCCTTCCTGGTGGCAGCCATCTTGGACATGTGCAGACTGCTGTCTCTTATAAACTCTGTTTGCATCATCACTTGCCTGCTGCCTGGGCATAGCTCAGTGATGATGTTGCACACCTGACTATATATATCACCTGATGGCTTGCAGTCCTTTCCCTTGTGTTTGTGCTCCAAGGTGCATCACTGCTAGCAGTCTTCTGTTCTCCATTTTTCTCCATGCATGACCTGGCTTGGCTGACGACTTTCCTGGCTCTCGATCCCGCCTCGGCATATGACCCCACATCGGCAGGCGATCCGGCATCGGCAGACTACCCGCTAATGGACTTGACCCCAGATTGGATGACTACCCGCTTCTAGACTCGATCAGGGCTTGTATGACTACCACTTCTGGACTTGCCCCTGGCTGTTCCTGATTTTGCTCCTCATTCTTGTTGTACGTTTATTGTGGTTCCCCCAATAAACTGCTTTATTTTACTTGCATCTTCATGTGGTCTGGTTTCCTTGCACCCTGACAAGGACAAAACTGCCAGCAGGAGTGGTAGAGAGTGCATGTTACAGAGTGGGAAAATAGCTGAATAGAGAGACAGGGTCACCTGCAGCCTGTTTGGTGCTTGTTGGTGTAGTTTGCTGTGTATGCTTGCTGCGTGCAATCGATGAAGCAGAGCTTGAGGTGCATATCACTTGTAGAAAGAATCACTTAGATAAAGAAGCCTTAAGGAAAGATGTCCTGCAATGTATTCCCCCAGAAACATGCTGACCCTTAACCACTTAAGCCCCGGAAGATTTTACCCCCTTCCTGACCAGGGCCTATTTTGCGATTCGGCACTGCGTGACTTTAACGGACAATTGTGCGGTCGCGACGCTGTACCCAAACAATTTTGACATCCTTTTTTTCCCACAAACAGAGCTTTCTTTTGGTGGTATTTGATCACCTGTGCGATTTTTTTGATCATGCGCTATAAACAAAAAAAGAGCGACAATTTTGCAAAAATAACAATATTTTTCACATTTTTTTTATATGAAATTCCCCAAAAAAAATGTAAAAATCAAAATTTTTTAACATTTTTGGCCAATTTGTTCTATGCTACATATGTTTGGTAAAAAAAAATTGCAAAAAGCGTGATTGGTTTGCGCAAAAGTTATCGAGCTTACTAACAAAGGGAAAGATTTTTGTCATTTTTGTTGTTTTTTTTTTTTTTAACGAGTAATGGCGGCGTTTGCGGCGGACAGATCGGACCCTTGACTGACATTTTTGACACTTTTGGGGTTACCAGTGACATTACTACAGTAATCAGTGCTATACATATGCACTGTTACTTTAAAAATGACACTGGCAGTGAAGAAGTTAACTGTATTGGAGAGGGAGGGGTTAAGTGTGTCCTAGGGGCGTGTTTCTAACTGTGATTGGCTGTGGCTACTAGTGTAAGAACAGAGATCAACGGTCCTACATAGTAGAACCGTCTGATCTCCATTCTTACACAGGGGAGAATGACAGGCGGCTTTGTTTACATCAGCCGCCTGCCTTTCTTCCGGTGTAACGGACGATCACGAGCACACGCGCGGGGGGGGTCCGTGACCACGCGGGAGCGCACCTCCGGTGGCGCGCGCTCGCTCCCTAGAGCCTCACAGGCTAGCGACGTAGTACTACGTCACTTTGCCTGTGAGGGGCTGACCGCCGCAGTAAATAGTCGTGCGCCGGTCGGCAAGCGGTTAAGGGTGCACTAAAGTTATACTGGTATAAGGGTGTGGGTGCAAAATTTGTTAATTAATCATGAGTGGATATAAGGATGCCTAACAATCAGAGTGGACCATTCACTTCTAAAGTTAGACTAGTAAGAGGCAAGGAATGCTATAAAGATAAGATCGGCACATAAAACATGGTAAGACACTTCAGAACAGCAAAAACATCATTGTAATGCACACAGGGCAACAGATGGAAAAGACCACATACTAAAAAGCACAGATACATAGAGAGAGTAAACAGGTTCCAGTTGCAGTTAAGGGTGGATGTATTTCAGCATACACATACCTGTGGAGGGACGGAGAAGAGATGTTCAGATGAAGCAGAGCTTGAAGTGCATATCACTTGTAGAAAGAATCACTTACAGAAACAAGCTTAATGCCTCGTACACACGCATCGATTATTGGCCGGGAATTTTCGGCCAACGTCCGATCGGCCGATTTTCGGCTTGTTAGTATGATGCTTTCGACAACCGACTCCGACTTTTCGGCCGAAAAAAATCTGGTGTGCAGGCTATAAAATTTTTGTTGGCCGTCAACACAACGGCCGATTTTCCGTCAGTCAGTACAGATTTCGGCAGACAAAAATCTGATGAGCAAGACTGGGCATGCTCAGAGAAGAAAAAACACACGGAAAGTAAACCAGCACATGACATCACTTCTGAAGTAGATTTTGGTTGGCCGAGAAAATTCGTGTGCAGTCTAGGCACATTCCAACCAACAAAACACCACTCTGGACAAAAGTCGGACGATCGGTCGGCCGATAATCGTTGCGTGTGTACGAGGCATTAGGGAAAGATGCCCTGCAACGTGCTCCCCTAGCAACGTGTCCTTAACATGGCAGGGATGGTTTCTTGCCAAAGGGGAATCACTGGCAAAGCAGCCCATGTGGATAAGGACAAAGACCTCTTACCCCAACCCTGGCCCAGTGTTTGGGGGGGGGGGCTGAGTGTGGGGGAGTTGTAAGATTCTGAAAGCACCTGTGAGGGATTAGCTCGGTAGCGGGTGTGGATAACCCCTTTTGGGGGGGGGTTCGTCACACAGGGAGATAGCCGAGGAGTGGTTGAAAACAACAGTTTATGGTTTATTCGTCCAATTTCTTCAAAACAGTGCATGCAGCAAAAACATCAAAATAAAACAAAACACAAAATAAATCCTGGCCACTGTGGGCGTCTACCTTCTCACACACCGGAACCTATCTAAGGAGTCTTCCCAACCTACTCTTTGGGCAGACCCTGCTGGTTCTACAGCAGACACTCAAATGTCCATTTGTGTTTTCTTTACACAGAAAAAAATTCAACACCTCACCTTTAGAAGTCTCTCATCTGACTGCTCTCCCCAGCTTACACAGCCTCAGGAGACAGCAATCAATAGACTCCCTTTGGACAAGTTATAGAGATCTTAATTGCCTCATTCTGAACAGCTGAAAGTGTTCTCAACTTCCGTACACCTTCCTGCCTACCTCTGCAGCCGACACCTGATAGCAATTAGTGAATTGTCTAAACCAAGCAGAAATATATCTCCCGTCAGTGACAACACCCATAGATTTTCCTGACTTCCTGTCACATACCCCCCCCTCTTGTTTCAACCCTAGGGTTGGGACACAGGTTGACAGGCACGCATGTGCACGGGACAAACCATCTGCATTCCCCATTTGAACACCGGGGCGATGCGTTACCACAAAACTAAATTCCTGAAGGGCCAGAAACCACCTATTTATTCTCCTATTGGTCTCCTTGTTCTGTGCCATCCACTTCAATGGGGCGTGATCCGTCACCAGTTCAAACTGTCTACCCAGGAGGTAGTATCGGAGAGAATCCAAGGCCCATTTCACCGCCAAACACTCTTTCTCAATGGTGGCATAATTCTCTTCATGGGCCTTCAACTTTCGGCTGAGGTACATAACAGGGTGTTCTTCCCCATTGATAATCTGGGACAGTACAGCTCCTAAACCCACATTTGATGCATCTGTCTGGACCACAAAGTCTCGTGAAAAATCAGGCGACTTTAAAACTGGCTGGCTACATAAAGCCTGTTTTAAAGCCTGAAAAGCTGTTTCTGCCTCGGGAGTCCATTTGATCATGACAGACTCCTTCCCTTTGGTCAGATTGGTCAGGGAAGCAGCCTGTGAGGCAAAATGGGGAATAAAACGGCGATAATAACCTGCAATCCCCAAAAATGCACGAACCTGTTTCTTGTTGGTGGGACGTGGCCAATCCTTAATAGCTTCAACTTTGTTTATTTGGGGCTTGATTAGACCTCTACCAATGGTATACCCCAGATACTTCGCCTCTTCTAGCCCAATGGTACATTTTTTTGGATTGGCTGTAAACCCAGCTTTCCAGATGGAATCCAACACAGCCTGAACTTTTGGTAAGTGTGAGTCCCAATCCTCACTGTGAATGACCACGTCATCGAGGTATGCAGCAGCATAGGCTAGATGAGGCCGAAGGGTCTTATCCATGGTGCGTTGGAATGTGGCAGGAGCATTCTGTAACCCAAAAGGCATCCTCCGATATTGGAAAGATCCGTCTGGAGTTACAAATGCTGTTTTTTCCCTGGCCGACCCCGAGAGAGGAATTTGCCAATAACCCTTGGTAAGGTCTAACGTGGTCATGTACCGGGCAGTGCCTAGCCGATCAATCAGTTCATCTATGCGGGGCATAGGATAGGTGTCAAACTTAGTGATTTTATTCAGGCGGCGAAAATCATTACAAAACCGCCAACTTCCATCTGGTTTGGGCACTAAGACAATGGGACTGGACCAATCACTATTTGACTCTTCTATCACCCCCAACTCAAGCATTTTTTTTACTTCCTGGCGAATGGCATCTCGCCGGGCTTCTGGAATTCTATAAGGCTTTAACTTGACCTTATCCCCTGGGGTGGTGATAATGTCATGTTTAACTCCCGAGACCCAACCTGGCAGGTCTGAAAACTTCTCCCTATTACGGAGCACAAATTCTTTAACCTCCTGTTTCTGAAGTTTGGACAGAGTCTCTGCTATCCCAACTTCAGGGACAGCCAGGTGAACTGGAGCAGAAACTCGGGTAGTCTCAGCGACCAAGGACTCTCTATCCTTCCATGGTTTTAACAAGTTCACGTGATAGAGCTGCTCAGGTTTTCGTCTTCCTGGTTGGCTAATTTTATAATTCACCATCCCTATTTTCTCCAATACTTCATAGGGCCCCTGCCATTTGGCTAGGAATTTACTTTCGACCGTGGGGACCAACACCAACACCCTATCACCAGGTGCAAAAGAACGGACCTGGGCCCCACGATTGTAAATCCTTTGTTGAGCCAACTGGGCTTGGGCTAAATGTGCCTTCACAATCGGCATCACTTGGGCAATTCTATCTTGCATTTGGGCAACATGCTCAATCACACTTCGATGAGGGGAACTCTCACTCTCCCATGTTTCCCTGGCAATGTCAAGTAGGCCCCGGGGGTGCCTCCCATACAGCAACTCAAACGGAGAGAACCCTGTGGATGATTGGGGAACCTCTCTTATGGCAAACATCAGATAAGGGAGCAGATAATCCCAATTCTTTCCGTCTTTATCCACCACCTTCCTCAACATTTGTTTTAACGTTTTATTAAACCTCTCCACTAACCCATCTGTTTGAGGGTGATATACTGAGGTACGTAACTGGGTCACTTTCAGGAGTTTACAAAGTTCTCTTGTCACCCTGGACATAAACGGGGTGCCCTGGTCAGTTAGGATTTCCTTAGGTAGACCCACCCGGGTGACAACTTGAAATAACTCCTTGGCTATGGTTTTAGCAGAGGTATTTCGGAGAGGAATCGCTTCTGGGTAACGGGTGGCATAATCCATTATCACCAAGATGTGCTGGTGCCCTCTTGTGGACTTCAGTAAGGGCCCAACCAAATCCATGGCGATCCTCTCAAAAGGAACCTCGATAATGGGCAGGGGTACCAAAGGACTACGGAAATGGGGCATGGGTGCATTAATCTGACACACTGGACAGGAAGAGCAGTACAATTCCACTTCCTTAGTGATCCCAGGCCAATAAAACCTCTGGGTGATTCTCTCCCGGGTTTTTTCTGCTCCCAAATGTCCCCCAAGAATGTGCCCATGGGCCAGTTCCAAAACCATCTTGCGGTACGGTTTAGGCACTACCAGTTGCTCAACAGTGTCCTCTATCCTCTGTGACACTCGATATAAGAGGTCCCTCTCAATAATGAAGTAAGGGAGGGCAATCCTCTCGTCAGGGTTAACTAGCTCCCCATCTATCTTCACTACATTCTCCCGGGCTCTTAGCAATGTGGGGTCCCTCAATTGCTCAGTGATAAATTTTTCTCGGTGCACTTTAAGGTCATCCAACCCTAACGGCCGCTGTTCCTCTTCTGAGGTAGCAGGCTCCTCCCTAGGGACTGGTGTTTCCCCGGCTAAGACTGAGCACGGAAACTCAGGATAATCCTCACAGTTAGAGGATTCTGGAGTAGATGGTTCAGGCTCAGAAGAACCACCTACTGGGGAATCTGGGCAATCCCAGAGTTCCCAGAATTTTGGGAAATCCCTTCCCACAATGGCGTCATGTGGCAGTTTGGGAACTAAACCCACTTGGTGACACAAGTTACCGAGGGAGGTTTCAAAGGAAACTGTAGTCACCGGATATTCTCGAGTGTCCCCATGTACACAAACTACCGCCATTTTCCTAGGATGTACGTTTTTTTTCACCACTAGATCACTTCTCACTAAGGTAACCAGGCTACCTGAATCCAACAATACCAC
Organism: Pelophylax lessonae; assembly: GCF_965119305.1. Classification (NCBI taxonomy): domain Eukaryota; kingdom Metazoa; phylum Chordata; class Amphibia; order Anura; family Ranidae; genus Pelophylax; species Pelophylax lessonae. The sequence goes on from NC_138771.1 coordinate 671,512,915, forward strand.
AACATCTTTACCATCTAAACACATTCTATATAAAGGTTTCTCATTCCCCTTTACTGCAGTGTATGTGGTTGCAAAAAAGGACTGTCGTCTCTCTGTCAGAAAGTCACAATGCATGGGTTCATCATCCACTGGGCAAACCGCTGGGCAAACTGCTGCTACATGTCCCTCTTCCCGGCAACGGTAACAAATCAACCTTCCAGTCCTCTCCTGTGGGATGGGTCTTCCAGGTCGCTCTCGCCAAACATTAGTAGTAGTCCTACTAACACCTCGAGTTGCTCTTTGGATCCTCTCTCCACCCCCATCCCCTGACGCAGTCTTACTTATAGGTGGGGAGGGTCTGGTCTTGGGGTGAAAAGTCTGTGCATCTCTGGAAAAAGAGGTCAAATTCTCAGTTGTTAGGTACCTTTCGACCAGGTCTACTAATTTGTCTGCGGTTTCCGGACCACCATGGCTTACCCATTTCTGCAGGGTGTTAGGAAGAGACCTAAGAAATTTGTCCATGACTACTCGCTCCAAAATTTCTGGTCCGGACAGAATTTCTGGCTGCAGCCATTTCTTAGCCAAATGGATGAGGTCATACATCTGCGACCGGGGTGGTTTCTTCAGCTGATAACTCCAATTGTGGACCCGCTGAGCACGGACATCCAAGGTTACCCCAAAACGTGCCAATATTTCCACTTTTAATCGATCATAGTTTTTTGCATCTGCAAGTTCCAAGTCAAAATATGCCTTTTGGGCTTCTCCAGCTAATAGGGGGGCCACTAGTCCAGCCCACTGTTCTTTAGGCCAACTCTCTTTCTCCGCTGTTCTTTCAAACGTGGTCAGAAACATCTCAGGGTCCTCATCTGTAGTCATCTTTGGCAATAAGTGGTTTACCCGAAAAGTCGGTATGTTACTGGCCTGACTCCCAACCTCGGTCTGCTGTCTCTGAAGCTGTTTCACAATGGCCTCCATTTGCTGCTGGTGTCTCTGTTCCACGCCTTCAATGGCCTCTCGGTGAGCTTGTTGTTGAGCTGCAAAGCTCCGCTGAAAATCCGCATTTGCCTGCTGTTGAGCTGCATTTGCCTGCTGTTGGGCTGCATTCGATATAATCAGTTGTTTCAGTATTTCCTCCATTTTTTTTTGGGTTTACTTTAACTGCCCACATCCTCCACCATATGTGAGGGATTAGCTCGGTAGCGGGTGTGGATAACCCCTTTTGGGGGGGGGTTCGTCACACAGGGAGATAGCCGAGGAGTGGTTGAAAACAACAGTTTATGGTTTATTCGTCCAATTTCTTCAAAACAGTGCATGCAGCAAAAACATCAAAATAAAACAAAACACAAAATAAATCCTGGCCACTGTGGGCGTCTACCTTCTCACACACCGGAACCTATCTAAGGAGTCTTCCCAACCTACTCTTTGGGCAGACCCTGCTGGTTCTACAGCAGACACTCAAATGTCCATTTGTGTTTTCTTTACACAGAAAAAAATTCAACACCTCACCTTTAGAAGTCTCTCATCTGACTGCTCTCCCCAGCTTACACAGCCTCAGGAGACAGCAATCAATAGACTCCCTTTGGACAAGTTATAGAGATCTTAATTGCCTCATTCTGAACAGCTGAAAGTGTTCTCAACTTCCGTACACCTTCCTGCCTACCTCTGCAGCCGACACCTGATAGCAATTAGTGAATTGTCTAAACCAAGCAGAAATATATCTCCCGTCAGTGACAACACCCATAGATTTTCCTGACTTCCTGTCACACACCCTTTACCAATAACGAGGTCTCCAGATACTACTCCACCCGTGTGAATTGGCAAGGAGTACACAGTAGCCCTACTCATTCACAAAAAGAGTGAAAAGAAAAGTAAAACACACACCACACCTTTTAACAAGTCCTTTATTACAAATTAACCCTCCCCCCCCAAAAAAAAAAGCCCCACAATGTAAATACACCATCAATCACATTGTACAGTTTTGCAGATCCAGGTCAATTAAAATGAACGACTCCCGACAACCTGCAAAGAAAAAAAAGACACAGTGATCCATTCCCGATGACGGTTTGACCTCAAATTACGGCTCCGTCAGATGACAGCTGACCAAACACAGCAGGACTTGATCTGGTGTAACTTTGTACATACTCCTCAGAATGATTTGTGCTGTGAATAAATAAACCAAATACAGGCTTGGACTGAATAGGCTGAATACTGGACCACTATATATGGCAGCTTCCTTTGTCAATGGTTGTTTGGGAAGCAGCGAGTACCTGCTGCATCATTAGCAACCGTGATGTCACCCAACCTCATTTATTTACTGGCCAGCAATCCCCAGCCATGTAAACAAAGGGGCGGTTAGTGCCACATCACTGGCCGTATGACCATATTTGGACAATGAGTTATTTGCTCTATGACCATGGCCATAGTTGGTCAATGACATCACTGGGTATATACCCCACCTACTTTGTTTATGATCAGCACCAGCAGGGCCGGTGCAAGGATTTTTGACACCCTAGGCAAAACTTTATTTTTCCGCCCCTAATTCCACCCCCTTCACCTTGCCCATGAATATTATAGAGGTGGTGGGGATGGAGCTTTGGGTGGCAGAGGGGGGGGAGAGGAGAAGGAGGGAGAGGATGAGGAGGAATGAGGATGAGGGGGCAAGAGGGGGAGGAGAGAGGGAAGAGGAGGAGGAGGGGGGGAAGAGGGGAAGGAGGTGGGGAGAAGCAGGGCCGGATTAAGAGCATCATGGGCCTGGTGCTGAGGATTTTGGTGGGCCTTTTTATGAAAAAAAATAAAATGAAAAATAAAATGAAAACGCAAACATTTTTTTGTTAAAATAAATTAAAGAGAGTGAGAGATGGGCTGAGAGAGAGAGAAGGGGGTCGAAAGAGAGAGAGAGGGGGCTGAAAGCGAGGGGATGAGAGAGAGAGGGGGGTGAAAGTGAGAGAGAGAAAGAGAGGGTGAGAAAAATGGGGATAGAGAGAGGGTGAGAGAGACAGAGTGAGTGGTAGGAAAGAGGGGGTGCGAGAGAGAGAGTGGGGGGAAAGAGAGAGAGAGTGGAAGGAGAGAGGGGGTTAAGGGGGCGAGAGAGAGAGAGAGAAAGGGTAGAGGGGAGGTGAGTCTGTGGGGGGGCACAGTATAGTACAATACATGGGGGTAATAGCAAAGTACATTACATGGTGGGCACAGCACACTAAATGGTGGATACATGGATACAGTACATTACATGGTGGGCACAACACATGACATAGTGGGCACTGCACAGCACATTACATGGTGGGCACAACACAGCACATGGTGGGCAAATCACCTTATATGGTGGGCACAGCACATGACATGGCTGCCACAGCACATTACATGTTGGGCACTGCACATCATATGGTGGGCACAGCACAATATATGGTGGGTACTGCACATGGCATGGTGGGCACTGGACATCACATTACCTGGGGCACTCCACGGCACCACATTACATTGTGGGTGCAGAACATTTCATGGTGAGCACTGCACATGACATGGTGGGCACTGCACAACACAGCACATTACATGGTGGGCAAAGTACATGACATGGTGAGCACTGCACGGCACAGCACATTTTATAGTGGGTACTGCACGGCACACGACATGGTGGGCAATACACAGCACATTACATGGTGGGTACAGCACATTACATGGTAGGCATTGCATGGTGCAGCACATGACAAGATAGGCACAACACAGCACATGACATGGTGGGCACTGAACAGCAATTGACATGGGAGGCCTTCATGGCATAGCACATTACATGGTGGGCAATACACATGACATGGTGGGCAATGCACAGCACATTACATTTTGGGCACAACACATTATATGGTGGGCGCTGCATGTGACATGGTGGGCACTGCTGCATAGCACATTACACAGTGGGCACAACGTATTACATGCTGGGCACAGCACATTACACGGTGGGCACTGCATGTGACATGGTGGGCACTGCACAGCACACGACATGGTGGGCACTGCTGCATAGCACATTACACAGTGGGCAAAACACATTGCATGCTGGGCACAGCATATGACATGGTGGACACTGCACGTGACATGGTGGCCACTGCATGGCACAGCACATGACATGGTGGGAACTGCACGTGACATGGTGGGAACTGCACAGCACATTACATGGTGGGCACAATATATTACATTTTGGGCACAGCACATTACATGGTGGGCACAACACATTACATGGTGGGCACAACACATTATATGGTGGGCGCTGCATGTGACATGGTGGGCACTGCTGCATAGCACATTACACAGTGGGCACAACGTATTACATGCTGGGCACAGCACATTACATGGTGGGCACTGCATGTGACATGGTGGGCACTGCACAGCACACGACATGGTGGGCACTGCTGCATAGCACATTACACAGCGGGCAAAACACATTGCATGCTGGGCACAGCATATGACATGGTGGACACTGCATGGCACAGCACATGACATGGTGGGCACTGCACATAACATGGTGGGCACTGCATGTGACATGGTGGGCACTGCATGGCACAGCACATGGCATGATAGGCACTGCACATTAAATGGTAGGCCCTGCATGGCACAGCACATTACATGGTGGACACTGCATGGTACATCATATGGCATAGTGGGCACTGCTCATAACATAGTGGACACTGCATGGCACAGTACATTACATGGTGGGCACTGCATATTGCACTGCATGGCACAGTACATTACATGGTGGGCACTGCATATTACACTGCATTGCACAGTACATTACATTACATGGTGGGCACTGCATATTACACTGCAAGCACTGCATGGCACAGCATATGACATGGTGGGCACTGTATGGCATAACACATTACATTGTGGGCAAAAGGGAACACATTACATGGGGGGAAGCAGCCGCCTCTCCCACAATCATCACAGCCCCCAGGAGAGTTTTTGCACAATCCTCTCTCCCTAATAAGTTTACTAACCTCATTTGAGCAGCATGAAATATTTCCTTTCTCCCGGGCTTCTGATGGTTAGGATGACATCAGCACCCCTCCCCCTGACGGCTGCTTGCATCTCCTTTACACTGAGGATCTGTGTGAGTGTAACAGATCCTGTGATAGGAGCCAGGCATCGGCAGGAACAGCTGAGACTTCTCTCCTTCACGTGTGCAGTGCAGAGGGGACTTCTTCTTCAAGACAGCACACGTAGATATCGATAAGCCACTGGCATAGGCCTATATTCAGGGAGGGGCCTGGAGCTGCAGCTCCAATAGCCCCTATGTTAATCCGGCCCTGGGGAGAAGGAGGGGGGAAGAGGATGAGGAAGGGGGGGAAGAGGAGGAGGGGGAGAGGAGGAGGAGGAGGGGGAGGAGGAGCAGTGGGTGGGGAAGAGGAGGAGGAGGGGGGAAGGGGTGGAGGAGGGGGGAAGAGGATGAGGAGGGGGGAAGAGGATGAGGAGGGGGGAAGAGGAGGAGGAGGGGAGAGAGGAGGAGGGGGAAGAGGAGGAGGGGGGAGGAGGAGGAGGAGAGGGAGGCTGAGACTAAGTAGGCAAACCAGTGGCCAGGTGCCCTAGGCGGCAGTGCGCCCTAGGCGGCTGCCTAACTTGCCTAGTGGTAGCGCCGGCCCTGAGCATCAGGGCCCCAGGATATGTAATTTATGGTGAGTGTAGCAACGGAATTGAACATATCCCTTGGTCATTGTTATTTTTCTTTTGACGAGTCGGCAGGCATCGTTCATTCTAATGGATGAAGATCTGCATCACTTGATTGACATGACTGACAATGGATTTACGGGAGGGATGTTTTTTTATATGTTTAATGAGATATTTGGTAGAAAGTGTGGTGTTGTTAATTACACTTCTCATGTTTTCTGAGTGAGTAGGGGTATTGTGTACTCCTTAGGCTAGTGGGCGGTATCAGAAACCCTCAAATTGTAAAAGGGGCTTCCAGATTCAGATATGCCCCCCCCCCCCACCCTGCCAGCAGACCCTTGAAGCGTCTGGCATGGAACTTGGGGGCACCATGTTATATGTGGAGGCCCGCTTGACATCCATACTAGGCACTTATCAAGGATAAGGGTCAAGTAAACATTTTTTAGGGGGAAGACCCATACCAATTTTTTAGGTCCTCTTTCACGTCTATATCAGACCCTCACCTAGGATAAGGGAGTGGTGGAGTGAAGGGAATACCCAGCCACTTGCTAATAAACAAAGACAAGAGGCCGACAACTGTCATTTACCAACAATTTAAACTTCAGTTTCTTCTCTATAAATGTAAAGTGTGTCTTTAGCAGTTGTATACATTTTACAGATCAACCACTTAACAGGGAGGATGCATCTCCCACCTGATCAATATTTATAAACAATGTTACTTTGTATATCTCTATCTCCCATCTGACCAATGTTTATAAACAATGTTACTTTGTATCTCTCTATCTCCCGCCTGATGAATATTTTTAAACAATGTTACTTTGTATCTCTCTATATCCCACCTGATTATTGTTTATAAATGTAGCACCCTCCTAGGTAGGTAAAGCCTAGTAGCTCCTCTGCTTATCAGGGGAGCCTGATCATTAGTTAGGCCTGCTCATGTGTACATGTGTGATTCATTTGGGCTGAGAGAGTGTCCCCACTGCATCCAATGGAGAGATACATTGGACAGTGGAAGAAACACAGCCAATGACACACAGGCTTAGATACTGTCCCATGAGTTTGTCACAGAGTGTGGTGCATCATGGGATAGGGTATAAAAGCCAGGAGCACATGAGACAGGGGGTCTTTGGGTGGGAAGCCAAGTCCCAGAAGGAGGGTGATGGCTGTCTCCTCTTCTGCAGCTGTGAGGGTGCCTAGTGAACCAGCAATGTATCTGAACCCAGAGGTCCAGTGAAGCTGACTGTGGACCTGAAGGCAGAGCAACTCTGGAAAAACAGTATCCATTAGTACAGGGGAGCTTGCCAACGGGTCTGCCCAGGAAGGGGACTACTCCAGTGGCTAGAGTCAGCAGACAGGTGTCAGCACACAGGCAGTGAGAGTAAAGGGGGTGCCAAGTTGTTAACCCTGAAGAGAATATTCAATACGGGAACAGTAATCTTATCGTCACTTCAGTGGCAAGGTGAAGCAGCGGCCTTGCCTCATTCTACAGTCAGTTGTCCTCAGATTTGTGCATAGTTACTAGTTTAAGTATCCCACTCATCCCTTCTCCCATCCCAGTTCTAAATAAAACACAAATTATTATTATTGTCTGAGCCAAGAACTTTTAATGCCATGTATCTGCTGTGAGTTGCTAGTGGTAACCAAGGGGAACCCAAGAAGTGTAATTCTTAGCAGCTCCTTAGGGGGCAGTGTTACATAAACAATGTTGATTTCTTTCTCTTGAAGCTTCCTTCTTGGTAGCCATCACTTCAGCAAAAAGAGTATCCGAGATAGGAGCCCTGGGTTGTAAAGAACTGTTTTTAACCTTTTTTTCTGTTTAACCTCCCTGGCGGTATGATTCTTTTGGATTTTAGGTGCTGAAAGCGGTACCATTATTTTGCATGTAATTCTTGTGAATGATCAGCCCAAACCAACTGTATACATTTCTTATATATACTATATATATATATGTATGTATATATATATATATATATATATATACACAGTTGGTTTGGGCTGCTCATTCACAAGAATTACGTATATATATATATACGTGTATATGTATATGTATATTTATATATATATATATATATGTATATATATATATATATATATATACTGTATATATATATATACAGTATATATACATAAAAAGTACAGTAAAACTGCAGGAGAGGGCACTGGGGGGCAAACTAATGTGATTTTTTATTTTATTTTGAATGGTATCAGTGTGTTTGGTGTGTTTTTACATTTGAATTTGCCGCCGGTTCCACCCCCTGCGAACGTCACGTCGCAGGAGACGGAAGCCGGGGCACGGAGACGATCGGGAGGAAGATCAGCCGGGAGACACCGCCGAGACACATCGTTGGATCCCGGTGACAAGGTAAGAAACCTCTTTTACAGGATCCAGCGATGCTTCTGGCGGTACCCCGAGTGTGGCTCGGGGTTACCGCTTTTGGCCCTGAAATTTAACCCCGAGCCAAGCTCGGGAATACCGCTAAGAAGGTTAAGTTGTGCTAACCCCTAGGCTGAAGTCAAACCCCAAGGTTACTTCTGTTTTTCACGAAAACCAGGAGATTGTTCTACCAATGTTCAGGTCATCAGAAAGTTCTAACACTCATGTGGGGAAAACTCTGAGTCTGTATCTGCAAGCCACAGCTCCTTTCTGTCTGTCTGACCATCCGTTTGTCCTCTTCTATGGGAAGAACAAAGGAATGCGTGCCTCTTTCAGATCGATCTCAGCGTGGATTGTCCAGACCATCCAGTGGGCTAATAATAGTAAGGACTTGGTCCCTCCAGAGGCAGTGACAGCACACTCAACCCAAAGTATCTCGCGGCATGTCGTCGCTCCTAAAATAATCTCCAGACCAGCCTCGTGGTTGTCAATTAACACTTTCATGGCTCATTACTGTTTTGAGCCGGCTTCTTTATCCTCTGTTAACTTTGATTTACAAATGTTGTCTGTTAACGGTGCAAATTAAACCTTTTTTTCTTTTGATCAGCAATTGCCCACCCGGGTGTGTTTGACTAGTTATCTCCCACACGTATGCTGCCATGGAGTCTGTCAGGAAAACAAAAAATTTCCTATCAAATGCTTACTATAATTCTCCTTTCCTGATGGACTCCATGGCAGAAGGAGTTCCCTCCCAATTGTTGGTGTAGGCTAGTTATGGAACGCGGCCTCTGGCTTGGAGCAAAGATTTATGGGAGTAGCGGTCCAATAGGGTAAAAGAGGAGGCGGGGTTAACCCACACGTATCTTGCCATGGAATCCATCAGGAAAGGAAAATTACAGTAAGTATTTGATAGGAAATTTTCCGTTTTTTTTTTTACTTTTTACCTGCAAAAAATGTGCATTTATTATTTTATTTATTTTTTGAATTTGAACGTATCTATTAACCACTTTCTGACCGCTCACATGGAGCGTACTGCGGCAAAGTGGTTCGTTATCGTCCAGCGGCGTAGGTCTACGTCGCTGGACTCCTCCCCTTGTGGGCAGCGCGCGCGCGCCGCCGGAGGCTCGCTCCCACTGTTTTCAGTCACAGCGGGAGTCGGGCCAGGGGAGGAGAGGCGGTGATCACCGCCGCTCTTCCTTGATCGTCGGGGATCGAGTGTGGAGATCCGCCCGCTTGTGTAAACAGAGCGGGTGGATCTCCTATGTGACAGACAGGGTCAGATTACAGGATTCAGCATAGCTCAACCTGCGATCTGTCCCTGTGTCACACAATCCCCTCCCCCCACACACGTCAGTAAGCACCAGGCATACATTAACCCCTTGATCACCAATAAAAGTTAACCCCTTCCCTGCCAGTGTCATTTTTACAGTAACAGTGCATATTTATAGCACTGATTACTGTAGTAATGTCACTGGCACCCCCAAAAGTGTCAAAAATGTCAGTCAAGGGTCCGATCTGTCCGCCGCAATGTCGCAGTCCCACAAAAAAAATCGCAGATCGCCGCCATTACTAGTTAAAAAAAAAACAATAAAAATTACATAAATTTCCCCGTAGTTAGTAGCTGCGATAACTTTTGCGCAAACCAATAAAAATACGCTTATTGTGATTTTTTTTTACCAAAAATATGTAGCAGAAAACAAATTGGCCTAAAATGTTAAAAAAATTAGATTTTTAAATTTTTTTGGGGGGGAATTTCATATAAAAAATGTGAAAAATATTGTTATTTTTTCAAAATTGTCGCTCTTTTTTTGTTTATAGCGCAAAAATCGGACAGGTGATCAAATACCACCAAAAGAAAGCTCTGTTTGTGAGGAAAAAAAGGACATACATTTAATTTGGGTTCAGCATCGCACGACTGCACAATTGTCCATTAAAATAATGCAGTGCCGAATCGCAAAATATGGCCTGGTCAGGAATGGGGTAAAATCTTCCGGTCTTAAAGCAGTTAAAAATACGCTCATTGAAAATTTTTTTATCAAAGACATGTAGCTAAATACATTTTGGCCTAAATATATGACAAAAATTGAATATATTGGATATTTTTTAACTGTCAAAGTAGAAAAATATTGTTATTTTTTCAAAATTGTCGCTTTTTTTTATTAATATCGCAAAAAATGAAAAGCGCAGAGGTGATCAAATACCACCAAAAGAAAGCTCTGTTTGTGGGAAATAAAGGACATAAATTTGGTTTGGGTACGGCGTTGCATGACCGCGCAATTGTCAGTTAAAGTCGCACAGTGCCGAATCGCAAAAAGTGGCCTGGGCGTAAAGCAGGAAAATCCTTCGTCCTAAAGTGGTTAATTGAAGAAGCAGACGTTAGAAGCTGATTGGCTGCCATGCACAGCTGCATCAGATTTTGCACTCTCCAGTAGGGATGGGCGAATGGTTCAGCCCGAGCATGAGTTCAGGCTGAACATTTGCCGGTTTGGCTGTTGGCCTAACACCCGAATTTGCAGGTTGTTCGCCGGTTATTCGCTCAGATGAACACCCTGCAATACACTGAGTGCACAGTGCATTCTGCTCCCTAATTGGGCAAAGCTTTGCCCAATCAGGGCACAGTGTAAGCTAGTTGTTAAGGAGCGGGGCCGGGGCCGCGAGTCATCGGCTGTCAATGGGTTTCCCCGCTGGTAAAAAAAAAAAGGCTGGTAAAAATAATAAAGAAAAAAATGGCATGTGGTCCCCCCCAGTCCATACCAGGCCTTGTCGGGGTCTGCGGGCAGTGGGCTTATCGGAATCTGAAACCATATCTTTAACCGGATCCCGCCCCCCCATGTGAATAGGTATTGGGTACATCGTGCCCCTACCCATTTATCAAAAAAGTGTACAAATGTTATAACCAAACGAGACAGTTTTTGACAATTCCTTAATTAAAAAAATATGTAAAACCATCATCAATCATCAATCATGACGCCCGCCGAACCGAAAAATAGAAAAAATGCCCGCTCCGTGCTTTGACATTTCTTATATAGGCAAGGGGTGTCGTGTGATGTCAGAAGGTGCCACTGGATGATGTAACCAGGTGGCCCCCTCCCCCTTGCCTATAAAAGAAATGTCAAAGCATGGAGCGGGCATACAGCGGGAGGGCTCCCAGAAGGCGAAAGAGTTTTTAATTATTTTCTATTTTTCGGGTCTGGCTGGCGGTGTGATTGACGATGGATTTACATCAAGGGAACGCTAATTTTATTCTTTTATTTTATAATAAAGGACTTGTCAAAAACTGTCTCATTTGGTTATTACTTTTGTACGATTTTTTGGTGAATGGGTAGGGGTACGATGTACCCAATACTTATTCACATCCTGCCCGGATAAGAGTCTGGCATGGATTTTGGGGAGTATCCCACGCCGTTTTTTTTAAATCATGGTTTGGGGTTTCCCTTAAAACCCATGCCAGGTCCGAGGGGCCTGGCATGGACTGGGGGGGGGACCCCACTCCGTTCTTTTCTTTGTTTTTTCAATAGACAGGTGCTGCCAATTGTAACTGTCATTTTAAATGAACCGTAAATGGGATTTGACTCATTATTTTTTCTTTAGAAATGTCATTTTTGCTGCAGCAGGTTCTATACATGCTACAGATGCACCACTTTACAGGCACATTAGGGGGCCCCCCAGGCACTATATTTAAAGGAATTTTTCATTTTTATTGTTGCACCTTAAACATAATTAAAATCACTGCTCCTAAAAAAAAAACAATTGTTTTTTTTTATTATTGATACATGTCCCCCAGGGCAGTCACCAAACACCCATACCCCTTTTATGGCCAATTACTTGCATATAAGCCTTCAAAATGGGAACATTTGATTTTTCCTGTTCGGCTCCCGTAGACTTCAATGGGGTTAGAATATTTCTCCTGTTCAGGAGTTCTGCTGCGGGGTGTTCGGCCAATAGCTACTCTCCAGTGTTAGTAAATCAACCTCATTGTATTTCTCTTTCTCTGTAATTCTCAGTATCTGTTCTCATTCTGTATGTATGGACTCTGCACAGTACCACTTCCCTTGTCCTGTATGCCGGGTGTAATTCTCGGTATCTGTTCCTATTCTGTATGTATGTGTAGCACTGCCCCCTTGAGGACTGCTGGATTTCAGCATGCACAGACTAAAACTTTACTTCTTGGCTCAGTCAATGATCAGTCCAGGGGTATGTAGTTGTTTTTGATGTTTTATTTAAATTAGGAATGGGAGAAGGGAATAGTGGGATACTCCAAAATAACTATTCACAATGCAGAGGACTCCTACTTCTGACGATGCAGCCAGGCTGCTGTTTCACCCTGCCACTAGGTGAATTTGGATTAAGTCTCTATCCAGATGACTTGATGGACTAGATTATCTTCAGTATACTCTCCTAGTATCCCCTTTTACTTGACACATTGACACCCGTCCTCTGACTATCCTCCACTGGGGTGGCCCCCCTCAGGTCAGGCCCATAGACACTATCCCCTGTACTCACAATACTGTTTTTCTAGGGTCTCCAGTGTCTCCCCTCAGTCAGCTCTCCTGGACCTCCTGGTTCAGTTCCGTTCCTCTGCTCCCCAGGCCGACCGCCTGCGACCACGTGCCATCACTACAGAGGAGGAGGCAGCCACCGCCACCCTCCCTCCGGGGCTCTGCTCACTAGCCAAAGACCCCACAGCACATGTGCTCCTGGCTTTTATACAGTATCCCAGAATGCACAGAGACATCCTGTCTCTGCCAATCACCAGGACTGTATCAAAGCCTATGTATCCTTTGGTCAGGTTTCCTCCCACTGTCCAACATGCCTCCCTATTGGACCAGTGTGAAACACTCTCTAGACCCAAAGAATCACATACTGAGCACACTGAGCAGACCTAACTCACAAATTCTGCTCTCTGGTAGGCAGAAAGCAATATAGATTTGCTTGCTGCTCCTCTGATAGGCAGACAGAGCCAAAAAATATACTCTCTACCTAGCACTTACCTAGGAGGGTGCAACATATGGACTCTACACAGTACCACTTCTCTTTTCCTGTATGCTGGGTGTAATTCTCTGTATTTGTTCTTATTCTGTGTGTATGGACTCTGCACAGTATTCTTTCTCTTGCTCCATGTTCTGGATGTCACTACATTTTTCCATCAGTAAGTTGGAGTAATGTAATTTGCTAAAATGTTACTGTCGTCTCATTAGGGAGGATAATTGTTGTAGTTTACGTCACTCTCACTCTTCCTGCTATTTCAATAACTTGGCTTCAGCTCAGAGAGAAAGGAATAGAGACTCCACTAGTACAGTACATCAGAACACAGAGGAGAGACAGCAGAGAGTGGAGGAGACTCCACCAGGAGACATCAGACCACAGAGGAGAGACAGCAGAGATTGGAGGAGACCACGTCAGGAGACATCAGACTAGAGAGGAGAGACAGCAAAGAGCAGAGGAGACTCCATCAGGAGACATAAAACCACAGAGGAGAAACAGCAGAGAGCAGAGGAGACTCCACCAGGGGACATCAGACCACATAGGATACAGCAAAGAGCGGAGGAGACTCCACCAGGACTCGGAGACAACAGACCACAGAGGAGAGAAATCAGAGAGCAAAGGAGACTCCACCAGGAGACATCAGACTACAGAGGAGAGACAGCAGAGAGCGGAGGAGACTCCACCAGGAGACATCAGACCACAGAGGAGAGACAGCAGAGACTGGAGTTGACTCCATCAGGAGACATCAGTCTACAGAGGAGAGACAGAAGAGCTGTGGAAACTCCACCAGGAGACATCAGACCACAGAGAAGAGACAGCAGAGAGCGGAGGAGACTCCACCAGGGGACATCAGACCTCAGGTGAGATACAGCAGAGAGCAGAGAAGACTCCACCAGGGGGGTACAGCCGGTACACAAGTAAGGGGCCTGGGTGTCCCAAGGGGCCTGGACCATGGGTCACAACCTGGGCCATCTTTTACACGCAGCAGCTGCAGTCAGGACAGACTGGCTGCCGGGATGCAGAGGAGGATGGAGAGATGGGCGGATCCCACGTGTGTGCAGGTTGGCTGGGGCCCGCTACCAGGCAGGCACTACTCCAGTCAGGTACCATAGTGTGCGTTGGGCTGTGCGAGGTGGGTCAGGCCAGTTGGTGCAAGTGGAGGGCCCCATGGAGGAGGAGGTCAGGGTGGAAGGGCCTCCCCGCTCTTTCTTTCAGCTACTGCTGAAGATTCTGGTGGAGATGGGAAACAGCTCAGCTACCCCTCCTGGCACTGCTAGACAGGTGAGAGCTGGGAGGACTGGTGCTGTGTGTGACACTGCCTCCCACCTGTCCCACTGCTCCCACCTGTGACACTGCCTCCCACCTGTCCCTCTGCCCCCCACCTGTGACACTGCCCCATCTGTGACACTGCCTCCTACCTGTCCCACTGCCCCCCACCTGTGTCGTGGCCTCCCACCTGTGATGCTGCCCCCCACCTGCGACACTGCTCCCACCTGTGATGCTCCCCCCAACTGTCTAACTGCTCTTCCCCTGTCCTGCTGACCCCCACCTGGGACGTTGCCTCCCCACCTGTGGTGCTGCCCCCCACATGTCTTGCTGTCCCCCTTCTATGACACTTCCCCCTCCTGTCTTGCTGCCCCCCACCTGTCCTGCTGACCTCCTCCCATGACACTTCCTCCTCCTGTTCCACTGCCCACTGCCTGTCCCAATGCCCCCCTTTCATCCGGCTGCCCCCCTTCTGTCACACTGAACGGTGTTGTGTTGGTTCCTCAAGCCAAGAGAAATGGGATTGTGTAGGCAAAAACATAGCTTAAAAAGGATTATATTTATTTTACAAATTTACATACAGCAAGTGAAGACAATGAGGACAACAGTGGCGGTAGATGCCGCTAATTTTTCTTATACTTTGGTCTATTGGGTGATTCCGTTGTTTAAACTGTGGAGACATCCGGAGTGGATGTGAGTCAAACAGATGGTTTTCCGACGCGTTTCGGCTGTAGAAATTTTATAGCCTTTGTCAAGGTATCACCACATATTATTCTAAAAAAGTGAACAATTATAGCATTAGTGATATAGATATATACATTGAAAACACAATAGAAAAGCATGTTGCATTGTTATATAGTATTCATTCGTTACATTGTTGCTTCTGAGGAAATATGAAAAACCTAGGTGTACCTTGCGGGACTGGAGCAAGCGGATGGGGTCCGCATAAGCACACGGGTTCCCCTGGGGTGCAACGAGATCCTGGTCCTGATATGTGCCTGGGTGGGGGGGAAATGTGTTTGGTAAATATTTTGTAAGTTGATATTTGATAAATCAACTGAGATAAGACATGAATTTAGTCTTACTTATTCATGTAGAATTGCAGGGCCTGCTCATTATAGTTGTGTCTAGATTTTCTTTCAAAGGGGAGGGTCCCAGGTTTTCGTATCCGTCTGGTACTGACCTCTGCAGATAAGAGACATAGGGTAGGCTCGGTGGTTTTGGTGGATTAAAATTGCTGAATAAGTCAGTGGTGTAACTTACTTAGAGGATCACGTTCCTAGTGGGCGTGGTGTTGGGCGTCCAAATGCTCCCAAATCTGGCCCCTCCTGGGGTAGAATCTACAAAGTCTAAATTTATGATTATATGAGTTGGATCCAAATGAGGATCAGTGGAGGTGTGTTTGGCAAGTATAGAAGTGGCCTACTGTTATTTATACGTGGTCGGGGTCCTCTAGGTTGCCAGAAAAAGCTTGTATATGCAGTGGTGTATTTTGGTTTTGTGCTGCCCTAGGCAAGGCTAAAATTTGGCGCCCCCCTCCCCCTCCTATGTAAATTTGCCCCACTCCTTCCTTTTTAATGAATGTGACTCCCTCCAAAATTGAAGGACTACAAGTCCCAGCATGAACCTCTGAGATGTCACGGGGAGGGGGGTGAGAGGGGGTGGGAGAGAGAGAGGGGGGTGGGTGAGGGAAGGGGAGAGGGAGAGAGAGGAGGGATGAGAGGGTGGGTGAGGGAGGGAGAGAGAGAGGGGGGGGTGAGAGGGAGAGAGGGCGGATGAGAGAGAGGGGCGAAAGAGAGGGGAGGGTGAGAGACAGAGGGGGTAAGAGAGATGAGGGTGAGAGAGAGGAGGGGTTGAGACAGAGGGGGGATGAGAGAGGGGATTAGAGACAGAGAGAGAGAGGGGGGATGAGAGAGGGTGGTGAATGAGAGGGGGTGAGACAGAGAGAGAATAAGGATGAGAGAGAGAGAGGGGGTGAGAGAGAGGGGGGATGAGAGAGAGAAAGAGAGAGAGGGGGATGTGAGGGAGAGAGAGGGGAGAGGGGGGAGAGAGAGAGAGAGGGGGGATGAGAGAGAGAGGGGGTGAGAGAGGCAGCTTTAGCAATCAGTGGCCAATAGAGTCTAAGGTGGAGGAGGGGGTGTTTTTTTTTACGCCCCCCTGTAAAGTGCCGCCCTAGGCCTTGGCCTTGTTGGCCTAGGCCAAAATACAGCACTGTGTATATGTCTCGGTCTCGGGTACTGAAACAAGCCCTGTAGACGATTTCAGGGTTCCTAATGACAGAACAGCAAGATTTAAAAATGATCGTTGTATTGTATTGAAATTAATGTGTGGTAGAATAAATATAATTCCACTTACATTTAACTGTTGGTTGGACTGGGCTGTCAGGTATCCTATAAGGGAAATATATACTGACTTTACCATTGGATCTTTATTTGTCTAGGACTCCATATAGGTTGAAAGATTGTAGAGGGTACTTACTATTTCCTGGTGGCTAGTGGAAGTTGTCCTTGCCCTTGTTAAGGAAATTCTTAATGTCTACCTGGTGGTTAGTAACGGCCGTCTTGCTATGGAGGCTTTCCAGCTGGTTCCCTGATGGCTAGTGGAGCCCAAGTGCTGGCATAGATTCAGTCCAGAAGGTGTTCACTCTCCTCTGCCTCGAGGAGAATGACACCTTGTATGGATCCCCGGCGTCCTTTCGTATACATCGCGCATGCGCAGTATCGCGCATCGCGATGTATGGCATCCCCAGGGCTCCTCCGGACGTGCACAACTGCGCCTGCGTGCACAGTCTGTGTTGTAGTCCGGTTGCTGGGGAAGCTTTTACAATCGGTTCGCCGCCGACACGGTCAGCAGATCAGTGACACTGCTGTCACTGTCCCAGGTGGAATTGGGGAAGTATCGCCGCAATTATGAAGCCCTCTGCGGGACTTACCATGCCGGGTGCATTCGGGGGTGACCCGTGAGGAGCAGGCGTCCCCCATACCGCCCCCCCCCCCCCCAAAAAAAGCAAGGCCCTCCAGGTGTTGTATTTTCATAAAAACAAAGAAGCAACTAAATACATAATTAATATGAACTTTGAAAATGAATGTTATATGTTATTGGACCTATTCAGGTGCAATAAAGCACACAATATTATTGGACATTTCACTTAATGGTTTTGATACAATTGTCATTTTCACCCAAAACAGAAAAAACTGACATTAAGTTGTGAGGGTACTAATGTATGTTGATGTAAAGAATACTCATTGGGGTAAAGCCTCAATTGAGATCTCAGTCCGGATTTTCGCCTTATGTGGTTTATGTCAAGAAGTTAGTCAGTTTTCCCGGAGGAGAAGCCCTCCAGGAATGATCGATAACTTTCATGGTCCATCGCATCTCGAGTTGTAGGAGGATTTTATTCTAGTCCTCACCTCGGGATGGTATGTGGACCCGGTCCAGAGCTGAAAAGGTAATTTTGGGCATCCTGTTGTGATGTGTAGTTTTGACCTGCCTACCTAGTGGGAGATAAAAGTTGGCAATAGTCATACTCTGAACGTGTTTATTGACTCGATTGCCGAATTCCTGGCGAGTCTTTCCTAAATAAAAACTTGCCCATTCACATTCCATAATGTACACCACTCCCTTCGTCCTGCAGTTCACGAAGTGTTTTGGTTGGAACAATTCCCCATTGGGAAGTATTTTTGACTTACTTCTACAGATTACACTGCATTGTTTACAGCTGCCACAGGGGTATGTCCCCTTGTCTCGGCAGGGGTCTTTTCTGGGGGCATCATGATATTCACTTTGAACTAGTGAGTCTTTTATTGAGCCCGCTTTCCTGAAAGTAATAGCTGGTGCATCAGAGACGAGTTCTTTAGTGGTGTTGTTCTGTGTCAGGATGTTCCAATTTTTTTGTATTATTTTTCGGATTTGTTGATGTTGGTTGGTGTATCTCAGTATGATACGAGGAGTATCTCTTTCCATGTCTTGAGATGTTTTAGTTGTTTTCTTAAAGAGTATGTCCTGTCTTTCCTGCGTTCTCACACTATTAAATGCTCTTCTGAGGCATGATTTAGTATATCCTCTTTTTAGTAAGCGTTCCTGTCCCACTGTCCCCCAGCTGTCCCACTGCCCCCCACCTGTGTCGTGGCCTCCCACCTGTGATGCTGCCCCCCACCTGTGACACTGCTCCCACCTGTGATGCTCCCCCCAACTGTCTAACTGTTCTTCCCCTGTCCTGCTGACCCCCACCGGTGACGTTGCCTCCACACCTGTGGCGCTGCCCCCCACCTGTCTTGCTGTCCCCCTTCTATGACACTTCCCCCACCTGTCCTGCTGACCTCCTCCCATGACACTTCCTCCTCCTGTTCCGCTGCCCACTGCCTGTCCCAATGCCCCCCTTTCATCCAGCTGCCCCCCTTCTGTCACACTACCCCCTCCTGTCATGCTGCTCTTCTCTGTGACACTCCCCCCTTCTGTCCTACTGCCCACCTCCAGTCGGCCTGCCCATATCCTGTCCCACTTCCCCCTCCTAACCCACTTCCTCCCACCTATCCCACTTCCCCCCTCCTGTGGTAGGAGTAGATGGGACTTGAGGATGGGGAGGACATGGGATGGAGAAGATGTGACTGGAGGAGGAGAACATGGGATAGAGGAGATTTGACTGGAGGAGGAGGACATGGGATGGAGGAGATGGAACTGGAGTAGGAGTACATGAGATGGAGGAGGTGGGACTGCAGGAGGACGAGGAGGACTTGGGATGGAGAACACAGGGTGTAGAAGAAGGAGGACATGGGACGGGCCTTTGTGGAATGGTCAGTGGGCATATTCAGTGGAACAGCCAGTTGGCAGGCCCTGCAGAATGTTGGTGGTCAGGCCTGAGGGGGGCCCAGGCCTAAAGCTGTGTAAGGGGCCCGAAAATTTCTAATGTCTGTCCTGACCAGGAGACATCAGATTAAAGAGGAGAGACAGTAGAGGGCAGAGGAGACTCCAACAGGAGACATCAGACCACAGAGGAGAGACAGCAGAGAGAATGCTCCACCAGGAGAAATCAGACCGTAGAGGAGAGAAAGAAGAGACTGGAGGGGAGAGGTCATCCCAGTACATCAGAGAGATAGCACAGAGCAGACCTATGAACTCTTCCATATGTCAGAAGAACACAGGAGGGTTCTGTGACCTCCATACTCTGACAATTTGTAGGGCTGAAATGTATTGTATTTTGTGGGTTGGGGTGGATGGAGGAATCTACTAGATATCTTTCAGCGAGCAGGATGTGTATGGCAGGTTTAGAGATACCAAACATTCCACCAAAAGATATCATTAAAAACGAAAGAACTAAAAACATGGATTAGAAAAGATATC
The DNA here is from genome assembly GCF_965119305.1 of Pelophylax lessonae. Lineage (NCBI taxonomy): Eukaryota > Metazoa > Chordata > Amphibia > Anura > Ranidae > Pelophylax > Pelophylax lessonae. Next base: position 671,532,509 of record NC_138771.1, read on the forward strand.
AGGAGGTTCCAAATTATCTCAGCTTAAAGTGGACCTGTCATCTGGTCAACCCCTTTCTGCTTCAGAGCTTATTAAGGAAGCCACTACACATGTTTAGCAACAAGTGATGGCACACAGCCTGATGCATTTCCTGGCCAGGCAGGAATCTCTGGGTATTTGGTACAGATTTTATAGGGGAACCTCACAAGAAGGAAAAAAAAGCATGGGGTCCCCCAAAAAATCCATAATAAACCATACTAGGCCCAACCAAACATGCCTTTAACATGGGGGGGGGGGGGGTATCATGCCATGGAAGAAATCCTATGTTGGCAAGGACAAGGGTCTTTTCCCTACAACCCTGGCCCAGTGGAGAACCCAGAATCTGGAAGCACCTTTTAACAATAAGGGGGTCCCCAGATACCGCCCACCCATGTGAGTTTGTAGGGAGTATACATTCACCAAAAAAAGTGAAAAGTAAATGAAAACACACGCATACTCTTTTTGACAAGTCATTTATTACAAACTAACCCCCCCCCCCCCCCAAAAAAATATGTCCCACTCTATAAATCCCCCATCACTCACTTTGCCCCCGCGATGTAGATCACAAATAATGACTCCCGACATCCCGCCAAAGAAAAGCCCACTGATAGTTTTGGACTGAATACCAGACCACCATATAGGACAGCTTCCTCTGTCAATAGTTGTTAGGGAAGCAGTGGGTACGGACAGATGCTGTGCCACCAGCAAACATGACATCACCCTACCCCATTATTTTCTGGCCAGGAATCCCCAGCCAAGTAAGCAAATGGGCGGTTATAGCGTGACACCACTGACCACTTGACCATATTTGGGCAATGACATTGACTTATTTGCTTTACGACCATGACCATAGTTGGTCAATGACATCACTTGGTATATACCTCACCCAATGGCCTTCAGGACATGCCATTCATGATGAGAGTAGCAACAGAATTGAACCTGTTCCTTGGTAGTGATGTCGCGAACCTAAAATTCGCTGTTCGCGAACGGCGAACGCGAACATCGGCAAATGTTCGCGAACCGTCGAACCGGGCGAACTGCCATAGACTTCAATAGGCAGGCGAATTTTAAAACACACAGGGACTCTTTCTGGCCACAATAGTGATGGAAAAGTTGTTTCAAGGGGACTAACACCTGGACTGTGGCATGCCGGAGGGGGATCCATGGCAAAACTCCCATGGAAAATTACGTAGTTGACGCAGAGTCTGGTTTTGATCCATAAAGGGCATAAATCACCTAACATTCCTAAATTATTTGGAATAACGTGCTTTAAAACATCCAGTGTGTGAATACGATCAGGTATGATGTTTTATCGGTCAAGTAGTGTAAGGGTTACGCCCGTCGCCCGCTTCACAGTGACAGACCAAACTCTGACAGACCAAACTCCCCGTTTAACAGCCAGTCAGTCCATTTGCACAACCGCAAACTCCCCATTTGCACAAGGTTGGATACCAAGCTAGCCATGTCCCGTTCCTTGTCCTCATTGACATCATTGAAGGTCTCTTCCTCCACCCAGCCACGTACAACACCAAGGGTCCCCAAAAGGTGAGAACAAGCCCCCTGGGACGCCTGCTGTGGCTGGTATTCCACCTCCTCAAAGCCACCTTTCTCCTCTGACTTCTCTTCTTCAGACTCCTCTCTCTGCGTTGCCACAGGTCCAGCAATTGACAACGACAAGGCTGCTTCTGGTGGTGATGGGGACCACAACTCTTCCTCTTCATGCTCATCTACAGCCTGATCCAGTACTCTTCGCAGGGCACGCTCCAGAAAAAACGCATATGGGATGAGGTCGATGATGTTGCCTTGGGTTCGACTGACCAGTGTGACCACCAGGTTTGTCACCTCCGCAAAAGGACGCATGAGCCTACAGCCATTGTTCATGAGCATTCAGTAACGCGGCCAAAAAATACCCAGCTCCGCAGAAAGAATGAAAGAAAATGAATGTTTTTTCTATGAAAAATTATCCTGCGGATCGCTTTTGGTCTGTTCACAATGAAGCAACGACCTTATCATCTGGGGTGTGCCAACACACTCCTAGAGGTGATCGCTTCATTGTGATACGCAAGCCCCTTCACCACGACAAGGTAACGATCACGAAGGGGAATTGACACATGTATGTGCCTTTTTTTTTGTTTTTTTGCAGCCACAGTGTAGCACCAGAGGCCAAAAAAATTAGGCATGTACACATGCATGAAAAAGTAGGTATTGTTGCAGCCGCTGCTGTAGCAGCGGCCTGAAAAATTGAGGTTTTCAAGGCAGAAAGTGCACTAAAACATTGCGGCTTGAACCGTAGTTGGTGGCGGAGACGTCACGTAAGTCATCCGGCATGCAGAGAATGATTATATACAGCAGCGTGTGGACCATTTTTAGCCCAAGGCATCTCAGTCATCACCAGGCCTTTTTTAGTCAAATGCATCCCCCACTCTCAGTCCCTTCGGGATCCATGCCTCATTCATCTTAATAAACGTGAGGTAATCTAGACTTTTTTGACCTAGGCGACTTCTCTTCTCAGTGACAATACCTCCTGCTGCGCTGAAGGTCCTTTCTGACAGCACACTTGAAGCGGGGCAGGCCAGAAGTTCAATGGCAAATTGGGATAGCTCAGGCCACAGGTCAAGCCTGCACACCCAGTAGTCAAGGGGTTCATCGCTCCTCAGAGTGTCGATATCTGCAGTTAAGGCAAGGTAGTCTGCTACCTGTCGGTCAAGTCGTTCTCTAAGGGTGGACCCCGAAGGGCTGTGGCGATGCGTAGGACTAAAAAAGCTCTGCATGTCCTCCATCAACAAGACGTCTGTAAAGCGTCCTGTCCTTGCCGGCGTGGTTGTGGTGGTAGGAGGAGGATTACTTTCACCTCTTCCCCTGTTGGATTCCCGTTGTGCTGTGACATCACCCTTATATGCTGTGTAAAGCATACTTTTCAACTTATTTTGTAGCTGCTGCATCCTTTGCGACTGCCGGTAATTGGGTAACATATCAGAGACTTTCTGCTTATACCGGGGGTCTAGTAGTGTGGCCACCCAGTACAGGTCGTTCTCCTTCAGCCTTTTTATATGAGGGTCCCTCAACAGGCATGACAGCATGAAAGACCCCATTTGCACAAGGTTGGATGCCGAGCTACTCATGTCCAATTCCTCGTCCTCACTGATGTCATTGAAGGTGTGTTCTTCCCCCCAGCCACGTACAACACCACGGGTACCAGATAGGTGACAACGAGCACCCTGGGATGCCTGCTGTGGTTGGTGTTCCTCCTCCTCAAAGCCACATTCCTCCTCTGACTCCTCTTCCTCAGACTCCTCTTCCAGTGTTGCCGCAGGTCCAGCAAGCGATGGTAAGGCTGTTTCTGGTGGTGGTGATGGTGACCACAACTCTTCCTCTTCCTCTTCACGCTCATCTACGGCCTGATCCAGCACTCTTCGCAGGGCACGCTCCAGGAAAAAAACATATGGGATGATGTCGCTGATGGTGCCTTCGGTGCGACTGACTAGGTTTGTCACCTCCTCAAAAGGATGCATGAGCCTACAGGCATTGCGCATGAGCGTCCAGTAACGTGGCAAAAAAATACCCAGCTCCGCAGAGGCTGTCCTAGCACCCCGGTCATACAAATACTCGTTGACCGCTTTTTCTTGTTGGAGCAGGCGGACGAACATTAGCAGTGTTGAATTCCAACATGTCAGCTGTCGCAAATCAAGCGCCTCACTGGCATGTTGTTTCGCCGCTGAATATCTGCAAAGTGCGCCATGGCCGTGTAGGAACGCCTGAAATGGCCACACACCTTCCTGGCTTGCTTGAGGACGTCCTGTAAGCCTGGGTACTTCTGCACAAAGCGTTGCACAATCAGATTCAACACATGTGCCATGCACGGCACATGTGTCAACTTGCCCAAATTCAATGCCGCCAACAAATTGCTTCCGTTGTCACACACCACTTTGCCGATCTCCAGTTGGTGCGGGGTCAGCCACTGATCCACCTGTGCATTCAGGGCGGACAGTAGTGCTGGTCCGGTGTGACTCTCTGCTTTCAGGCAAGTCAACCCCAAGACAGCGTGACACTGTCGTATCCGGCATGTGGAATAGCCCCTGGGGAGCTGGGGGGGTGCAGTTGGTGTGGAGCAAGACGCAACAGCAGAAGAGGACTCAGCCCAGGAGGTTAGCAAAGAGGATGGAGTAGGAGGAGTAGAGGAGGTGGCAGCAGGCCTGCCTGCAAGTCGTGGCGGTGTCACCAACTCCTCTGCAGCAGAGCCACGCATTCCATGCTTGGCAGCCGCCAGCAGGTTTACCCAATGCGCAGTGTAAGTGATATACCTGCCCTGACTGTGCTTTGCAGACCAGCTATCAGTGGTCAGATGGACCCTTGCCCCAACACTGTGTGCCAGACGTGACATGATTTCCTTTTCCACAATAGAGTACAGGTTGGGGATTGCCTTTTGTGAAAAATAATTTCGGCCGGGTATCTTCCACTGCGGTGTCCCAATAGCGACAAATTTTTTAAAGGCCTCAGACTCCACCAGCTTGTATGGTAAAAGCTGGCGGGCTAAGAGTTCCGACAAGCCAGCTGTCAGACGCCGGGCAAGGGGGTGACTCTGTGAGATTGCCTTCTTACGCTCAAACATTTCCTTGACAGACACCTGACTGTGGGCAGGTGAGCAGGAACTGCTGAAGGTGAGAGGCGGAGGGGCGGGTTGTTGATAGGGGGCATGGAGGACAGCAGCGGTTGACATGGCTGAAGATGCTGGACCAGGAGGAGGATGGTGGCTTTCAGTTTGTGTGCTGCTTTTACTCATGTGTTGATCCCATAGGCGTTTGTGATGTGAGATCATGTGCCTTCGCAAAGCAGTTGTACCTAGGTGGGTGTTGGACTTCCCACGACTCAGTTTCTTTTGGCACAGGTTACAAATGGCATCGCTGATATCAGAGGCAGACACACAAAAAAATGCCACACTGCTGAGCTTTGCAAGGACGGCATTCTGGTGGTGGCAACAGCTTGCGTTGATTGGCGTGCTGTCTGGCTGACCCCGGGTGCCGAATCTACATGCTGTCTGACTGCGCCACTAGCTCCTTGTGATGACCTCCTCCCCCTGCTTCCAACTCGTCTCCTCCTCCTCTCTGTCTCCCCATCTGAACTTTCCCCCTCTTCTTCTGCTCTTCGAGCAGGCACCCAGGTGACATCCACAGACACATCGTCATCATCAGCCGCTTCACTTGACAACTCAGCAAAGGCAGCAGCAGCAGGTACAACATCATCATCATCACAATGTACGTCCATGTGTATAATGCTGCCTGACTGAGACATATCCCCGTTATCTACATCCTCTGGCACTAATAGTTGCGCATCACTTATTTCTTCAAACTGATGTGAAAATAACTCCTCTGACGGATCAAGTGAAGCGGCTGTGGTGCTAGTGTTGGTGGTGGTGCCGGCGGGCTGGCGAGTGGTAAATTGAGAGGTGCCCGAAGCTGAGCTGGAGGAGGATGGTGCATTAAGGTCCAGAGCGGAAGCTGTAGACGATTGGGTGTCCTGTGTAAGCCAGTCAACTATGGCCTCAGAATTTTTTGAGTTCAGGGTCTGTGGTGGCCTCTGAACACTGGGCATTATTCTAGGGCCTAAGGAAATCACAGCACCACGACCACGACGGCCCTTGCAGGGTGGCCTGCCTCTGCCTGTCATTTTTTTTTAATGTGTTGTTACTGTTGTACTATGAGTGCAAGGTGCTTTGCCACCCTATAGGAGTGTGGGGCAGTGGGTACAGTACACTCTGTGGACCTGACAGTCACTGGCACTCAGGCAACTGCAATTAAAAAATATATATATATTTTTTTACTTTGCAAGCTGCTGTGCCACCTTATATATCAGTGGTGGGTGGGCACGCAGTGGCACTGCAGTGGGCACAGTACACTCTGTGGACCTGACAGTCACTGGCAGCCCAGGCAACTGCAATAATAAAAAATATTTTTTTTTTCAAATTGCAACAAGATGCTGTGCCACCGTATATATATCAGTGGTGGGCAGTGCACTGCAGTGGGTACAGTGCACTCTGTGGACCTGACACAGCACTCACTGCAATTATGACAGAGGAAAAAAAAAAAAAAAAATTAAAATGCCAGGTACTGTGCCTGTGCCACCCGAAATGAGTGTGGTGTGCACACAGTACAGTCTGTGGTGGGTCTGTGGCCTCTCACACACAGCGGGCAGGCAACTGCAGTGTACAATAGATATATATAGATATAAAGAAAAAACTCAATTACCAGCCCTTAAAAGGGCTTTTGGGGACACTAGATAGATATATATATATATATAAAAAAAATTACACAAATACCAGCCCTTAGAAGGGCTTTTTGGGGTGCTGTCCTTACAGCAGTAGTGGACCAAGAACACTGCAAGACCAGGAACACTGACTAACTGTCCCTAGCTTAGCAGCAGCAGCAGCAGCTCTCTCCCTACTCTCACTACACACACTGCTTCAGAATGATCTAAGATGGATGCTGCCCTTGCTTATTTATAGGAGGTGGGAGGGTGTGGGAGGGAGGTATGCTGATTGGCTGGAAATGTGCCTGCTGACTGTGAAGTTCAGGGTCAAAGTTTGCCTCAATGATGTATTATAGGGGGCGGACCGAACATCGCATATGTTCGCCCGCAGCGGCGAACGCGAACATGCGAAGTTCGCCGGGAACTGTTCGGTACACCTCTATTCCTTGGTTGCTGGGATTTTTTTTAGCGACTCTGTGGGTGTCATTCATAGTCATTAATGAGGATCTGCATCACTTGGACAACATGGTTGACAATTGGTTTTATGGGAGTTGGGGGGGGGGGGACATTTTTTGGGGTTCTTTTATTTTCTAATAAAAGATGTGGCAAAACGTGTGCCATTATTTATACTTTTCATGTTTTTTTCTGAATGTCTGTACTTCTTACTTATTCACATAGGGGGACAGTATCTGGGGGACTCCTTATTGTTAACCACTCTGCCGCCGCTCACTAGAGCTGTACTGCGGCAAAGTGGCTCTTGTAGGTCTGACGACGTAGACCTACGTCGGCAGACCCTCCCCCTTCTAGGCGCGCCGCCGGAGGCTCGCTCCTGCTGTATTCAGTCACAGCGGGAGTCGGGCCAGGGGAGGAGAAGTGGCGATCGCCGCTGCTCTTCCCCGATCGTTGGGGAATCGAGTTTGGAGATCCGCCCGCTTGTGTAAACAGAGCGGGTGGATCTCCTAAGTGACAGGCAGGGTCAGATTGCAGGGTTCAGCATAGCTGAACCTTCGATCTGTCCTTGTGTCACTCAGTCCCCTCCCCCCACACACGTCAGTAAGCACCAGGCATACATTAACCCCTCCCTCTCCAATAAAATTAACCCCTTCCCTGCCAGTGTCATTTTTACAGTAACAGTGGCGGAGCTAGACTTTTAAAACAGGGGTGGCAAGGTATTATTTTGGGGGGTCAATATACATGCGTGTGTGTATATGTATGTGTATATATATATATATATACACACACACACACATATACATATACACACACTTTTATAAATAAATGTAAAGAAACATTCTAAGCGGTATTAAAACATTTTTAATTAAATAAACAATTATCAAAGTAAACATTATTCTTTTAAGGCCGCACACCGATCACAGGGCTCTGCTCTAAAGGGGATCTATGACATATATCCCCCTTTACAGCAGGCTAGGGCAGGTCATCCATAGATCCTCCTTTACAGCAGGCCAGGGTGAGGTGAGGTCCCCTATATAGATCCCCCCCTTACAGCAGGCCAGGGTCCTCCCCCAGACAGTCCCTCTCAGTCTCCGCACCGACAGGATTGGGTTCGGGAGCTGAGCAGCCAGGGGCAGAAAGCAGCAGACACAGCGGCGGCGGCCATGGCAGAAGCACTGCACGAGGGTGATTAGGGTGTGCCTAGGCACACCCGGCACACCCCGTGCGCACGCCTATGAGTAGGGCTGCACAATATTGCCCCCCCCATCAATGTAGGGACCAGCATGCCCCCCCCCCCCCATCAATTGATGATGTAGTAACCAGCATCCCAACCCATCAATGTAGTGAATTTGCATCGCATTCGGACACAACTCACACAGGAACCTTTTTTGGGTCCGCAGCAGAATCAGATATCATGGGTGTTCACACCTATGCGATCCGATTCATGTCCAAACTGACAGTTCGCACTGCGATATGCCAACTGATCTGGGGGGGGGGTCATTAACTTTGTATTGACAGCCCCAGTGTATTGCATATGGCAGTGTGAACTGTCTTAGAGTTGAATGTGATGTGGGAACCCGCAGTGGATTTGCAGGGTTCCCGCATCGCATATGTGTGGACCGAGACTAATTGATTATGTTTTTGTAGGGGGGTAAGTGCACTTTGTACAAAATGACTTTATTACCTCAGCTATGTACATGCTAATGAAACATTTAGTGCTGGTTCACACTGGTGCGATGGAAGACATTGCATGTGATTCGGGGGGCGCACTGCTATGCAAATCACATGCAATGTCTTTGCGATGCGAATTCAGCCATACAGATTGTATGGCTGAATTCGCATCGCATTTGGACCAAAGTCATGCAGGACCCTTTTTTTGAAAGTCTGCACCAACATCAGATTGCATGGGTGTTCACACCTAATGCGATCCGATTCCTGTCAGAATTGACAGTTCACACTGCGATATGCAAACTAATCTGGGGGTATCGTTACCTTTGTATTGACACTCCCAGCGATTCGCATATGGCAGTGTGAACTGTCTGCGAGTCGGGTGCAATGTGGGAACCCGCAGTGGATTTTCAGGAGGAGTTATGGTTTCCTTTCCAAGTGTCGGTTCACATTGCACATTGGTGTGATGCGGTAACCCTGCAAATCCACTGCGGGTTCCCGCATTGCACCCAACTCACAGACAGTTCACACTGCCATATGCGAATCGCTGGGAGTGTCAATACAAAGGTAACGATACCCCCAGATTAATTCACATATTGCGGTGCAAACTGTCAGTTCAGGCAGGAATGGAATCGCATAGGTGTGAACACCCACGCGATCTGATTCTGGGGCAGACCAAAAAAGGGTCTTGCATGATCCAAATGCAATGCAAATTCAGCCATGCAATCTGTACAATCTGTATGGCTGAATTTGCATTGCAAAGACATTGCATGTGATTTGCACAGCAGTGTGGTGCGAATCACATGCAATGTCTTCCATTGCACCAGTGTAAATCTAAGTGTCTGTAAAAAAAAAAAGTTGAAGTCCTGGAAGCATTAGACATGTATTTACATCTCTGTTTTCAGTCAAGAAATCAACTTTGAACACCACAAATCCTGCCAGTGACAAAAATGTTTTACACTGTCTGACCTGCTGCTGCTCTGGCTCTGCACACAGGTCAGGGTGGTTGGGGGATGGGTGGGTGGCTCCTCCGAGACCTCGTCCACTCTCTTCACTCTGCACTCTCTCTGTCTGCAGCATCTGACGATCTCCTGGCTGGCTGTCCCCCACGGCATGGATGTGTGGCCCCGCCCCTCAGCTGAATTCTTCAGGAGTAGAGGTGGCCGGAGCGCCTGTCACTATTATCATCCCCACAACTCCATTAAAGCCAGGGCCGCCATCAGGGGGGTACAGCCCATACACATGTAGGGGGCCCGGGCGTCCTGAGGGGCCCCAAACAGGGAAGGGTTGCCATCTGTCCTCGCAATGCCATTCAATTGTATGCTCCGCCGTTCCCTTGCAGACTGGCACTATGTTGTGGGTCCTGTCCCTCACTAGCCCTCACACACAGCTGTAGGCCCTGCCCTCCCCTGTTCTCCAGTTCACCCCTGGACAGGAGGGGCGGCATTTACTAGAACCATTCACCTTTATTTTCCTGTGATGGAGAAGATGGGACTGGAGGAGGACATGGAATGCAGGAGGACATGGGATTGTAGGAGGACAACGACACAGTAGGTGGGCCCTGTGGAATGTTGGTGGTCAGGATTGGGGGGGCCCAGGCCAAAAACTGTATAAGGGGCCTCAAAATTTCTGATGGCTACCCTGATTAAAGCACTCTGATCCCGGCCAGCACCTGACTCCTCTCCTATAGCCGCATCCACCGCCGGCAAGGATCCATTCTTCACTGCATTATTGGAGCACAGATGTCCTCCATTCTGCAGTGCGAGCTGTGTGGGCACCTCCAGGGACAGACTGCTGAGCCTCTCATGGGCCCCCCCTCTGACGCCGCACGAATGGTCAGTCCGCCCCTGCACACAGTCACAGAGAACTTGCTGCACAGCTCGTTCAGCTAATGTTATGGGCATAAGCGAGCGCGAGCGGGGTGGCAACAGGGGTGGCAAGGCTGTTGTCTGGGGTGTCAATTGCCACCCCAGCTAGCCCTCTGGCTCCGCCACTGTACAGTAACAGTGCATATTTATAGCACTGATTACTGCAGTAATGTCACTGGTACCCCCAAAAGTGTAAAAAATGTCAGTCAAGGGTCCGATCTGTCCGCCACAATGTCGTAGTCCTGCAAAAAAAAATCGCAGATCGCCGCCATTACTCGTTAAAAAAAAAACACCAAAAATGACAGAAATCTTTCCCTTAGTTAGTAAACGCAATAACTTTTGCGCAAACCAATCAAAATACGCTTATTGCGAGTTTTTTACCAAACATAGGTAGCAGAAAACAAATTGGCCAAAAATTTAAAAAAATTTTGATTTTTACATTTTTTTGGGGGGGAATTTCATATAAAAAAAAATGTGAAAAACATTGTTATTTTTTCAAAATTTATGCTCTTTTTTTGTTTATAGCGCAAAAAGTAAAAATCGCACAGGTGATCACATACCACCAAAAGAAAGCTCTGTTTGTGGGAAAAAAGGACGTCAATTTCATTTGGGTACAGCGTCGCACGACCGCGCAATTGTCAGTTAAATTCGCACAGTGCCGAATCGCAAAAAGTGGCCCAGACGTAAGACAGCAAAATCCTCCGGTGGTAAAGTGGTTAAAGAAGCCTCCAGGTTCTGATAACCCCCCCCCCCCCCGCAGATAACCAAAGGATCTTGTATGGGATTTGGGGGGGCCCCATGCCATTTCTCTTTTTTGTACATGGAATCCCCCTTGCCATCCATACCAGACCCTCATCAAGAATAGGGGTCCCATGTAAACTTTATGCAGCACCCTACAAGGTAGGTGCTAGGCAAAAGTATAGTGGGCCTTGGCTGCCTAACAGCAGGGCCATGATTTTCAGCTGGGCTGTCATGTCTCCCAGGTGTAGCTATTGAGAATGGGGAGTCTCCCCACTGGCTCCATGAGAGGGTGCTCATTGGGCAGTGGAGGAAACCCAATCAGTGGAATATTTAGGATTGTATCTACCCCAGAAAGGCAGATTCTGCCTCACAGGATTCTGGGAGTGGGTATAAGTTTGAAGGGAGCGCATGACGCAGCGTCTTTTGCAAGAAGCAGAGTCCCAGGAGGGAGAGTACGGCTGTCTCTCCTCCTGTCAGAAGGATTGGGTGTCCCAGGAGGCTTGCCTGATGGGACAGAGAGCTGGGCTGAGCTGAGCTGCAGAGAGGATCCAGCGTGCTGAGGACCAGCGGAGTAGACGGGGTCCAGTTTCAGGAAAGCAGGAAACAGGAAGAACGGTTGTGTGGTGGGTGAGTAATAGGAGTGTATGGCTGTCCCCCTATTTTTGTATAGAACAGGAAAATGGTGGTCCCAATTCCGTGGGGTTTAAATACAGCCAACACTCCAAACAAATTTGTAAAATTACTATCTAACCTCCAAGGAGCTAAGAGATCTATCATTAGCGAAAGAGAGGCCCCACTGGGGAACCACTGAACTGGTCTCTCCCTATTGGTGATCCTTGTGGGACGGTGCGGTGTAGCCTGGACTTTTTTCTAGAGGGAACTCTCAGGACCTACCTTGAACACACTCTATGTTCCATGTTTAATGGCTCTGACTGGACAACCTCTCCCAGCCCTTCAAAAAAAGGACTGTGGGTATGTCTTCTGTGACCCCCCTCAAGACTAACAAAATTTCCCGCTATTTCCACTACCCATAACCGGCGGGAAATACCTCCATGAAAGACCAGAAGAGATCAAAAGCGAGAATCTTTCTCTCTGACCTGAGATTTAGTACCTCTTTGATGTGCCTTTTTTAACTTGTACAGACATATCCTGGACAGACATATCCTGTGCTACAATCCCTGAAGAAGGAAACTTACTTTCCGAAACATGTTGGGCCCTGTGGTACTGTAATGCTATCCTCATGGCTTCACCCCTTGCCGGTTTAGCATGTTTGGTAAAACGATGCTCTAGCACAGAGGTCTGACCGTTGTATTTTATCTATTGTGATTTGTTTGATTGTCTTTTAGATATGTATAAATAAACTTTTTTTACCAATTTTACAAATTTGTTTGGAGTGTTGGCTGTATTTAAACCCCACGGAATTGGGACCACCATTTTCCTGTTCTATAGTTTCAGGAAAGCATTCCAAGTTTGTGAGTACTGCAAACTGCCCCTGGGGGTCTGCCTAGTGTAGAGGGCACCACTCCGGTGAAGGTCCAAGGGATCAAGGAGCTAGCTAGCGGTAAAGGGGGTGCCTAGTGAGAGGACCCTGAAGTGTCAGAGGGGCTGCTTAATGAGAGGACCTTGAAGTGTCAGAGGGGCTGCTTAATGAGAGGACCTTGAAGTGTCAGAGGGGGTGCCTAGTGAGAGGACCCTGAAGTGTCAGAGGGGCTGCTTAATGAGAGGACCTTGAAGTGTCAGAGGGGGTGCTTAATGAGAGGACCTTGAAGTGTCAGAGGACCCTGAAGTGTCAGAGGGGGTGCCTAGTGAGAGGACCCTGAAGTGTCAGAGGGGCTGCTTAATGAGAGGACCTTGAAGTGTCAGAGGGGGTGCCTAGTGAGAGGACCCTGAAGTGTCAGAGGGGCTGCTTAATGAGAGGACCTTGAAGTGTCAGAGGACCCTGAAGTGTCAGAGGGGCTGCTTAATGAGAGGACCTTGAAGTGTCAGAGGACCCTGAAGTGTCAGAGGGGGTGCTTAATGAGAGGACCTTGAAGTGTCAGAGGACCCTGAAGTGTCAGAGGGGGTGCTTAATGAGAGGACCTTGAAGTGTCAGAGGGGGTGCCTAGTGAGAGGACCCTGAAGCGTCAGAGGGGGAACCTAGTGAGAGGACCCTGAAGCGTCAGAGGGGGAACCTAGTGAGAGGACCCTGAAGCGTCAGAGGGGGTGCCTAGTGAGAGGACCCTGAAGCGTCAGAGGGGGAACCTAGTGAGAGGACCCTGAAGCGTCAGAGGGGGTGCCTAGTGAGAGGACCCTGAAGTGTCAGAGGGGGAACCTAGTGAGAGGACCCTGAAGCGTCAGAGGGGGAACCTAGTGAGAGGACCCTGAAGCGTCAGAGGGGGTGCCTAGTGAGAGGACCCTGAAGCGTCAGAGGGGGGTGCCGAGTGAGAGGACCCTGAAGTGTCAGAGGGGGTGCCGAGTGAGAGGACCCTGAAGTGTCAGAGGGGGTGCCGAGTGAGAGGACCCTGAAGTGTCAGAGGGGGTGCCGAGTGAGAGGACCCTGAAGTGTCAGAGGGGGTGCCTAGTCAGAGGACCCTGAAGTGTCAGAGGGGGAACCTAGTGAGAGGACCCTGAAGTGTCATAGGGGGTGCCTAGTGAGAGGACCCTGAAGTGTCAGAGGGGGTGCCTAGTGAGAGAATCCTGAAGTGTAAAGGGGGCGTCAGTGGTTGGACCCTGAAGTTTTAAAGTGTACAGCGTGCAGGATCTTGAAAGGGAACCCCACGCTAAAATGAAAAAAAATAACGGCGTGGTGTCCCCAGCCAAGACCCTACCAGACCTTTCGGTCAGGTATAAATTTTGAGGGGAAACCAGGGAAAAAAAAATGGCGTGGGACCCCCCCCCCCCCTAAAATACATACCAGACCTCAGGCAACGAGGGGGGTTCTTTACTGTTAGGGCTACAAGATTGTGGAATTCTCTACCACAAGAGGTGGTTTCTGCGGGAAGTATGGTGGCTTTCAAAAGACTCTTAGACTTACATCTCAAGGATCAGAACATTCAGGGGTATGAGAGAAGATTACGGCCACACACACCTACACAGGTTGAACTGGATGGACTATTGTCTTCATTCAACCTCAACTACTATGTATGTAACTATGTAACCCTTGTCTGAGCTTGCAGCTACGCAGGTCAGAAAAGGGGAGGGGACGAGTGAGCACCTCCTGGACCATACCAGGCCACATGCTCTCAACATAGGGGGTGGGTGCTTTGGGGCAGGGGAAGGGCTCTGCACCCCCCACCCCCAAAGCACCTTGTCCCCACGTTTATGGTGACAAGGGCTCCTTTCCAACAACCCAGGGCGGTGGTTGTGGGGGTCTGCAGGTAGGGGGCTTATTGTTATCTGGAAGCCTCCTTTAACCACTTCCCACCCAAGGACGTGCCTGTACGTCCTTGGGTTTGAGTGGTTACACCGGGATGATGCCTGCACCTTCTCTGCAAATCAGAAGGCAGATGCAATTTTAAAGAGTAACATGCTGGGCATCTATTTACTCGATGTGACATCATCTTTCACATTATACAAACAAATTGGGCTAACTTTACTGTTTTTTTTTTTATTCATGTGTGCCACATACCAGTGACAACCAAGTGCCATCTACCAGTGCTCACCAGTGCCACCTACAGTATACAGTAAGTGCCAATTAGTGCCCCATCATCAGTGCTGCCCATTAGTGCCACCTATCAGTGTTCATCAGTGCACATGAGTGCCACCTATCAGTGCCCATCAGTGCACATGAGTGCCACCTATCAGTGTCACCTATCAGTGCCCATCAGTGCCACTATCAGTGGCACATATCAGTGTTCATCAGTGCACATGAGTGCCACCTATCAGTGTCCATCAGTGCACATGAGTGCCACCTATCAGTGTCACCTATCAGTGCCCATCAGTGCACATGACTGCCACCTATCAGTGTCACCTATCAGTGCCCATCAGTGCCACATATCAGTGCCCACCGGTGCCACCTATCAGTGGCAATTAGTGCCCCATCCTCAGTGCTGCCCATCAGTGCCACCTATCAGTGCACATCAGTGCCCAGCAGTGCCACCTATCAGTGCCAATCAGTGCACATGAGTGCCGCCTATCAGTGCCACCTATCAGTGCCCAATCAGTGCCACCTATCAGTACCCAATCAGTGCTACCTATCAGTGCCCATCAGTGCACATGAGTGCCACCTATCAGTGCCCATCAGTGCCACTATCAGTGCCACATATCAGTGCCCACCAGTGCCAATTAGTGCCCCATCCTCAGTGCTTCCCATCAGTGCCACCTATTAGTGCCCATCAGTGCCCAGCAGTGCCACCTATCAGTGCCAATCAGTGCACATGAGTGCCACCTATCAGTGTCATCTATCAGTGCCCATAAGTGCCACCTATCAGTGCCCAATCAGTG
The DNA here is from genome assembly GCF_965119305.1 of Pelophylax lessonae. Lineage (NCBI taxonomy): Eukaryota > Metazoa > Chordata > Amphibia > Anura > Ranidae > Pelophylax > Pelophylax lessonae. The sequence continues at coordinate 671,547,922 of NC_138771.1, forward strand.
CCACCTATCAGTGCCAATTAGTGCCCCATCATCAGTGCTGCCCATCAGTGCACATGAGTGCCACCTATCAATGTCACCTATCAGTGCCCATCAGTGCACATAAGTGCCACCTATCAATGCCACCAATTGGTGCCCTTCAGTGCCACATATCAGTGCCACCCATCAAGCCACGCATCCGTGCCACCTATCAGTGCCCACTCAGTGCCACATATCATTGCCCAACAGTGCCACCTATCAGTGCCTATCTGTGCACATGGGTGCCACCTATCAGTGTCACCTATCAGTGCACATAAGTGCCACCTATTAATGCCACCTATTGGTGCCCTTCAGTGCCACCTATCAGTGCCACCCATCAAGCCACGCGTCAGTGCCACCTATTAGACCTATTAGTGCCACCCATCAGTGCCCACCAATGCCACCTTATCGGTGCCCATCAGTGCCGCCTTATCAGAGCCCATCAGTGCAGCCTATCAGTGCCCATCATTGCTGTCTTATCAGTGCCCATTAGTGCTGCCTTATCGGTGCCACCTTATCAGTGCCCATCAGTGCAGCCAAATTTTATTTGGGTACAGCGTTGCACAACTGTGCAATTGTCAGTTAAAGTAACACATATTAGCCTAAATTTATGAAGAAATTAGATTTTTTACATTCCCTTTATTGGATGTTTTATAGCAGGAAGTAAAACATTTTTTTTTTTTTTTTTAAATTGTTGGTCTTTTTTAGTTCACAGCGCAAAAATAAAAAACGCAGAGGTGAGCAAATACCACCAAAAAAATTAATATTTAACATAGAGGAGGAGCCAGGAGCTCTCCGGTGGGGGACTTGAGCAAGTCCAGATGTTTTCTTTTTCTTTTTGTTATTTTTAATCACTTTAAGCACTTTACAATCACTTCAAGGACTTCAGCCCCGAAAGGTTTTCCCCCTTAATGACCAGGCCATTTTTTGCGCTACGGCGCTGCGTTACTTTAACTAACAAATGCACAGTCGTGCGACACTGTACCCAAGTAAAATGTATGTCTTTTTTTTCCCCCCACAAATAGAACTTTCTTTTGGTGGTAATTGATCACCTCTGCAGTTTTTATTTTTTTGTGCTATAAATAAAAAAAGAGCGACAATTTTGAAATATATTTAGATTTTTACATTTTTTTTTTAATTGGCTATGTTTTATAGCAGAAAGTAAAAAATATTGTTTTTTTTTTTGTTTTTTTTTTTGTTTTTTTAAATTGTTGATCTTTTTTTTGTTTATAGCGCAAAAAATAAAAAATGCAGTGGTAATCAATTACCACCCAAAAAAGCTTAATTTGTGGGGAAAAAAGGACATCAATTTTATTTAGGTACAGTGTTGCACGACTGCGCAATTGTCAGTTAAAGTAAGACATATTGGCCTAAATTGATGAAAAAAAAGAAATTAGATTGGTTTTACATTTTTTCCATTGGATGTTTTATAGCAGAAAGTAATATATATATATATATAATATATATATATATATATATATATATATATATATTTATTTATTTATTTTATTTAATTTTTATTTATAGCACAAACATTAAAACTCGCAGAGGTGATCAATTACCATTAAAAAAAAGCTTCAATTGTAGGAAAAAAAGGACATCAATTTTATTTGGGTACATTGTCGCATGACTGCGCAATTGTCAGTTAAAGTAATGCATATTGGCCTAAATTGATAAAGAAATTAGATTTTTTTTTTACATTTTTTTCATTGGATGTTGTATAGCAGAAAGTAAAAAACATATATTTTCTTCATACATTTAGGCCAATATGCAATCAACTCTGCATTTTTTATTGTTTGCGCTATAAAAAAGAAAAGACCGACAGTTTTGAAAAAAAATATATATTTTTTTTTCTGCTATAAAACATATCCAGTATAAAATCTAATTTCTTAATAAATTTAGGGCAATATACGTTACTTTAACTGGTTATTGCGCTGTCGTTTGATGCTATACCTAAATAAAATTTATGTCCTTTTTTTCCTAGATATAAAGCTTTCTTTTGGTAGTACTTGATCACCTCCACGCTTTTTTATTTTTGCGCTATAAATAAAAAAAAAGGCTGTCAATTTAAAAAAAATATATATATATATATATATATATATATATATTACTTACTTTCTGCTATTAAACATCTAATTTTTTTATTGGATTTTTTTTAGAAGAAAGTAAGAAATATATATATATATATATATATATATATATATATATATATATATCTATATATATATATATATATATATATATATATATATATATATATATATATATATATATATATATATAGAGTATTTAAACTAGGAAGGGGGGGCAAAAGAATGAAAATACAAGAGTCCAATTGCCCCCCGAAACAATGCCAGAACAGGTCAGAAGCACAGAGGTTAAGAAATGATAAGCTCAGAGTCCTGTCTACAAATGCTCGCAGTTTAGGTAAAAAAATCAATGAACTTGGGTCAATTATGGCATCTGAGAATGTAGATTTAGTGGCTGTTACGGAGACATGGTTTAATGAAAGAAATGACTGGGACATAACCATACCAGGGTACTCTTTATACAGAAGAGACAGAGAAGGCAAGAAAGGAGGAGGAGTGGCCCTGTATGTGAAAGATAGCATTAAATCTAACCTAATACAAGTTGGTGAGGCCAACATAGAGTCAGTTTGGGTTACGTTGCAGTTTGCTAATCATGCAGTAACTCGTGTAGGTGTGATATATAGACCACCTGGTCAAGTTAAAGAACTAGATGATCTACTAGTTGAAGAAATAGCTAAAATGACAATGAAAGGAGAAGTTATCATTATGGGAGATTTCAATCTTCCAGATATAAACTGGAAAACCAAAATAGCAAGTTCTACCAGGAGTACAGATATTCTAAATTCCCTACTGGGGTTGTCTCTGCAACAAGTGGTTGAGGAGCCAACCCGGAGGGAGGCCATTTTGGATTTGGTATTCACAAATAGGGATTCGGTATATGATGTCATTGTAGGCGAAACCTTGGGATCTAGTGATCACCAGTCAGTGTGGTTTAATATAAGAACTGTGAAAGAGTCACACCACACAAAAACAAAAGTTTTAGATTTTAGAAAAACAGACTTTTCAAAAATGAAATTAGTCATAAATGAGTCCTTATCCGACTGGAACGGATTACATGGAGTCCAGGAGAAATGGGACTACTTAAAAGGTGCATTATTGAAGGCAACAGAAAATTGCATTAGACTTGTCAGTAAAAGCAAAAAAAGGAAGAGACCACTGTGGTACTCAGCAGAAGTGGCCCAAATCATTAAAAATAAAATGCTGCATTTTGTAATTATAAAAAAACCCAGAGCAATGAAGATAAGGAAATCTACAAGATTAGGCAGAAAGAGGCTAAGCAAGTTATAAGAACTTCTAAAGGGCAGGCAGAAGAAAAACTAGCTCAGTCTATGAAAAAGGGGGATAAGACATTCTTCAGATATATAAATGAAAAAAGGAAATTAAAACAAGGAATAACTAAATTAAAAACAAAGGACGGAAGGTATGTAGAAGAGAATAAAGGGCTAGCCGACTGCCTTAATGAATACTTCTGTTCAGTTTTTACAGAAGAAAAAGAAGGAGAAGGACCTCCACTTGAAAGGATGACTAATGAATCGTTTGATGCATGTGTCTTTACAGAGGAAGACGTTCTAAAATTGCTGTCTAAAGTGAAGACAAATAAGTCACAGGGTCCTGATGAGATACACCCAAGATTATTAAAAGAGCTTAGTGGTGAGCTGGCAAAACCATTAACAGATTTATTTAACCAATCATTAGTAACAGGAGTCGTCCCGGAAGATTGGAAATTGGCAAATGTCATGCCCATTCACAAGAAAGGTAGTAGGGAGGAATCGAGCAACTATAGACCAGTGAGTCTGACATCAATAGTAGGCAAATTAATGGAAACCCTATTAAAGGATAGGATTGTGGAACATCTTAAATCCCATGGATTGCAAGATGAAAAACAACATGGGTTTACTTCAGGGAGATCATGTCAAACAAATCTTATAGATTTTTTTGACTGGGTGACTAAAATAATAGACGGTGGAGGTGCAGTAGACATTGCATATCTAGATTTTAGTAAGGCTTTTGACACTGTCCCACATAGAAGACTTATCAATAAACTGCAGTCATTGAGCATGGACTCCCATATTGTTGAGTGGATTAGGCAGTGGCTGAGTGACAGACAACAAAGGGTTGTAGTCAATGGAGAACATTCAGAACAAGGTCATGTTACCAGTGGGGTACCTCAGGGATCTGTACTGGGACCAATTTTGTTTAATATCTTCATAAGTGATATTGCAAATGGCCTCGATGGTAAGGTTTGTCTTTTTGCTGATGACACAAAGATATGTAACAGGGTTGATGTTCCTGGAGGGAAACGCCAAATGGAAAAGGATTTAGGAAAACTAGAAGAATGGTCAGAACTCTGGCAACTGAAATTTAATGTGGATAAGTGCAAGATAATGCACCTGGGGCGTAAAAACCCAAGGGCAGAATATAGAATATTTGACACAGTCCTGACCTCAGTATCTGAGGAAAGGGATTTAGGAGTAATTATTTCAGAAGACTTAAAGGTGGGAGGACAATGTAATAGAGCAGCACGAAATGCCAGCAGAATGCTTGGATGTATAGGGAGAGGTATAAGCAGTAGAAAGAGAGAAGTGCTTATGCCGCTGTACAGAACACTGGTGAGACCTCACTTGGAGTATTGTGCGCAGTACTGGAGGCCATATCTCCAGAAGGATATAGATACTCTAGAGAGAGTTCAGAGAAGAGCTACTAAACTAGTACATGGATTGCAGGAAAAAACTTACCAGGAAAGGTTAAAGGACCTTAACATGTATAGCTTGGAAGAAAGAAGAGACAGAGGGGATATGATAGAAACATTTAAATATATAAAGGGAATCAACTCGGTAAAGGAGGAGAGCATATTTAAAAGAAGAAAAACTACCACAAGAGGACACAGTTTTAAATTAGAGGGGCAAAGGTTTAAAAGTAATATGAGGAAGTATTACTTTACTGAGAGAGTAGTGGATGCATGGAATAACCTTCCTGCAGAAGTGGTAGCTGCAAATACAGTGAAGGAGTTTAAGCATGCATGGGATAGGCATAAGGCTATCCTCATATAAGATAGGGCCAGGGACTATTCATAGGATTCAGATATATTGGGCAGACTAGATGGGCCAAATGGTTCTTATCTGCCGACACATTCTATGTTTCTATGTTTCTATATATATATTTATTATTATTATTATTATTTTTAATTATTGGGCCTTTAAAAAAAAAAAATCTAATTTCTTCATCAATTTAAGCCAAACTGTATTCTGCTACATATTCTTGGTAAAAAAAACAAACAATAAACGTTTATTGATTGATTTACGCAAAAGTTATTGCGTCTACAAACTATGAGATATTTTTATGCCATTTTTTTTTTACTAGTAATGGCGGTGATCAGCGATTTTTAGCAGGACTGCAACATTGTGGTGGACAAATTTGACACTGTTGACATTTTGTGGGAGCCAGTAACACTAATAGTGATCAGGGCTAAAAATATGCACTGTCACTGTACTAATAACACTGGCAGGGGAGGGGTTAACATCAACGGGCGATTAAAGGGTTAAATGTGTGCCTAGGGAGAGCTTTCTAACTGTGGGGGGAGGTGGCCTAACTGTGGGAAGACAGAGATCCGTGTTCCTGCTCAGCAGGAACATAAGATCTCTATCTTCTCCCCTGTCAGACAGCCTTTCTGCTTCTATCGGAAATTATCACAGGTGGCCCATAGGTGACCCACTGATTGGCTCCCCCTCTGTCCAATCGACATGCAATCATGCCTCTGGTGGCACGGGCATGCCCCCTAGTGGCTATTGCATGAAAGGATGTACAAGTACGTGATTTTGCGCAATAGCGCCGACCTGCAGCAGTACATGTGTGTTAGGCGGTCGGCAAGTAGTACGCTCCCATTGACTTGAACAGGGTTCAGATTCGTCACCCAAACTTTAGCCGTGCTTCACCCCAACACAGGAGGGCGCTCTACATGAGGGCCGAGGAAGCCAACCACCTCTGCTCATGGTGAAAGCTTCTGAAAGGGTAACTCCACTTCCCTGGGAAAAGTCCATCCATCTATGGGCAGGTTGGTTGTACCTAAGTCATTCTATCAATGTTCAGGGGTTGTACCCAAGTCAATCCAGTTCAGTATAGACCATACTTTGATATCTACATATATATATAGAACAATTGAGTATCGATCGGTCAGTTCAGTATAGACCATACTTTGATATCTACATATATATATATATATATATATATATAGGACAATTGAGTATCGATCGGTCAGTTCAGTATAGACCAGACCATACTTTGATATCTACATATATATATATATATATATATATATATATATATATATATATGGCAAATGAGTATCTATCTGTCAGTTCAGTATAGACCATACTTTGATATCTATAGGCCACTTCAGTATCTATCGGTCAGTTTAGTACATATCAGCAGTGCAGTATATGTGTATATATATATATATATATATATATATTATATATTGATCAGCCAGTAATTAACCCCCCCCCCCCCCCCATGCGGGCTTTCTTGTGCATGTGTACTATTATGAGTTCTTTGCCATGAGGTGCCATGTTGAACTTCCAGTGACCAGTATGAGTGAGAGCGATAACACCAAATTTAACACACCTGCTCCACATTCACACCTGAGACCTAACACTAACGAGTCACATGACACCAGGGAGGGAAAATGGCTAACTGGGCCCAGTTTGGACATTGTAACTTAGGGGTGTACTCACTTTTGTTGCCAGCGGTTTAGACATTAATGGCTGTGTGTTGAGTTATTTTGAGGGGACAGCAAATTTACACTGTTATACAAGCTGTACACTCACTACTTTACATTGTAGCAAAGTCTCATTTCTTCAGTGTTGTCACATGAAAAGATAGAGTAAAATATTTACAGAAATGTGAGGGGTGTACTTACTTTTGTGAGATACTGTAAATTTGTATATGACATTTTTTCCTTTAGAAATGTGAGTATAGCTGCAGCAGGCTACATACATCGTAGAGATGCACTACTTTACAGGCAAATTCAGAGGACCCCCCAGGAATGATAGGAATTTTTCATTTTTATAGTTTCACTTTAACCACTTAAGCCCCGGAAGATTTTACCCCCTTCCTGACCAGGGCCTATTTTGCGATTCGGCACTGCATGACTTTAACGGACAATTGCGCGGTCGTGCGACGCTGTACCTAAACAAATTTGACGTCCTTTTTTTCCCACAAACAGAGCTTTCTTTTGGTGGTATTTGATCACCTGTGCGATTTTTTGATCATGCGCTATAAACAAAAAAAGAGCGACAATTTTGCAAAAATAACAATATTTTTCACATTTTCTATATATGAAATTCCCCCCAAAATAAATGTAAAAATCAAAATTTTTTAACATTTTTGGCCAATTTGATTTCTGCTACATATGTTTGGTAAAAAAAAAATCGCAAAAAGCGTATTTTGATTGGTTTGCGCAAAAGTTATTGCGTTTACTAACTATGGGACAGATTTTTGTCATTTTTGTTGTTTTTTTTTTTTAACGAGTAATGGCGGCGATCTGCGATTTTTGTTTTGCGGGACTGCGACATTGCGGCGGACAGACCGGACCCCTGACTGACATTTTTGACACTTTTGGGGGTACCAGTGACATTACTACAGTAATCAGTGCTATATATATGCACTGTTACTGTAAAAATGACACTGGCAGTGAAGGAGTTAACTTTATTGGAGAGGGAGGGGTTAAATGTGTCCCTAGGGGCGTGTTTCTAACTGTGATTGGCTGTGGCTACTGGGGCAAGAACAGAGATCAACGGTCCTACATAGTAGAACCGTGTGATCTCCATTCTTACACAGGGGAGAATGACAGGCGGCTTTGGTTACATTAGCCGCCTGCCTTTCTTCCGGTTTGCTGGACGATCGCGAGTACCCGGCGGACATCGGGTCCGCCGGGCACACGCGCGGGGGGGTCCATGACCGCGCAGGAGCGCGCCTCCGGCGGCGCGCGGGAGCTCCCTAGAGCCTCACAGGCTAGCGACGTAGCCCTACGTTGCTCTGCCTGTGAGGGGCTGACTGCCGACGTAAATCGCCGTGCGGCGGTCCGCAAGCGGTTAAGCCAATCAGTGCTCCTTTAAAAACAATTTTTTTTTTTTTTAAATGTTTGCATTGCTACATGTTCCCCAGGTCAGGACCTGGACCCCCATACACTTATTTTGGGGCAATAACTTGCATTTAGGGCCTTTAAAATGAGGCCGTTTGATTTTTGACGCTCGAGTCCCATAGACTTCAATGGAGTTTGTTTGTTCGAACAAACGTTTCCTCTGTTCGCGGTGCTCTGTTGCTAATTGAACCGGGGGGGGGGGGTGTTTGGCTCATCACTATTGGTCAGGGTGGGAGCCCATAAACTGGGCGAGGCTCAGAGTCTAAGCACCCCCCCCAGATCTTCACCAGAGCACCCCCAGCAAGGAGATGAATGGCGGGTGGACCAGGATGTGGCCCTCAGTCACAGTTGGCAGTAGAGCTTAGTACATAGCCAACAAGCGATATATCAGGAACAGGGACAGACAGAGGGTCAGGGCAGGCCGCAGACCAAGCGTAGTCAGATGCAAGCTGCAGTCTGTAGCCAAGGAAACAGAAGGGCAGAGCCGTTAACCAAAGATCACCAGACGGCGGATGGCTTTTTTTTTTCATTCTAACAGGATAACAGCGAAGCCCCATAAACCCCTTCACTGCTGGATTCATAAAACTGCTGGAAACATAGAAATGATCATTTTTTTTGGCCTTAATTCTGTAGAAAAAAAAACCTATTTAAGCACTTTACCACCGGAGGATTTCCCTGCTTTACGTTCCAGGCCACTTATTGCAACTTGGCACTGTGCGAATTTAACTGACAATTGCGCGGTCGTGCAACGCCGTACCCAAACTTAATTTACGTCCTTTTTTCCCCACAAACAGAGCTTTCTTTTGGTGGTATTTGATCACCTCTGCGCTTTTTATTTTTTGCGATATTAATAAAAAAAGAGCGAAGATTTTGCGAAAAAATTGACATTTCTACTTTGACAGTTAAAAAATATCCAATATATTCAATTTTTGTCATATATTTAGGCCAAAATGTATTTAGCTCCATGTCTTTGACAAAAAAAATTCTCAATGAGCGTATTTTTAACCGCTTTAAGACCGGAAGATTTTACCCCATTCCTGACCAGGCCATATTTTGCGATTCGGCACTGCGTGACTTTAACTGACAATTGCGCGGTCGTGCGATACTGTACCCAAATTCAATTTATGTCCTTTTTTTCCCCACAAACAGAGCTTTCTTTTGGTGGTATTTGGTCACCTGTGCGATTTTTATTTTTTACGCTATAAGCAAAAAAAGAGCAACAATTTTGAAAAAATAACAACATTTTTCACATTCTTTTATGTGAAATTC